>NC_073734.1:13328922-13631283 GCF_023634155.1 Falco peregrinus
CGGCACCTGTGTGGATAATATGACACTGGTTTTCAAATAAATACACTGTTTCTTACTGCTTCATTTGGCCAAAGGCATTATCCACACAGTGCTCCTTAATTGTGTGAAAATATAGCCTAAAAGACTACTTGCGTGTATTTAAAGTCTTATTTCAGATGCTACAGTTGATTAAAAATTGTGAGCTGGCTCAGAAGATACTAAACTGAAATGTGGGGTAGCATTTAGTTAAAAGAACGTTATTTTTTTTAAAAGGATAAAGTAATTATTTGCAGTCAATATGTGCCATTAAGTGAACCTGTGGAATTAGGAATAATCTTCCAACCAAAGTGGATCCGGGAGAGTGACTGGTGCTTAAAAACTGAAGAACAATGGTAAATATATGTATAGCTATCCCACTGTATATTAATTGAGATTACAGAAGATTCTTTATATAGTTAGAGCTTATTTAAATTTTCATATTTCATCTTTGAAAGAGTCTAAAAACCACAATATTTTCTGGTATAAGAGTTTTGACAGTATTAATCTTATTTTTGTATTTTTCTTAAGTCATATCATTCTAATATGTTAACTACTAGTAAAATGGGTTATTAGTTCTAACTACATAATTTTTCAATGAAGATAAAGCACATTTGTTGTTTTTGTTTTTACAAGCTAAGTACATCTATATGTAAAGATACCAAAAAATAAATACGTTATATGTATATATAAATAAAGTATACACAACACTAAAACTATTAAACATTTGGGTATTTAAAACCCATCCACCTTTTTTGTTTGTATGGTGACGGGCTATATTTGCAGGCCCAGATTGTTACCTTTTGTGCTGTTTGAGGATGCCAATGTTGCCTGTATTTATGATATTGTCACCATGTTTTCTGAAACTTCATACTTACCATGTTTACAAAGATTTGTTTGCTGTACATAGACTTTTTACAGTAATGTGCTTTGCACAATCAGTGTGGCTTCTGTCTGTAAATTGTTAATGGTCTGTACTACTATAATTTTGAAAACCCTCTGCTGAAAATGTTAGTGGTTATTTAACTTGATGAATGGTTTGGAGTTTCCTAAATCTTGTCATTTAGATCTAATATTAAATCCTAGATTTGGCTGTATTTACTGGTTATTCATACTAAGACCAAAATGGTAGTTAACGAAAACACTTAATTTCAAACTTTTTCTAACAAGTGCCAAAATTATCGCTATCGTTTTTGCAGTTTATTTGTAATTACAAATGCTGGCAAGTTTCTGGACCTACATAAGTGAATTGTGAAAACAAAGAAAGTTTGTCTGCATTTTGACCACGTAGGTGCTACTATGTCCTTTGCTTCCGATTGTTCTGAACACTGGTGATTTTAGGAATTGTTGCACTTGGCAAATGAGTCTTGCCATTAAACTTCACTTACACTGCCAAGTGCAAGGGTTTGGGTGCTTAGTTAACTTACCCTTATTGCAGTGCTTCTTGTGAATAGCTAATGCTTCTGAACTGGAACTGTACATTTTGTATTTTAAAGCTTCTGTAAAAGTAAACTATTTGCTTTATTAAAGATACACATTTAATAGGTCATACTTGTTTAAAATATGCACCTTGCTGAAAATGAGCAGCACCTTAAACTGTAATTTCGGTTTGTAAACAAAGATCTTATTTCATTAACGTGGGATTATTTAACAGTTTGAAAATTGTCAACTGCCTACTTACTGACTTAACCATATAAAAATGAACTTTATGCACTGTACAGTTTCAAGCATCTTTAAGGCTACTTTTTCCAAGTAGATTGCACTGAAGAATATGCCGCAGATAATGCCTTCGCAGTGCCTTTGAACTACTTGTGCAGATGAATGTTGCCAAAACCAAGTTACTTGCATTTATAGTAATTTGTGGAGTAAATAATTTTGCTGGCAGGGAGCAGAAAGTAACAGGCGTGCACCACACTGCTGCCGCCACCCACCCTCCCCTGAACTATTATCAAAGCTCTCCAGTTACGGTACGGTAATCGTGGGGCACCTCCGAGGTACGAGCAGGTGAGCTGTGCTCTTCCTCGCTCGGAGTACACCAGCATGTGGCTGACCAGGGCCGCTGATGAGTAGCCAGGAAGCACAGGAATCCATTTGGACGATGCAAGAATTTGCTTGAAAAGCTCTGTACTGCAGACTACCGTAAACAAGTAAAAAGGGAAAGTCCGGACACAACTGGGGCAAATGCAGCCTTCTCCCACTGAAGTCCCTCGTGCTTAACTGCTCAAAGATATGCAACGGCCCCATTTTCCTAGAAGAGTAAACACTTTATTTCACTAAATCACTGAGCTGTTCCTGTGTTGACACATCACATATTAATTCAGAATATACTGTAATTTACAAAGAACATCCTTATTAAGCACAATTCCTACGATACAAGAGACATAACAGGCTAGTGCTTTTATATATATGGCAACATATGACCGAAGTTGTCATGCTGGAGGTAGGGCAATGACCTAGCTCAGCGCTTTCCCTGTTATTACACAGTCTTCGTCACAAAACAGTCTCTGCTTTGATGAGGGCACAGGAGTCTTCCAAAGGCACCTGGTAGCGCTGTGCTGACAGCCAGGCTCCTTCCAGCAGTACAGCCGCATGGCGTTTCTCAGAGGGAACATGGGAGTATGATAACGATCACCCTTAACGTTCTGCTTACAGTAACAGGGAAAAAGCCAGCCTAATGTTACATCAAAAACTACATCTGTGCCCTTAACGTGAAAGTATGGATGCTGTTTACCTGCCCCTCAAGACCACACCTCCTCAGCTCTCGCTCTAAACTTACAGCGTTCCTACAGCTTCCTAAGGCGTCACGGCTCGCGTCCAGGTGCGCGCTGTCAGTCTACGGTATTCTGCGTGCCGGGGGGCGTCGCATCGGCAATTGTGGCTAAATAAATGAGGTTTCTGTGCAGGATGTGCTGGTACCTGGGAGAGGAAGAAACAGGGCATCTGGGAAACGCCTCGGAAAGAGCGACCGAGCTATGAGAATGATACACAATCGGGGCAACCCCCGCGGCGGCCTGTTCTCCTTCCGAAGGCCGGTACGCTGCGCCGAGCTGCCCGCTAACCCGGCGGCAGCAGGCGGCACCGCGGGGCGGGAGCGGCAGCCCGCTCGGCGGGGCTGGTTGCCGCAGCGACACTCACCGAGGCCTCGGCACAACGCAGCCGGCACCGGGGGTGCCCCGCGCGGCAGCAGCGCCTGGGAACGGCGCGTCTGGGGGGGCGTTCGTAACGGCAGGGAAGCTGCGCAGGGCCCGCCCGCCGCGGGTCACTTACTGCACGCAGTCGGTGGCCCGGCCCTTGCTCTGGTACTCCACGATGCACCGGATCAGCTGGTCGTTCTCCTCCAGCAGCTGGGGCACAGGGGAGCGCCGTCACCGCCCGGCCCGGGCCGCGCCCGGCACAGCCGGCCCCGCACCGCACGGCCCGGGCCGGGCCGGGGGGGGATGGGGGTGCCCGTGCCGCCGCGGCCCCTCGCGCCCGCGCTCACCCGCTGCAGCGTCTCCTGGTTCACCTCCGCCTTCCCGCGCAGCCGCTCCGGCACGAACGCCACCGACATGCCGCCGCCGCCGCCCCGCGCAAGGGCTGACGGGCCCCGGCGGCTCCGCCCCCCGCGGGCTCCCATTGGCTCCCGGGGGCGGCTCGCGCACGCCACGCACGGCCAGCGGCCGCCGCGCGCCTCGGCACGTACGCGGCGAGTGGGCGGGGCCCCCGCTCCCCCGGCCCGGGCACGAGAAGCGCGGCCCAGCGCCCCGCCGCGTCCGGCCGTTTGCTTTAAACCGAGACCGAGTACGGCAGTGCCCAGCGCGCGCCCGCGCCCCCCCACGGCGGGGCAGGGTAGGGCACGCGGCAGGCCCGCCCCACCCCCGCCAGCGCCCCCTGCAGGCCGCAACGCGCCCAAGGCGAGCAGCGGCCGCCACCGGCCCTGCCCCGCCTGCCCGGGGGAGCCGCAGGGGAAGCGCAGCCGCGCGGCCCAGGAACCGCGATTCCCCCCCGCCCGGTCCCCGACCCCCCGTGCCCGCCGGTGCCCCTCCGCGCACCCTCATCCCCCCGACAACCAGCTGAAGCACGAGTAATAATAACACAAGGCAGCAAATTAGGTCAAAACGTTTTAATCTTTGGATCCCTTTATTCCTGTGGCCTTCATATACATACACAGACACAAATGACCGGGTTTCTATTTCAGCATATCAAAAAGTTGTAACGAGTCATTCAGAATTGGCAAAAAGTCCGTCCTCTGTCATTTGTGATCCCGCGCTCTCAGAACCAGCATCGTTAATGTCTCCGAGCTATGGTCTATCAAAATGCAAACAACTTCAAACACTAAGAATTCTTTAAATCGCTTATGTCTACAGGTATTACAACAAAGTTAACATTTCAAGAATTGACAACTGGAGACATACTTTCATCCCAGGCATTCCAGGAGAATCACAAACTCGCGTGCCTGGCTCCATTATTAAAAAAAGTTAATATTTATCACTAAGTAAAATTAATTGCAAATTTTGACATATGAAAATTTCCTTTCTCCTTATTTGAAAATATCTCCTTAATTTGGTCAAATCCTGTGATATGCCGGAAACTACAAAACCAAATTCTTGTGAGAGAAGTGAAAAGCGTATCCAGTTTCATGTAATGGAAGAACATTTTCAAATATTCATTGTAGTCCAAATATAAAATCAAACATTTAAGCCTGAAAAGCTGCTAAAAGAAAGAAACAAAAACACACCCAACTAATTCAGTGTTCTTCAGCATATCAACTTTCGCAATAACACAGTATGTTTGCCGACTTAAAAATGTTTATTCTTTAAAAAATTAGTTGCTTTTTATACAGCTATACAAAGTTTGTAATGTTTCTTTGGCAATGGGATATAATGGAATTTTACAACTATATAAAAAGTTTCCTTTGCCTAAGAAACAGTATTTACTGTGTGTACATATCTGACTGACAAAGCAAGTTTTCTACTGTCCAGCACCCTAGTTGATAAAAGTACAACTATCTCAAAAGGGCTATTACAGGATTTCCAAAAAACAACCTTCAGTGGATCAAAACTCTCACAGTATCGACGGCCTTCTGCATACAATTGTCCTTACAACTTGAAGCAATTATCAAATACAGTTTAGTAATAAGAAAAAATCCTTTCCGTGATGAAAAAATACTTAAACTCCATCGAAGTACTGCTTTATAATTAACTATACATAAGAAATCACTTATCCTTCTGCTTCAAATATATTTAATGCTCACTGTTTTCAAAGATGGCCATTTTTCAAAAGTAACTGCATTATACCCCTTTGAAATTAAATAGTTAAATCCCAGTGCTGGTGACAAGTATACAGCAAATTAACTTCATTCTTTGCAGAGATTGAAACTAATTCTCTGGATCAAGAAGATCTAGACGTTCACCCCGGTTTCAGCTTTCTTGTAGACTATGCAGCAACTTTGTTGTCTTTCTAGAGGGAACAACAGTAAAATATTAAAATTAATTCTGCAAAACAAGAATCACAAATTAATCTGGGGAAAGATGCACTTTGGTGGCTACTTCCCACCTTCCGGGATCAGGAAGGAGACCTCCCTACGCCATCAGGTTGGTGCTTGGTCAGCACAGCAGTGGGTGCCAGACCGAGGAAGCAGTGCATCGCTGACTAGACGTGTGCCACCAGTCCTCAGTCTTTACACCCCCTCCCTACTTATCAGGAAGCCTGTGAAATTCTTTCACTCAGGAATTCAAATCTTTAATCTTCAAATCCTCAGTTCAATTCATGCTCAGCTACCAAAAGTTTCTTTAAAATCACAGGATGAATTTTTTCCAACTAAGTGTAAGAAACTATGGACTAGGGTATTGTTTACTAAGGAAGGAATAACCGAGGGATAGTCAGAAAGCTTCTGTGATTAAAAAAAGCCCAACCCACCTCACCCCCCCTTTTTTTAATATATATAGAAATATTTAAATCTGGCAGCAGAGAACAAAGATTCGGAGTTCAAAAAAACCTCCTAACTACTCATGCAGTAAACCACCAAGGAAGAGTTCTTCTGCTCCAGTCAGAACCGTTAAAGCCTACATTTACTTGCACTGATCTGGTTAACTATATTCGTTACTGGCATGCTGATTAGGATCAGTATTAGCTCTGTTCCTTGACAAGCCGACGTCCGAGTTGAATTTACACACTTCATGCCAAGAGAAATAGCTTGTACTGAAATTATTGAAAGATTCTGGTTTTGTAAGCAACAGAGCTCTGCTGATTTACATAAATCTGTGTGATCAATGAGCTTTCATAAACAGAATTTACATTGTTTTCAAGAAAAAGTTCATCTAAGATACCAGCTACTGGATATAATTGTGTCAAGTTATAATGAAAAAGAAGCGTGTAACAGGACCTTACAGAACTCAAGTATTTTTAAATCTTCCTTTTTGCAAAGGGTCATTGCTATACTTCAGTAACTTCAATTACTGTATTTTAGGGGTTGTACAGGACCTTAGAGGTCTACAGGCTTTGTGCCAACTCAAAAATTCAAAAAAGCTCCAAAAATTCAAAAAAGTTGGTTGCACGTGAGAAGCAAGTCAAATTAGTCTCTCTCCATATTCCCATTTTACAATATTGCTTAGAAGAATGCAATTCACATGAACACTTGTATTAAATCTGCAAAACTTTTAGTATTAAAAAAACTTCCAGCTACAGAACAAGTATTTAGGGCACTTGAAGAAAGGTAGCTTTTAGTTTTGGTTGCTGCCGATAGTAAAATAATGTTATGTAAATAAAATTTCAGCATTAATGGACTTTCAATTAAGTAGCTCGGAGTACCTGCAAAATACTACTCAAGAAATTCCAGTTCAACATCAAACCTAAAAGCACGAGTTTTTCTACCACTGGTTTCCAAGAACAGTGGGTCAGGTCACAGTAACATTAAATGTATTTTACCCTATATTCAAAGTCAGCAAACTCCCTGCCTCCGCGACCTCCTCTGAATCCACCACGAAAACCTCGGGGAGCAGTGAAACCACCTCTTCCACCTCCTCGTCCTCTTCCCCCTCGGAAGCCGATCCCCCCCCTGCCTCTGTACCCTCCACGGCCACGATTGGGACGCAGCGGTATTCCGAAGGTCTCTGCATTTAGCCTTCTTTCTTCAGCCCAGGTGGGTCGCCGTTCTCTGCCACACAAAGGAACAAGGATTGGTTTAAAACACACGTCAGATCTAAGACTGCCTTGGCTTCGCAGGAATCGCCAGAAAGCCCGTGAAATTAGAAGTGATACACTAACCACATTGTAAATCTCCACATTATCTCTTCTGCAAGAGTCTAGGTGTCTGCCACAATTCATTTAACTCAACAAAAAGGGGTATGTTCCAGTATCATTAATTATGTATTAATAGTGCTGTAAGAGTTCCCCATGCAGAACTACAGCCTGTATCCTCTGCACACAGCAATATACATAAAATAAATAAATAAAAGCTGTCAGCAATTTAAGACAAGAAACAGAAAGTAAGAGTTTGCAGTTACAGATGTTACTTTACCTGTCAGTACAAACCCCCACCCCCCCAATTCAAAAGGGGTCAGCAACCCACACCATCCTGTCTCATAAAAAGGCGACAGCAAAATAAGCTTTCATTTTCCTGAAATGCTATCTTCCCCTTCAATCAACACTACTGGCCAAGGCAGTTATGTCATCTACTTAGAAACAATTACCAAAACACAGTCATAATTGATTTAACTAAAGTGGTAATTTAGCAGCAAAACAAAACCAAACCCCTATTTTAATAAATCTGGAAAGGAGATTTTAGGGCATGTACATTAAGTTCTAGAAGCATAGTTCTAAAACATTTAAAAATGTCTTCCTATTGATGTACTGCACCTCGCCCACAAAGAAATTCCGTACTTTATATTCCTGTTTTGGTTTTGCCCGCTGCATGTGGAAATAAGCTTTACTCACTTCCAATTCAAGAGAGTCGACTGTAGTAAGTACTGCTGACCGAGGACCTTATGACATAAACATGCATTAAGTAGACTAACAAGCTTCCCCTTGCAGGCCATACCTATTGTCATCACAGGAGATGTTATCAAAGAAGGATTTGGTTTTGTCGTAGTAGCAGTTGGGTCCAAGTGGATCTTCCTCATCCGCATTCCCTTCACTGTTTTGGGTATCAACACCTGAGTCACCTTTGTCTTCTCCATTTACAGGCTTCTCTGGTTTCTCAAGTTTATCTTCTGGATAATAAAAAAAAAACAGAAGCCTTCCAGACCATCATACTAAACAAAACAGCACTGTTAACTTATTCCCAGACAAACAGACACGAACTATACCAAATGCTCAAAAATACAAAAAACTCCGCCAAAATTTAATGTGGAAGTCAAATAATTTGACACAAATTAGGATGTTTTGCTGCTGCTGCCTGGAGGTTTGATATCCTCTATATTCTCTATGAGTTTAATTAACAAAACCACCTGTGGCAGAATGGATTTGACAGCCACCTATTTTCTAACCTCCTAGCTCCCTCCTTTCCAGTCTTAAAAGCCTCACTCAGTCATTCCTCATAAATGTCATTCCGTGTTTTTGCATGTCTCTGTCTTCTGGCTTTGCTGTCATCTCTGAGACACACAGCCAGCATTTAAGACATTATGCTATGAACTGACTTTATGATATATTTCTTTCCTGATAATGCCACAAGTTCAACTTACTGTTTTGACTGGTACTGAAAAAGCAGCCGATCGTTCAGCATAGCTAACTATTATGACCATAAACTCATTCCTAAATGCTTACAGCTTAACGTCTCATCATGCTGTGCATGAACCTCAGATAGCCAACTCAAGCTCTCCACAACACACACACACAAATTACCACTCTGTCTCATAAAATATTTCTGTAGCTTTTTAGGGTTGGCTTTCCCTTTCCTCTATTATTTTGAAAAATGAGTATCAACAGCAAACTGCCAACTCATTTAAAAATGATCCAGAAAAAGAGAAAAGCACCAGAGAACAAATCCAATGGGACTCAACTGGTGGTTTTTCCCTACGCTGAAATCTGATCATTTGTTCCTACCTTTTGTTTCCCAGCTTTCAGCCAATCATTTACTCAAACAGGGAACTCCCTATTTTAACTTGTAACAATTTTGTCCAAAAATAGTAACAGTAGTAACAGCCATGTTAACAAACAGGTGGCTAGTCACAAGAGAATGAGGGAATTAAAAAGACAAGCCTGCTGGAGAAACAGAAGTGTTGGCAATATGGATTCAAACTGCTCCTGTGTTTCTATGGAAAAGGAAAAAAGCAAAAGAAATGCTGGAAATGTTCTCAAATTTAACCTCTTGTGCATCCTCCAGCAAAGTTCTGATCCCAAACTCCTGTTCTTGTGATTGCTTTTGGTCCATTAATAATTGAAAACATAAAGCATGGGTTGTCTTCTATTAAATCTTTTCCAGAACTCAGAAGTAAACTCAACACTATTGGGACTTCTGCTCAAGTAATCTGCATTTTGAACCAACAGACTCATTAGAATATGCTTGCTATTTAAAAATTCCTTCAAAACTCAAATCATGAACCAAGTATCTGATTATGTAGATGATCTCAGATTACTTGTTAATTTTACTTATTTCTTAATGACTGCAAGTGAGACTAAATGTGGTATGCCACCTTTTGAAAGTTGTTCTCCAAGGTAGGATATTAAAACAGCAAGACAGTTTTTCCACACTCAAATTTTAAGCAAAAATTGGTTTACCTTTCAGTTTAAGTTTATTATGAAATTCTCTATCAATTTCCTCCTTGTTGAATTGTGCATTTGCACTTTCAAAGTCAAAGTCCTTCTCAAACTTCATTGGACCATCCCTCCTAATGCCAAATCTTCCTCGGCCCCCTCTGTGACCTCCACGGCCCCTCCGTGCTGATGGTCCACCTGGAACTGAAAAGAGGGAAATTGTTCGGTTTGGTTTTGTAGACTGGATTTTCGTTGAGGGTGGGGCATGGTTGGTTTTTTGGGTGGGGTTTTTTATTTTGTTTTTTAATTCCTGGTTAACAGGTCGGAACTTTATGCATCCTCTTCCCGCACTTCTGTTGTTTAAAGTCCTGGCGGAGCAGCTTGTAATTTGTAAAATCACTTACAATAATCACAACAGTGACACAGAAAGCATAATGGTACTAAACGACTTTCTAGAACTCATTAAAAGCTTTCATAAGAAGAGTTAAAATGTTAATGACTTTTCAGTCAAGTATTTTTGTAGAAAGTTAACACTTTTTTTTCATGCTGTTGTGTTTATAAATCCATTAATAGTGCTTGGTTTTGCATTTTTATTCAAATTGCTTAATACAGAGCAAACAGAAGAGATTTTTCTCTTTAACGCTGACTTTTTGTGCTTGTATTATTCTGGCCCAGGGCAAAGTTATTGTTACCCATTAGAAACAATTATGTAAAAGCCTTTTAATAGATGAATTCTTTATTACTGTAATTTGAACTGCAAGATTTCTGGATGTTAGAAACAAAAGCCCTCGCAGTTTTGCAAAGTATACACAACGCTGTACTTTAGCAGACTTGAAGACTTAATGAAGTCTGAAAACAATGATAGCTATTTCTCAAAACAAGATTTACCAATTTGTCGTTTGTTTTCATTTCTGAGTTCATTTTCTGATCTTGAAACCTTGTGTGCTTCAGCTAAAGTTGGAAATAAAAAAATTATTTGTTTATCCTATTAGGTATTTTTGATCATACTTTTGTATATAATTACATGGTTCAGATTTCAAAAAAATCCAAACCTATAAAAGCAAACCACAAGTTTAATTCTTAAAAGAAAAAAAAAAACAACTTAGAATATATGCTTGACTTTAGAAAGCAATTTATATAATCCAGGTCTCTGCTGACCAGTCTACCAGCAGGAAAATTCCTGTATTACCCTTAAAAAAGAGCACTTCATATGTGTATGGAAGAAAATAAACTGTATGAAAATTATCCAAAACTACCTCGTCTGTGCTCTTGATTCTCTAACGATTTTTGGCTAGCAGACACCAAAGGTCTGGCTGGTACAGGACTCCTCCTCCCAACTGGTGCTGGAGTAGGCAAGTGGGCTGAAGCTGTTTGTACTGCTTGTTCCATGGTGGGGCTCCTTCTCAAGTGATCTATCTGAGGGCTGGAACGACCTGTGGAAAAAAAACAAAAGAAAACCAAAACCCAGAGTTATTTCTCATCTACAGATTTGAGTTACTGGTCTCAACCAATCTAGGCTGACAGATTTATCTGCCTTACCAGTCAAAGACAGCTGTGTCCAAAGAAGAAATAAATATTTCTGCACCCTCAGATCCACTAATCCAGAATGAAGGATACTTAGCAATTTCCCTTCCCCCAGTCTAAAAGAAAAAAATGGGTAGGACAATTAATCCCTACCAACCCATCCATGATGCGCATTTAGCTATGGAATGAAATTTTTTGATTGACAGGAGGTAAAAATACTCTGCTTCCCTAGAAAGCCAAGTGGCAAGTGACTGCTTCCAGAGGCAGAGAACCAGCTGCGATACTGAAATTTCATCTAGTGCACTCTGTTGTATGATTACCACAAAATAAATGAACAGTGATGGCTACTGCCAGCCATAACGCAGATGAAGGAGCTGTGAAAGCTTCCTCACGAAGTGCTGTTCATACATTTCAATCTGCAGCATGAGTGACTAGAGCCAGAAGCATGATTAGAATGGAGACATTTGATCTGGCCAGACAAGTTTATGACATCACATAGGTAAATCTACTAAGAAGTTAGAATAAGACTCCAGTCCCAGTTAAGAAAGTAAGACTGCATTCCATAAAAAAAGCTGAACAAAAAAACCCAATAACCCAACCCCAAAACCAATCACACCACACTTACAATCTACAAAGATGACAAAATATTTTTAAAAGCTAACACACAGAGGAAAAAGCTTTTTAGTGCCCCACAGTAAATTCTGTGGCAGAACGTATTTCATCTGGAGAATATGTCATATATTAGTCTGAGAATCATACAAGTTTTAATTTCACCTACAGAAAACCAACCTACTCTTTCAATAGAGACAGCATAAATGCTCAGCGTACTTTTTTCCCCCCTACAACTAACGCAACACAGTAGAATCTATTTTTGGTAATCCACTCAATCCTAGAAAGCACAAACCTCAACTAGAATTTTGGAAAAACACCCTTGTTTGCTATGAAGCCTTCTGCCTTTTAACACAACTGCATAAACTTAAAAAAAGCATTAAGAATGAATCTTAGCACACACTAACTCACAGCAATAAAGAGTAGAAGAGCACGAAATAAAGTCTTGCGGATTTTAAGGAGCAGTCTTAAGATACCTGCATGAAAAGTGAGGGTGAAGGTGCTCAGCATCTCTTTTTTTCTTTGCCACTCTGCATCAACCATTTCCTTTTTGCTTCTTTCTTTCTCCAATATTATACAAACTATCCATACAGTTTCTATCACTATTAAGCTGACTTAACTGCCATGTCACTATCTCTACAGGGAGTCAAGCCGGCTGTTAATGTTATTTACATAAATATGCATTAACAAAAAATATTGTTAGGAATAAAAATTTAAAAATTATAAGCAGGACTTCAATCATCATGAAGTATCTTCAGTTTTGTCATGCTATCAGTAAAACTATATATAGAATTTCCATATGTACCTATTTGCTAACATTATTCAACTGAAATAAGTCCTGCTCCTCAATACAGATGCTTTAAGGATAACAAATGTGTTGCTAACAGTTATGTATCCAGCATGCCAAGATGTAGGAAAACACATTTAAAGAGCAAGAACAAAACCTCTCAGTGCTTTCTGGTTTTAATACCAAGTGTTTTCATGACAGAATTCAGCTAGCTTCGTTAGCATTTCTGGAAACTACTTAAGTTATGGGGGCACAACTGGTCAAAAATGATCAAAGAGTTATTCAGTAAGATTTACCTTGAGACATCTGTGTTTTTAGAGATCTTGCATCTGTTGTAAATGCAGAACCCACTGCAGTGCTCTGGGACATGCTAGCGCTGGCTGAAGAGTCTGTTCCAAAAGATGTTAATGAACCTCCTGCTTTGAAAGAAATAATATAGTTGTAAAACCTGGTTTAGACTTTTTTTTTTAAATTAGTACTAAATGATTAGTGAAGCCATATTAGGTGTATTATAGAATGACCACCTAAGTCTGCCATTCCCATACACTTGGGAGTTTAATGAAATGTATGTATTCATAGTAAGTTGGTAAAACTAACATCTTGATGCTTTTTATCTAAAAATAAGTAGAAAAGCACTGCTAACTGAATATCACAAGTATTAACATAGCATAGTCATAACAGCATCTTACAGAATAACAAACAAACATTATTGGCATATATTTCACTTAACAGCTTTAACCAAAAATATGACTGTCACATCTTATTAACTGGTATCAAGTTATGGCCAATTCTACAGCCTTCTTTTCGCATGGCCAACATTTTCAGCACCAGGAGTAGCACTGATGCCCTAACAGTTACAAAAATATATGTAAAAACCAAAAAGGTGAAATAAAAACCTTTTGAGGGAGGAATCAAAGTTGGTTGGTGAGTCTAAGAGAGCACGTGCAGTATAAAAGAATACTTCAAGCATGTACTTCGTGCCAAGCTAACCTCTCATGCATAGCTGCAGGAGTGTGCTGGCACACGGACTACTGAATAATCCAACCCCTGGGTTAAGGCACACACCACCTGGTCGGTCAACCTGGGATACCAGATGTTGACAGCACAGCTATGGGGCTTTTGTGGAAGGGGTGCCCCTGCCACTTGGGAAATGTAAGGAATACACGATCAATGTAATGAGTATGTATGAAATAAAAGGAATTCATAAATACAGGAACCTTTCCCCACTTCTCCCTCTGAAATAGGATGTTTAGTTCTCAATCATAATTGCTTTGATTTGACTACGAAGAACTACTTTTGAGCTGAACTGTGGGACTGATTACAGATAGAAGACTTGGGATCTGCCCTTAGGGTAAGACTGATGGAATAGTAACCACTGATTACTGTCTAGGCACAAGCCTGCAACTTCACTTATGGGAAAACACCAAATAATAAAAATGAACATACCAACTCCAACAGCACTGAACTGCTGTCCCACCAGTGGGCTTGGACTGAACTGACTGTATGCAGGCATTCTGCCAAAAGGACCATAGGACCCCACAGACTGGAATGAAGATGTAGTTGAAGATCCTAGTGAAGACTAAAGACAAAAAAACAAAAAGCAGGAAATAGTTCTGCAAGGTAAGATGTGCAGAAACTCTAGAACTATTCATTAAATTTACCTTACCACCACCACTGTGGCCAATACATATAGAAGACCTAAACATTCATGAAGTTGCATTTTTTAATATCAACAATTTAACTGCTTTAACACAGAAGCAAAGACAACACAAGAAAAAGAAATCACACACGTTATTCTGCATGAAAACCCAAACCAGGCAACAGTTAGCAGAAAACATTTTCACAAGTACTTATACAGTTTAGAGAGCACTTTTACCCTTTCCAATATCACTAACTTGTGAAAACAGTACCATAAAACTTTGCACACTTTTCTCTACAACCTCACATACTGGACTCTTCTGTCAAACGGATGTGTAAGCTTCTGTTGGCAACTTGAAAAATGTCCTCTCTTTTCCCCTAAGTTTCAAAAGCCACACAAAGAATGAAAGACCCAAACATACTGGAGGAGGGTGGGGTTACTATTACTGGGGTTAGCAATTTCACAGATCACAGCTGCCACTTACAAAAGGAGCTGCACCGAATTTAGCAAAAGACTTTAAGAAGATTGCAAAGGTAATTTGTAAGGAAATATCAAGAATTTTATATTATGGAATTATCAAGTTCCATTTGAACCATCATCCATCTTGCTCTCAGGGATGATTTTAAGACATCCCACAAGCACAATCAACAAGACAACAAATTTTAAAGATCCAAAGTAACTCTCAGTCCATTTACTATGAAGTAACAGATTAATTCACCCTCAAGGCTTCAAGCTGCAAGCTTCTCTCCCTTCAGCAACCAAGTATTCCCTTTGTAAATAGCTGCCCTTTAGTATAAAGCCTATATAGCTAGATAAAACACTTTAATCACTAATGATCTGAAGAAATTTCAGTATCTACTTCATTTGACTTATACCAAGTCTCATCTTTCCAGTAAGTCTTGCATACGTGCCCTCCTAAGCCAAGTAGCTTCAAAAAAAGGCATCAACGCCTACCAAAAGTCCTTAGCTGTTTCTGAAAAACTGTCTGCTTTGGCATCCGGTACATTACGCTAGAGTTACATTTCAACCTTGAATTGCACAATTAAAGACACAATTCAAAAGAAGAAAATCTTTCCAGAGTTCTTAACCTTGGGTTGTGATCTTTACAGCAATAAACATTTTAATTTTTAAACACTCACGTAGAGGGTACTTAAAGCTACCAGGTTTTAGCTTCAGCAACATCTAAAAATATTTTTTGCCTTACCTGAACAATAGCAGGATCCTGTGGCAAAGAACATTGAGGCTTTGGTGGCTCACAGACAGTTAGGTCTTTAATGTCACTGCCACGGAATATAATATACTCAAAGACTTCATCACGAGGTGGTATAGGTCTATCAGTTGGTCTATCTTCTGTGCCAAAGGAGCGAACTGCAAAATCGAGGAGAGAGAAGAAAGTAAGAGCATCCTCCATTCACCAAAAAAGTTTTGAATTATACTGCAGAGATCAACAGCTTTAGAAAGAGTAATATTCTGTTGAGCAAAAAAGCTTATTAAATAGACAGCATACTCTTTGCCATTATCAACTGGTCAGACATAAGTAATTTGATCTTAAAAATTTCTGTTAAAAATCAAGCACAGACACCTCTTCTATTCCTTACTGAGACATCATTTATGCTGTCACTCACACATTGAGTATTTTGACCGTTTCGTGAGGATAAGGGGCAGCAGCAAAGCAGTTTTTGCTAAGTTCACACTTTCTGGATATTATAGCAGCAGCAACACCAACAAAGGCTGGTATGTCAGCTCTGTGACTCAAGGACTAGATGAGTTTACATACTTCATATTCTGCACTTGTAAATTAGAAAAAACCCCGCTACTACTACTAGAAACTAGACTATTAAAAATTACGAAAACCAAAGCATTTCTCAATAGATTAAAGATCTGAATCAAGTTTTACATAAAAATTAGAAATTCTGTGGTATGTACATACAACTTTTACTAAGCAAAACGCATTCTTGCTGGTGTAAGGTTCATATGATCTCTGTCAAGTTAAACTCACTGGGGCACAACTGTCTTCCTCAGCAGGTCTGCATAGTGTGCAACACATCAAGACATTAAATTTATTTTTATGTACTGAACTGCAACAGTTTTCAGATTATGTAGCGATGAAGCTTACCATGCTTTTCCCTTTGCACTACATATAATCACTACCACTGTACACAGATAGCATCACTTGCACTACCCTTTCCAAGGCTTCTCACCTTGAGACTGCCAACCCTAGGTGAACATAAAGTGAAACAAACAAGTGCATCTGAGTAAGAGCTACGTCTCCAACAGCTGGAGTTTTGTAAGCAAAATTTAAACCATTAATTGAAACTAGAGTAGGGGGCAGGGGGGGGGAATCATGACAGTCGCATTCTACTGAAAAACAACTTGCTGCAGCTTTAACAATCCCTCCTGATTGTCTTTGTTCTAGCCTTTTAAAAGAGGTTTTTTGTTTGCTTTGTAAGGTACTACAGTTTATGCTGAGAAAACATCTGTATTTTGTTTTAATTTACCAGAATTAGTTTTCCCTCCATTTTCAGATGCATCAACAATTTGGAGACATCATTAGGCACTTATTTGCAGCCATAAAACCATTAGTCAAGAAAAGCAGAGTTTCCTGTAGAGGTGTACAAAGTGGTACAGAGTCATTTCTCAGGCTGCACCAACCATCTTCCATCACTGCTGCTTCTTCTAATACTGCATAAACAGAGCTTATCAGTCAAGTATTACAAATATTTTTGAGAAGCATAATTCAGGGGTAAAGAGATCAACTCCACACTACAACGAAAAATAACATTAAGTGGTTACAATTATCTTGTTCATACTTACATCATCTACTGAGCTGAATTTAATCAACTTTTCTATTTCTGTTCATCTGAAAGTCTGCTCTGAATGGTACTATAAAATGTAAGCGCTGTAAAAAGGCATATACTGTTAAGTGAATTTCAATCTTTGTAAGATAAAAGTCTTTTCTTTCTCTACAGAAAAAGATAATCTGAAGCTGAAGAATTTGCAGAAATTAACTCTAAGTAATACACAATAGCTTAACAACATTGTCAACTGGTCATATGCATTACCTTAGTTCATTCTGTTGCTTTCTATTCATCAGGCTTTTCTATCTCACTGACTTGACCGAGAGAGAATCCACCCTCACTTTCTGGCCATCCTATACTCTATTGGATAACTAATAAATTAACTTGGCTCTTCATTCCATCATTTGACCTACTGTCTCGGTAAGTAAAACTGAAGTTGATTTTGCATTGGTTCTCTCTGTCCCACGCTGAAATGGTTGCTTCAGTAGCCATTTTGTCTATGAAGGTGCACAATAACGGCCAGAGCACGATCAGTAAGTTACTGAAGTATTTTACTTTCTAGCGAAAGTGAAGGAACCAAGCAGCAGGAACACCATGAAAAAGGGTAGTAAGCTAGAGAATCACATCCCACCTTTACACAGAAATTAAAGTAAGATGAACTATGGAAGAAATCTGCTTTGAAAGTACTTCTAAGTCAGCACTACGCTGCATGGATAAGTATTTTACTATTAATACCAGCATCACATGACACATATAGCAATACTTAAACTCCTAGCAATTACCTTTCCCTGTTCTAAATCAATTAAAGAGAAAAGTGAACAACCTAACTTTCATCTAATGACACCTTAAAAGAGGTAAAGGTATTTTACTGTATGTCAAAAAATTTATCTTTCTCCCCATCATAAAGTTATGAAAACAGCAAAATGAAATGTTTTCAATAGCAAAAAATTAATCTTTCAGAGATTCAGTTGTCTGTGCAACCAGACCAAGACGCTAATAAGGTCCTCAATAGTTTTGCAACAAAACACATAAAGAACCGCTACTAAGAGTTCGGGGTTTTTTTCCCCTACCTCTCCCCTGCCCCAAACCAAACTGGTTTTAGTTTCTGCAAAATATAAAGACAATTTTGTCCAATGAAGACAAGCTCTGCTGGAGAGGGATAAGCAAACTTGCTCTGATTGGGAGTTCAACCTTCCCCTCTCACCCCGCAACACAACAAAACCAACCATTCCCAAATCTAATTTCCTTCTAAAGCAAGGAACCAGAACTGCATGTGCAGTAATCTAAGAAAGCAGTTCAGGATAAGGGCTACTGAATGTTTTTGCAGTATCTATCCCAACTAGGTTCTTCAGATAGCAGTACAACATAAAGAGTTGAATGTTACTTTTAATATTTCTCAAAGGGATAAATAGCTATCTTTCCAGTTTCTTCTGTCCTAGCTTGGATTAGGATATTACATAATCTGAGCTCACTCAAGACTAATATAAAAGGTGGCCAGTGCAACAAGATTTCAAAAGAAATAGCTTTTACCATAGCTTTGCATAATCAGAAATACTAAGTTACCAGAGTATGAAAACCACAAGGTATGGAAGCGGCAGCAGTCGTAGAGCTCTATCAAGCACTCTCTCTTGGGGTACTTCCCCAGACTACACCCCTCCTTCAGAACAAGGTGCAGTGGTTCATATATAGCAAAATACTGAAGAGTGAGAGGAAATGAAAATAAGCACGTGGAGGATAAGGTAATCTTACAGCACTTACCAGGACTATGGTAAATCCATTTAATCTTACTTTGGTCAATTTAAGTTTTTTTGTGGGTTTTGGTTGGTTGGGTTGGGTTTTGTTGTTGGGGTGGGGTTTTTTTTTGTTTGTTTATTTTTAATGAGTTAAACTGGCTTAGGGTCTTGCTGACTAAAGGCAACCATCACATGTTAAAAGCAAACTTATTTCTTGTCAGCATAAATACACACAATTAAGTACCTAGCTAGAAAGAAACCAACACTGTTGAGTCTAACAGGATTCATGCACGTGACTTTTTGCCCAAGTAGTTCCACCAATTTCATATCAAAGCGCTGCAAATATTTTTGTACAGATTTTGATTGCCTTCATTCAATGTTACTACTACACTATGTTTCAATGTATATTACTGTATTATACTACTATAGCATCCCAGGAAAACATCGCAGCTTTCCCTATCAATTAACAGAAATGATTACCCATTGATTAACTCAGAAAAATACGGTGTTAATCAGAAGCAAACCTATATATTCTACTAGCAAAAGAGGACTGGTCCCACATAACGTGAATCACTGGCAAATAGGTGGTTCAGTCTCTGTATGCAGCACTGACACAATCTTATCAGCCTGACTTCATACATCGCATACACACAGAGAAATCAGTCTCCCCCCATGCTTAAGGCACCCAATGAGAAGCATGACAACTATGAGACCACTTCAGCTCCCACCTCTCTGCAATACACCACAACCATTTCCCTATAAACATGCTCAGATGCCTGCACACCACAGTACAGGGAAAGTATTAATGTGAAGGAACCAGTTTGTGGCAGGCTCATACCTTCTGAACAATTAATTCAGTCTGCAGTCCCTTATTTGCAGGGGTGGTAAGTTAACAGGCAGACAGATATGAGAGAAGTAGCCAGGAGTGCGCTTTGACAAGAGGAATTTTTCTGCTGTGACACACTATGCACAGGACTGGTTTGGCACACATGCCCTAAACCTCAATACATCAAGGAAGCATGTCACTTAACTAAAAAAACAATTTCATAAAAACTTGATACAGATTTAACACTTCCCTTCCCTGCTCCTACCCCTGAACTCTAAGAAATGCTTAAGCCTTCACCAGAATTTAACTTTCTTCTGTCTATGTCTCTGAGGCTTTCACTCAATTAATACTGCATAAAAGTCTAAAAGAAAGGGAAGTTTTCTTTTTCATGTGTCGTTAGACTAGGGAAAGACTATCACAGATGGCTGAAAATGCCGCAAGTTTAACTACTATTCTGTTAACAATATATTAATTATAATGGTTCCAAATGCAACTCTCAGTGGTCCAACAGCTGATAAGTGAAAACTGATGCATGATACCAGAGAGACAGCATGTAATTTCCTTGTTTCTTATACTCAAAATCCTAAGGATTCCCTTTTGTTGGCAGGGAACAGCCTTTTCTGACCCAATGTGACTGTTCTTACACAGCTTAGCCAGATTAAAAATCTATCTCTTCAAATAGGTGCCTTGAAATAGGAAGACATTCTGTATCACTAGCATGAAAGATCACATCTAGTTTTAATGCTGCAACACACAAGATCCACAATCTGTCACGATTATTCTGTAACTGCCCCAGGTAGGGCTTCAATCCGTTTACAGCAAGAAAATTTTACTCTTAACCACAGCTTGCTAACACTTTATTCTTAAACTGGTTGGACTTAATGGTGTTTAAAAACCTAAGTATGAATTAGAAAGATGAACTGGAAAAACATGCCAAGTTAATTCAACTTGAAACTTGAGAATAAGAGTGGATGTTTTTTGGTTCCAAACAGCAGCTCTGAAAAGATGGCAATCCAAAGAAAAAATATGCGCCACTAACACATAAAACCCTAAAATACTTGTATAGCTTGCTTAATATTTGGAATCCGACATAGATGGAAGTCTTCCTCTAATGTGCGTGACAGAGGCCACAACTTTTGCTAGTGGCAGGATCACAGCTTTGTAAATAAAATGCTGATTAGAGAATTGTAGGAGATTGAACCTCAGTAAGTCAAGACTACAATCAGCAGTACCCTGTCAGCAAAAACTTATTTCTGTCTAAAATTGCAGATTGAAGAGAAATGAAGGCATTCCACACGTACAACTTCACAAGATTGATTTCAGACTTCAGTTTGCCCACAGAAGTCCTATTATTATGCAAATCCGTAGTTATTCAAGAACAGATTCTACCTTTACCTTTGCACTTTATGAAACAAACAATTTCAGTGATTTTAGTTAGGAAATTAATAAGTCACCCTGCGCTTGACCCAGGTTAACAGTCACGTGGAGCCAGCTACATAGCAGATCAACTGGAAGCATGAAGTCACCTTTTGGGGCCTTTTTTGTCTCTTTTTGGCAGAAAATTTGACATTTGTGCCAAAGATCCATGGTCTGGTTTGACTGCTGTACTCGCCACAGGAATAAGAGATAACAATTAACTGGTCAACGTATTTACAGCTACTGACAGTTCAGAAGGAAGATCTGCTTTTTTCACATATGGACCCAACCACAATTAACCACATTTGCCACCTCACATATATGCTATCATGTCACATTCATATGACCTAAGTCTTCATTTATTCAGAAACTTCAATACTCTAGAGTTCAGCATTTTGTTCACAAGCACAGTGAACTGTTTTGGTCTAATACAGTTGTTATCAGCTTCCAGATTGATCTCAAGATTTTTGGTTCCAGGTGGCCTAGAAATACTGGTTTATTCTCTTCTGAATCATGACACTATTACAAAACACGCATTCTTCAGCTAACACAGCCAAGTTTTATTAAAGCAAATTTAATGGTTTACATTTACATTTCTGATGAGAGCTATGGGAAAAAAGTAGATTAGATTTGTAACTGTAGTTTGATCTATCTTAAATATGTACACTTTGGCAGATATGCCATAACATGACTTAACCACACTTGAGAAGTCATGCAAAAGTGGCTTGGTCAGCACTAAACCTGTCTAATTTAGGGCAAGACTATCACAAGCTCCTCAAGGTCGATATTCTTGTAAGTGCTTTTGTACAAACCTTAACAATCACAACATGCTACTGGAATTTCTAAACATCTATTCACAGTGCTCACCTTCTTCTCATAT
This sequence comes from Falco peregrinus, assembly GCF_023634155.1. Classification (NCBI taxonomy): domain Eukaryota; kingdom Metazoa; phylum Chordata; class Aves; order Falconiformes; family Falconidae; genus Falco; species Falco peregrinus. The sequence goes on from NC_073734.1 coordinate 13,350,822, forward strand.
AAACAAATACTATCTGTCATTTTTAAACAGATAATGCAATTCCAGAAACAGTAATTTAACCTAAAGGCAACCTCAGAAGTGGAAAACACATCTTGAAAGCTACATGCCCCATAAATGAACTATGCAAACCTGGGACCTGGGACCAAACCTACCATAAGGCATTTCAAAGCATGCATACAGGAGTTCATAAACAAAGCAACCTATTTCTTAAATAATAATTGGAAGGGGGTGTGGGGGTGGGGTGGTCTTAAAGCGACAATGCACAAGAACAACAATTACCACAAAGGCCAATGTGAGATGAAAGCAAAGAAACTGCTACGTGGTATCAACTCCACAGACTAACGATTATAAACAGCACCTATGTAAAATGTAACAGACTGTCGTTATGCTAGAACGCTAAGCCTATCATAGCAAACAGGAACTGAGGTTTGGAATGCTCTCAGTCCCAAACATTTAATTCGCATGAGGAGCAATTTTCCCCCTTACCTGACGGCCAGATAAACTCTCTGCTTTTACATATGCATTTAGATTATTTAGCAAGACTTTACAGAGTCAAGAAATGTAAAATACCACTGAGTTTTGCAGAATCTATTAAAAAGATGTTGTTAAAAATTCTATGTTTTACCTGAATATTACACACTCACTGCCACGACTAATACACCTGTATTGAGTGTGCATTATAATGTGCAAGAAACAGCAAAGTCCTTTGGACACCCAGTTTCAGAGATTCTCTATTTTACTCCCCAGCCTCTGACTACTCTTCTCAGTAAACTTACCATCCTAACTTTCTTACACATACATCAGCCTTCTTTGTCGATAACCTAGCACCCACAGGACCCCCTTTAGACCCGAGCTGTCTCCTACCCCAGAATGAAGAGTTCCGGCCCTGTAACCTGTAGGTCTGGAATTCTTACGATGCAAAGAAATCCTCTTCCCAGCCTTCCTCTCCTACACCGCTTCCGCCGCTTAGGGTTTCATACTTTTACTCTGTTCGGGACTCCCTGGAGCAGCCCCTAACGAAGCAGCGTCCCTAGCTCCTTTTAGCGACGGTCCCGCCGCGGCGGCTCGGCGCTCTCCCTACGCCCTCCCGCAGCCGGGGGCGCAGCCCGCGCGGCGGGAGCAGGGGCCTCCGCAGCGCCGTCGCGCCGCCGCTCTCCCAGCCCCTCACTCACTTCCACCTCCGCCGCGAAGCGCCGCGGGTCGCCACAGCCCCGCCGCAGCCGCTCCGCCGGGGAGAATGGCGGGAGGACGCGCCGCCGGCCGAAACTACGCGGGCTCTTCCCAAAGCACCGCCAAACCCCCCTCGCAGCTGCTGCTGGGCCCGCGTAGGCTGCAGGCCTCCCCCTCGCCGCCCGGGCCTCCTCATCGCCACGGACGACTCTGCCGCGGTTTCAGGTTCTTGCTCGATCCCCGACGGGCCCCCAACGGTCCCCACGCCACCGCACGCACCGCGGTCCCGCTCCCCACCCGCCCCCTCCCCGAGGCGTTGCCGGGCCGCCAGGGCCCAGTCCTCTACTCCGCCAGGTCCTTACCCTTGGCCAGCGCCACAGTAGAGTTTTCGGTGTCAATGGTGTATAAGATCCCTTCATAGCGGATCTCGGCCTTGGAGATAAGGCTGATCTTGCTCCCGATGTAGGGCGTCCCCCCACTCATGGTGCTGGCTCCTCGGTCAGGGACACCCCCCCTCCTCCCCTGCCGAGCGCTCCTGAAGCCAGGCACACGCAACTAAACAAGCTCGACTCAAGAGTCGTAGTAGGCGCTCTACTCCTCCCGCTTCGAGCCCGACCTTCCGCCGATCCCCCAGCGACGGCTCTCCCTGCGCAGACTCCCTCAGCACACCCCGCACCAAAAGCACCCTAAAGCTCCCAACATGGCCGCCGCCTTCATCTTCCCTCAGAGCCGCCCCCCCTCACTCCAGCCGCGAAATGGATGCCGGGAGTGGAGCTGATCTCGCGAGAGCTGGCGGCTGGAGGCGGGGGGGGGCGCTGAGGGGAGGGGGCGGCCATTTGGGCCTCATTAGGAAACTGAGCGGCCTTGAGTCCCAGGGCTCTTCGGCGTCTCTTGCTCGGTGCGTGGAGGGCGGCTTCTCCGGCGGGCTCTGCTGGGTTGTGCCTCGTCGCGTTTTCCCGGCCTGGTCCGGCCCAGGAGTGGTGCGCGGTGCCGGAGTGGTGCTAAGTTGGGGCCGTGTGGGGCCTGTGGCTCCCCGTCCCGGGCTCCTGACCGGCGCGCCGGGGCTTGGGGCTAGCAGCTTGGAGCACCCCCCATGCTGTAGCCTGTCAGCACCGGGGGATGGGAAAGTAGGTTTGGTGATTTGAGGGTTGGGTGTTTTTTTTGAGAGAGGCCTGAGCCACTTGTGACTGAATGCTAAATTGTGAGTCTTAATAAGCAATATGGAATCCAGTCATGTGAAGAGCTGCAGAAGTTTAGGTGATGGTAACTAGTTTATATTTCAAGGGGGATTCCATTTTACTCAATTAGTAATGTGTTAGGGTAGTCGGACTTTGCCAAGCAACACTAAGCAGTGCAACTGTTGAAATCTTGACTAAAGTGCAAAATTAGGAAAAAATACCCTTTTAGTACAAGTAAACCCACACCAAAAATACCACTGTTTTGGGATTGCACTTAAGTTGTCCACCGTAAGTAAAAATCGCAAATGAGCTTCCTGTTAAGAGGCTTTGCCTGTGAAAACATGTAAATGCTTGGGCACCCCCTTATTTTTTCAGCCTAGAAAATTACATGCAACAAAAACTAACTTCTGGAAAGAGTACTTAATAGGTTTTGTTGCAGCATCTGGTTGCTAATGTGTTGTAAAGATTCAGCAAGTATTTTGTTCAGAATAGGGCTTTTAAACACAATAGCGAGCCAGATTTTTCTGGAAGGCCAGTGTGTTTCTAAATAGCAGCCATACTAGACTTCTGGAAACTATGCCCAAGTTTAACTGTGAAGTCATGGAGGACTTGAGTTGCCCAGGGAGCTGTTCCGGTGGTGTGCTTCCAGAATGTCTCGCACTACTTGAAAGAATTTGTAACAAAGTTCTGCAGTTTAATGACTGGACATAGGTGGCCACATGAAGTCCATGGGAGATGACTGTTGAAAATCAGCATTTGTAACTTAGCTCAAAGTAAAGCTCCTGTTTAGAGAAATAACAAAAGATACCTGTCTTCTGTTACAAGAAAGGAGATAGAGTCTTCCTGACTGCTAGAGGTTGAGTTGTGGCTGCTTCTCAACCATGACAAAATAACACCTGTTGGAGGAGGTGGGGAGCCCAATAACAATCTGAAGGATCAGCTGCAATCCCTATCATGTGGTTTTCCTGTTGCTGCCTCCTTACAGAAGAAGATGCATCAGCTTCAGATATGGATGGGGCTTGGAGCAGGGAAAAAACCTTTAGGGGAGATTGCAGGGACAATCAGGACCCTGGCTGACCAAGAGACAGGACACTATGAGGGGAAGGAAGAAAGGGTGTATCAGGGAGGCCTGCAACACTGACATTAAGAGCACAGAGAAGATGAAGAGAAATACTTTGAAATACAACCAGTTGCCCCAAAGAGCCATGGGGCTTTGCTTCCAGCCAACATTTTCCTAAGTTTTCCCTCATCTGCTTCTCAAAATTGTAGTTGAAGACTCCCATTTATAGAATTAGGGTTCCAAGGTTGTGTGGTGGAACAGGAAATATTAATGGACATTTCTTTCAGCTCAGAATGCGGTAGATGAACATTTCAGGAGAGAATTCAAGGGGGAAACTGTCAGTTTACTTAAAAACTTAAGAAGGAAAGAAAACTTAAGTTTACTTTTAAGTTTCTGAAAGAGAAAAGTTGTCCAGAATGAATGAATAAATAAAAAAGGGGAGAAAAGCTAGAACTAGAAAAATACACCTTTGAAAAACTTTCTAAGGGTTAAATTTGAACCTTGTTGATGCCAAATTTTCCCAAGCCTCTCCATTAAGTCCTGTCTAGATGAGTACAGACAAGTATTTACAATTATGATTAACTTCAAAACACAAGCTCCTAAATTTCTATAAGCCATATATAAAAAAGAAATTCCTTTGCAACTGACATACATGAAACTAAATTTAGACATATTTCTATAACAGTTGTTGATTACTGTAGCAATCTTTGTGCTCTCCAGTTGGTGGAATTTATAATTTCTAATTCATACTTAAAATCAGCAGTTGAAAAGATATTTTTATAGCATAAAGTTGATTTCAAATACATATGTGAAAAGTTCTGTAAATTCATCTTAAAAAGTTAGCTCAAAATCTTATAGGTACCCTTTTAATGTTAAATTTAAACCTAAGATGGTTAAATTGTATATTTGAAGGTACTGAAAGTATGTATTGGAAAGAAACCCATGTCACATAACTAGGAAAACAGTGCTTCTTTCTAAGTGCTTTCACTTCTTTAGAAGACAAAAAGATACTTGTCTATGTGAATTTATTACTCGTCGCAACTTAATATGGCAGTGGTACTTCTATCATGTAATGAGTTATTAATGAAGAACTTAGTCTGGATACAGGGCACAGTTTAACAGTGTTGATAATTGAACAGCAACTTAAGTTTTGTGGTGGATTTCCTTTCCCAGGCAATTTTAAAACCATGGTTGGAAGCTAACTTTCCTAGCAGGCACTATCTATTTCAAACAAAAAAATAATTCAGGAAAGATTGTATTTTAAGAGATCAGAGGAGATGATCACAGTGGTCTTTCAGATTTTTTTGAATTTTTATTATATTCATATTTAATTCTGGGAAGTAAAAGAGCAACAAATATGTTCAGAAATATGTTTTCTATGATGAAAAGCATGTAAATATTTGAAAAATATTTTTATAATAAAAGAATGAATACAAAAGTTCACAGAGATTCTATACTTCACTAAGTCTTGTTCCCTACATAAAAGTGTGAGCCCAGAGCCAGTTTCAGCAACGTTTATATACATCCTTATGTATGTCATCACTTCTTGACTTGAAAGGAGTCCAATGTAAATCAGTATACATCATGTTTTATTAAATTTCTATTATACTTCCTTATTCTGTGTTTATATATATAAAATGGCTCAATTAAGAAGAGGTGAGTGGGAAGAAATATGAATTCATGTTTTACAGATTACCCACCCACAAATGTACTTTAAAGACTAAAACTGTAATTAGAAGTAGGTAATTTTTTAAGTTTTGAAACCTGTCATATAGATCATAGCTTGCCATTTTGTCCTTCCACTGGGAAGATTACTTTTTATCTTCTAAAGTTACAAAGCAATAAAGTTTCCTCAAGGTGGTTTTTATGGATATACCCAGTTTAATGCCATAGTGTTAGATAAATGTATACTAAAACTTTTTTCATAGTTGGGACTAGTTACAGAAGCATATGTCTAACTTTCCATTCTTTTATAAAAACTGGAGATAGTGGTAAGCAAATGAAGTTCAGGATCAGGACAAGTAAGTGAAGGAAGCAGGAATCTTCTCTGATAAAATTAAGAAAATGTGGGATTCTTAACAAAGTAATATTGGATAGATTCTGGTATTTCTCCAAGTCAAATGAATATTCTTTATTTTTGTGCAATAGCAAATTGAGTCATACCCTGTTACATTTTAATTAAATTTCCTGGTAGAAACATTTGTTAAAAGCCCAGATTTAATTCAGCTGTAGCATGCCATAAAAGCAATACTCATTTGCTAAGCAAATTTGTGATGTATAGATCTCCTGCATATACTTAATACTGTTTTTCATAAGCACTACTGTGCTTTCACATGCACTTACTGCACCATCTCCTTTTTATACATCCTGACCACACCTTTGGGCCTTCATTATTTTTACTGGGCACTTTATTTAAGAAATATGCACTGGGTTAATTTCAGGAGACATTCAAACTTACCGTAATTAAACTGGTGCAACTCATTTTTAATGCATTTTAGAAGTGGTTTACTTTGATTCATCATAAACCTGCTCCTAAAGGTTATAAAGAGACACTCAGGAAAAACTGAATAAAAATGTAACCTACACTGAAAGGAAACTGATGGTAGCAAACCAATTAGCAGTTTAGTCTTATGACCAAGCAAGTCATACAATATATGACTTAACAGATTGAGGCTGGGGATGGAGAAGAGCTGCACATACAGGTGCGCAGTGAGCCCTTCGCTCATTTCCATCAGGGCACTGTGCAACTGAAGGTGGGTTATTCACTGATGCACCTTTTCTCGTTTTGTGGGAAATCCTGAAAAATTGCAGAATGAAGAATGAGTCACCATTTCAGGGCACAGAGCAGCAGCTCAAGTACATCCAAGTTGCAGACATCCGCGCTATTGCAGGCCAGCAGAGAGAGATAATGGAATCCAAGCTGCTTTCTGCTGGCAGCATCACAAATCCACAGTGGTTATCACTTGTGTGCAAGAACAGATGCGATGAACTGTGGGCAACGGTTATTCTTAGGGGGAAAATTATTTATTTTGAATGTCCCATCAAAGAAACTGCCCTGTCATTAGTCAAGGAAACGATGATTTAGGACCACTGTCTTCCCCTGAAGTGTTATTTCTGAATGCATGAGGCAAGCATCAATGGGAAAAGGGCATACAGGACTGCAACGGTGAAGGCGTTAGTAACAAAAGTAACTACTATGAATTTCCTGTGGGGATGCTGAGGGAATACAGTACGCCAGAGCAGCTGCTGCCATGATGCAAAGAATCTTGGCTTTGGTTTACAAGTCTTCTGTTAACAGCATCCGCGTTAGGAAAGTGTATTACTGCAACCGTTCTTGTCTAGGTAAAGCTTTGGATGAAAATATCCAAAACTAAAGTAGACACAGCAGTGCAAACGTGAGTGCGGGTACTCTGTGCACATCTTAGGATTTCAAACAGCTTCAGCAGCGCTTCAAGTTCCCTCCTTTGAAGGCGTTAGTGCCTAGGGCCGCTGAGCCCCTGCCGGTGCTTTCGGCTCTCCCTGGGCGTGAAGAAATTTGCGCCGTTGCAGGCACCCTGACAGGGTACGAGCGAAGGCGCAGTTACGGCCGCTTCGCTACCAAACGATAACGTGTCGGCGTGACACTCAGCTCGCAGCCGGCAAGCTCACACCCCTCCGCACCAGGGCCGCAGACCTGCGTGCCTCCAAACCCCGCCAGCAGTCCCCGCGGACACGGCCCTACGGCCGCTGCGCTCCCCGCCTGGCACCGCTGAGGCGCCCGCCTGGGCACACCGCCGCCCCTCGGCTTCCCGGCCTCCCGCTAACGCCCACGGGCCCTCGTCCTCGGGCAGCCGGCCCCCGCCCGGGCCGCTCAGGCCGCCGGGACGTTCCCGGGCCCCGCAGCCGCGCTGCAGGTCTCAGCGGGCCCCCACAGACACGGCGGGGCCGGGCGCGGCGCCCAGGCCGGGCACAGCGGCGGGGCCCGCCAGCACGCAGCGACAGCAGCCCGCGGCGCGCCCCGCCCCCGCCCCGCTGGCGGGGCAGGAGGAAGCCGGCCCCTCCCAGAATGCCCCGCGCGCGGCAGAGGCCGGCGCGCTTGCGCGCTGCGCGCCCGGCTCCCAGCTCAGCGCAAGATGGCGGCGGGCGCCACGGACCCCCTGGAAGAGATGCTGCTCTTCTCCGAGGAGGTGGACGAGAAGGCGGTCAGCGACCTGGTGGGCTCCTTGGAATCGCAGCTGGCCGGCGGCCGGGGCTCCGCCGAGGCGCCCCAGCCCAGGACCTCCGCCCCGTCCCAGCAGCAGCAGCCGCAGCAGCAGCAGCAGCACCAGGGGAGCCTAGCGGGGGGCAGCAGCCCCGTCCGGCAGCAGCAAGGGCATCCCGCGCCTGCTCCCGCGCCTGGGGCAGAGGAGGCGGCGGGGTGTCCCGGAGCCGCGGAGAGCCGAGCCCCTGCTCAGGGGCCGCTCCCGTCCCCGTCCTCCCCGGCGGCGGCAGCGGCGGCGGCAGCGGCGGCGGCGGCAGGGAGGGGAGTGAGTGTAAACAGTAGTAGTGTGCAGCAATCACATGGAGCGGCTCTCCTCAGCGGCGGCGGCGGCGGCAGCAGCCCCGGCGCGCCCGCCGCCCCTGCCCCGCCGCAGCCTGCCGCCCCCCCGCCCGCCGGCGCCCCTGCCCAGCCTGTCAACAACCATGTGGCCGCCGGCGCCGTCGCCCAGGACGCGGGGAGCCCCAGCCCCGGTGGCAGCCCGCCCGCCGCCGCCGGCCCTCCGCCGCAGCGCGCCGCGGGGGGAAACGGGACCCCGGCGGGGGGCGGGGGGCCGGCGGGAGCGGCGGAGGGCGCCACCGCCGCGACCGCGCCGCTCCCCGGCGAGGCGGCGCCCAACGGGGAGGGCGCCGGGGGCCGGCCGGCGGCAGTCCCACCAGTCAGCAGCCACGGCAGAGCCGACGCCGCCACAGCACAGACCAAGCCCGCGCACGGCCCGCTCCCCGCAGTAAACGCACTCAGTAACTCCGCCAGCCCCGCGCCAGCCGCCCCACCGGGACCGGGCTCGGTCGCCAACTGCGCCCCGCCGCCCCCCGCCGCCCCCGGCGCCGCGCCCAAGCCGGTGGCCAGCGGCTCCAAGGCGGGCGCTGCCCTCCCCGTCGCCCCCGCGGCACCCCAGGCCCTGTCGCCCAGGCCGGCGCTGGGCGCTGCCCCCCGGATCGTGGCGCCCCAGCTGATCGTCAGGCCGCCTCAGCAGACCACCATCCAGCTGCCCCCCGGCTTCACTATCCCGCCCGGTAAGTGGAATCGCCTCAGCCGCGGGCGCGCCGCTCTTCCTAACCTTCCCCCCCCCACCCCCCTTTCGGTTGTGGGGTCTTTTCCCCAAAGTTGCTGTCTTCTCGCTGTTCGACGTGCTGGAAACAAAAGAAGAGCCACCTGTCTGCGGGCGACGTGTGACAAACGGGGCCGTCGCTGGTGGGGCTGGGGCCGGGGGCTGCCTGCCTGCCTGCCTGGCTGGGGGGGGGCGGCGGCAGCAGCCCTGTGCCGGGCGGGCACCCGGGGTGCTGGGCAGCCGTAACTGCGGGTGTGTGTCGAGGGGCTCCGTTTTCTGCTTTACTCGTGGTAGGCTTGAGAAGTTTCCCTTCAAAGAGCGTCCTCTGCCCTGAGTCAGGTGGCAAGATACAGGCTAACTTGTGTAATTTAACCTAAAATTTTTAACTTCAGCAAGCGTGATGCTGGCATTCTGCTGCGTCTTTACATCACCAGACTTTATTTCCAGTAGCCCTTATGCCCTGTTTGTTCTCCCCTTAGTTTCTTAACTTTCTTCACCAAAAATGTAAGTTCGGCAGTTTGCTAACTAACCAACATCACACTCCTTCATCCTAGAGATTCCTGCTTTAACCGTGCATCGTTTCATCTGAAACTTTCAAGGGTTCTGTGGTCCCCTACTTAGATTTTAATGCTGCAAAAAGTTGGCAACTTTTGTGCCTTCTTGATTTAGGAGGTGATTGAACCTTTGAACTCATTTTTTACTGTTGGTATCAATAGCGCGATAATATGTGGAGCTGTTGATGTAGTACAAAATAACTTCTTCCACTAGGTTTCTTAAAATATTTGATATTAATTAGCTAAGTGGAGCAAAAATGTGATGGCGTAGAAGCTTGCTTCTAAGTGAACTTTTAGTATAGTGGTGTATTTGGCCATGGTTTATGAAAGCCCTGCTCCAGATTCTAATGCTCCAGACCTATAAAACTCAGTGAAGCCACTGACCTAAGACCTAACTAACTTGAAACAGGTAAGAGGTTGCTATTCAGGCTATATTAGTGCCTTTAGCCTTTGATTTCCTTTTGTTAATCTGTTTGATAATTACTATACACATATGATAAACTGTATCATGACTTTGCATACAGTTTCTGATGTTTCTTGTGTCAATACTTTCTTCTGTTACTTAATTTTCAAGTAGAAGATGGAAAGTAGAGCCTTTGAAAGAAATCTGGTCCAAGGTTTAGAAAATGTTACGGAAGTTATACTGTGGAAGGTTATCATTTGAACTTGATTTTATTACAAGGTACTTTGAAATCCATTAAATTTGCGTAAACATGAAGACAGTATGTTCTAAAATGAAGTTATTCAGAAAATACAATGCTATTTTTGAGTTTTTACTCTTTAAAGTGGTGGATCATTTATAATTAATTTTGAAACTCCTATATTGTAAACTGCTGTCTAAAGCAGAAATGTATAATATTTTTTTGAGAATAAGTTATTTTAGCATCTAATACTCATAAGCTGTATATTTCATTTTTACATGACTGACAGTAAGGAAAAATTAATCTCATACTTTAACCAGATTCTAATTTGTACATATTGCTCAGTAAAATAAATCTGAAGTCCTCCAAACTGAATTAAGACGTAACATTAATACATTAACATATATGCATCTATAGTAGTAATTACGTCTGCAACTCTTATGGAAACTGTGGCATGTGTGTAATTAATTTGTCCTTCCCATGCAATTTTTTTATTCAGTTAGTTTTAGAAAACTGGAAGATAAGTTAACACACCTGTGAATCTGTGCAAATAGCACGTGGATTTTTTTTTAATGCGTAGTAGGCATTATCCTATGAGGATTTTCATATAAGGTTCACAGCATAATCAGAGAAGTGTTACCTGTTTGGCCAGGTGTTAGCAACGTGCTAATATTTGTATGTCAAATTGATTTAGGAATGGCATATACCAAATATATCATTGGCTTACAGAATTTTCTGCAAATATGAACGCCAAGGTGTGGTGCTTAAATGGGTAATGGACCACAAAAGTTATCTTTTGGAAGAGTTTTTATGGGTTTGTTTCAACTTTTATTTTAAAAATTACTCTCTGGGCTTTGAGAGAGTTACAATCATGGTTTTTGTATGTGGTCCTTGCTGTAGCGCTCTGCTTTTCACCTTAAAGCTCGATTTCCACAAATCTTTAGTTTGAACTGGCAGAACTTTGCCTTCTATTTGTGCTTTCAGCAGTGAGGGTTGGCTGGGGCACCTAAAGCTACTTGTATGAGGGCTTTTAGTGGTGCTGCAGTTCACTCATGTTCATCCCAGGGCTGGGGTTTGTATTTCTGACTGAAAGGAAGAGTTTCTTGGTGTAGGGTCCTTCTGAAATTTGTTACTTGCTTGATGTAATAGCATTCAAATGACTTTATCCTCTTTACGGTATGCTGCAAACCGTGCCACTTTACTGAGATGGGTTTTTTCTTGGAAGGTAATAATTAAAAGTGAATGTACGCTTTTACCTTCGTAATTTTCCCATGAAAAATTAAAAAATATATATGAAGCAATTTGCACATAGAGATAAATTGTACAAACAATGTCTAGTGACCCTGTTATCAATAGAATAAAAGTGACTTCATAGATTCTTATTTTTTTGTTCTCTCGTAGTTGCAGGCAAGATGTTTTTCTGTTTATAGACCCATCGTATCCTGTCTAGGTTAAATTATTAAAATGTATTCTGGAACTAACTTGGAAATGCTTTTTAAATAATTTGGCTGGGAAACTGCTGCTCGGTTCTGAGTAAACTAGAGGAAGTGCATAACGTGCTTTGCAGTGATCTTGAGTAAGTATGATGCTCCAGGTGATCCAGGGACCAACTTAGCCATTGTTTCCCCTTTTCTGACCTGCTGACTGTGGAAAACTTATTGCAAAACTTGATGGCATGGGCTGTGTTGTGTAGAAGAGCTCTATTTGTGATAACACATTACTAGAAAATAATCTGAAAAAATTACCATTTACTTCCAGGAAGCGTTAGAAAACATTTACAAAGTATTCTGTTAATTTTAAAACATGTCCTTTGGTGTTTTTCTGAAGCATCTGCACTCGTATCATTTTGTGCTGAGGAGTGGTTGACTTGATTCTCTGGGTTTGGCGATGTTTGTTCTTGATGTCTAAGCCACAGGAAGCGCTTCCCAATATGGTGATGATGGGTACCAAATAAATTAATCCGTTAAGGCTCAATGAGTAGCTAAATCTCAACTACTGTATACTCAGAAATGTGTCTGGCCTAATGTTTGCATGTACACATCCCCTAAAGCTGTTGTTTTAGTAAAGCTCTAATGCCATTGTCCCTGCTATGTTCATACTGAATTCTGTTCTCAGCTACTGGATTGTCACTACAGTTTCCTTTTAGTGAATAATTTCTTTCTGATTTTATTCTGCTGACCGTAGCTGGGACGTTGAAAGTCACTGTATGCCTATACACTCAAATGACTTTTTTTTTTTTTTTCATCACTGTTATCCATAAACTGCAGTTATTTGGATTCCAAACTGAATTGGCTATTAGTTTTTGTCTGTTACTAGGGCCTCCTTTTCTTCTTCAAAATAAAAGAAAAATTATGTTACACCAGAATAAAAAGGAAAAGATAACAATATAAAGAAAAATATACAGTGCTATACATTGATTTTATTCTGTAGTTAGTTCTTTAGATATTGTTGTTCATGTCATTCTTTATTGTATAGTTACTGTTACTTTGTTCTCATTAGGTATGGTTTTGGTGCGCACAGATGCTGGACAGCTTGTGATGGTGCCTCAGCAGGCTCTAGCCCAGGCTCAAATGCAGGCTCAAGTACAAACGCAGGGACAGGCTCCTGCCAGCATTTCACCTAGACTTTCTGTGCCCACAACTGGCCCCGTTTTTCGCCTATCAACAACTCAGGTATGTCTGGCTTGATTTCACTTCTTTACTTTTGTGTATTACATTTTCCTCTGTCTCACGTGTTATTTGCTCCTATGTTTTTGCAGATGTGCTTTCCTCCCCTTTTTCGTTGTGGGAATAGGAACTTGTTACTCAAGTACAGTTCGTTTTCTGAGGCCTAGGAATTTTTTTTTGTATTTCAGAGAAAATCTACTTTATAGAGTCACTCAAGACTCTGTTGAGACTATGGGACCATTGGAGGCTAGAAGGCTTAGTCTTAGCCAGAACTTAGTTTGGACTGTATACCACTGGTTCAGTAAGTGCCCCTTGTTCCTCTGAATCAGAAGCATTGTGATATCCCAGCATGCTGAATGGATGCCCGGGATAGCTAGATTTCACTAGAAATTAGAAAAGAAAAAGCCAAGCATGTGCAATACAAGGATTTGTAATAAGTAACTTTTCTAATATTTTATTTAAAAAAAAGGTTTGATTCACCTGTGGGTGTGATCTGCCTACACTGAAGTTTTCTCTGTATCATGACTACATTTCCTTTTTCATATGGATTGACAGGATAGCTTGCTTTCCTACCCCAGACTCTTCAGTGGAGTGTGTGTATTTCAACTCCACTAATTAATTTTCAAAGGTGAAGTTTATTGGTTTTATATTGGTTTACAATTTTTAGGGAGGCAGTTGAGCTTTGGACATTTTGGGCTAGAGCGGAGCTATCTTAGTAAAATGTAGAGGCAGATATCTTTGGGTGTCAGGACAGGGCAGCTGTGCCATAATAATAATAGAACTACCTTAAACTCTGCTAATCTAAGGTCTGTGTTTGCAGAAGTGATAAGTAATTTTGTGTGGAAAGAGATGATTGTTGTATAGGTTGCTTGAAATAACTTAAACATTTATTTCTTGATGTTTAACATTTGATTGCTGTCCCCTGATACGCTTTGTGCATTACACCATACCTACAGTCTAAAAGATTATTAAATTTCATTCAAAAACTGAAAACAATGATAAACTCTTCTGAAGAGAAGGAAGCCAGAGTAAAATTGGAGAATCAAATTAATAGCATGAGACAATCTAAACCCCATAGTAGCCAACTAGATTACAAGTTTTAGGAATGAGTGTCACTAGGAAGATTGTAGCTCAGTGGAATGTATCTCAGGAAAGATATAAATAAAAGCCTGGAAACACCTGAAAAACTTTATGCTCTCAGAAGAGAGGTAAGTGCAGTATTGAATGGAATTTGTAAAAGAGCTCTTCACAGAAAAGGCAGCCGTTTAATGTTTAAATTTGTGCTATCTGGAAGGGTAAGAAGACTTGTAGAAGCCTTCAAAGATAAATATGTATTGCAGGAAAAATAAACACAGAGATAAGCCTGTGTTAGTTTTGAGATTTTTTATTTTTTTTTTTAACTAGTTTGATGACAACAAAAATCCATTCTTTTGAGTTTGTATATATGTTTTTGGTTATTTGGGGCTTTCTTTGTAAGTACAGTCAGTTCTTTAGTAGTGACTACAAGGGACTGCACAGCACACATTCTAGCAATGTATCCTAAGACAAGTGCGTAGTGTAAATGTAAAACAGAAATTGTGGGGTGGGACTGTACCAAGAACATGATCTCAGTCTGTTAAAATGAGTTAGTTTTAGCTGTTTCTGTTTCATACTGTTTTCGTGTAATTTTAATTGCTGTGGCCAGCATACAGAGTTAAAATTCAGACTGGAAATATTCATAACAAATTAAATATTAAAAAATTGTCTGTAGTTGGAAAACGTTTGAGGAAATACAACTTTATTGTCCAGAGAACCTTTGGAAGCATACAGAAATGTAGACCAACTGCTTGGCCGTGTGTTCAGTCTGTATTAGAAGACTGAAGTTTGGATCCCAGAGTCAGCCTTAAGATGTGTGCACAGCAAATGTTGGGAGTTGATCATGTTAGCCTCAGGCAGCTGTTCTCTAGTTATATGAAGCAGCTAAGGTTGCAGAAGGAGTATAATCTGACTTGTTGGATTTATATAACAATAAAGTTGTGAGGATACTGCATGTTCTTATGTTGGTAGAGATATATAAATCCTGAAGGAGCTCAGGTGCTAGAAAGATGTAGTTGTTTTTGTGCAGAGTTCTGCCCAGATAAATGCTATACTGTATTACAGATACTCCTTTACACTTGTCAGTGCTAATAAGCTGATTGAGACTAGAGAAAACCAGCAAGACCTTATGAATGATAAATGTCTTACAGGATGCAAAAGTGTGATTATTTTAGCGTAGCATGATTAGAATCATGGTATTGTAGCTTGTCAGGATTCATCTCCTTTGACAGACCTTTGTGGTAGCTACTCAAACTGTACTGCATCGTTTCTTTATTTGTTGTAATTAACAAGGATAAGAAATAATTAATACTGTCCTTGGGAAACTTGCAGGGTCATGGAATTTCAATGTATGTGATCTGCAGACTCTTCTTTCATTTTGATAGTGCTTATGTTCTAGATATGTTTGACCTTAAAGTGTTCTTTAAAAATGGTGGTTGACAGCCTTTTAAAACCAGATTGTAAAAGTTTAAATTTGAAAGATGTAGAATATCAGAACTATATACTAGACCTTTATTGTATTAGGTGGATGGTTTATAACCAAAGACTATTCATTGGTTTTCTGGAGGAAGTGTCCAATGGTGAATATTATGCTAAGGTTTTAGAAGTGTCAGTTACTTGTTTGAGTAGTTGTTATGATTAATCAAGAAAAGGGATTGAGTTCTAAAATACAGGAAATTGTGTGTATTGAAAAATAATTTCATCATTGAGTTTGTAATTAAGCTTTTTTTTCTTTCAGAATCAAATCCTGATGTCAGCTAAATTCTGGGAATTCAAATTTTCAGTAGAATTTTAAAATGTATGGAAAATATTGTCTTATATTTTTATGTCTATAAAGTATAATATTCAGGAGTCCTAGTCTCCACTGTGATTGAAACACAGAAAAATTGTGTGTGCTGTTAGCTCAACCCAGACAGAATATAAACATCAATTGCTTGAGTCCTGCAATATATTTTGCAAGATTGATGAACATTGCAGGCTACATGGTTTCAACCTCTAGATCATCAAACACCTATCTCTCAAATACGTTAGTGGATGATTGTTATTTTGCTATGCAGAGCTCAGATTTATAATTATGTTTTTATTCAGTTATTTTAAGATAGCTTTATTTGGCTTAAAATGCAGGGTGCTTTAAATGCGTAGAATTTAGTGACGTATTTTAGTTGCTGAGTTTGTGTTTTACTGTACTTCTCCCTATGTAGAAAGTCTATGCAGATAGAAATTCGCAGTCTGCTGCAAGTATTCTAGGAAATAGTGTCTTATTATGAAGAACATGCCAGAAGAAGGAATAGCTTTCATGCTTCATAGGTATTATGGTTGCTTTTCTTCAGGTTGTCCTAATTTGTAGCCAGTGACATGTATCACAAGTTACTCAGCTAAGTGATTGTTTTCAGTGTTAATTTGTATATGCACTTGAAGTAATTATGTGTTAAGAAATTGTGTTATGAGCTACATAGTTTTAAAACACAAGTTATTAAACAAGCCCAAAAAAATTGCAAAAGCTGGCAGTTACTTTTGGCAGCTCCTTAGGAAGTGTTGAGAATGGTAACTGGAGAATATAAAATTAATGATTAATTACTTTTTTAAAAATTACAAGAAAGATTGTCTGAAAAATTACCACAAAATTATCTAAATTTGAAAGCGCTTTGAATCTCTCTCCTCAACAGCTAATTCCTCCTCCACTCTCAAAAAAAGGACGGGGAACGTAAGGCAATGTTTTAAATGTTCTTAAATGAGACTGTTGACCAATGCATACAGAGCTGTCTAGATTCTAAACTACTTCTGCAGCCCAGTGATACAAGATTTTCTTCCCATATCCCAGGGCCATCATTCGCTAGATCTTTTCCCAGCTGTTTGGGAGGAATACAAGTAAGATTTCTCATTAATATTTCTCTAGCTTCAGCAACGGGGCTTGTATCCAGGACAGTATGTGAGGAAGGAAGCCACCTTCTCAGGAACAATGGGACCTACTGAAATAGAGAAAGGGTAGCCTGCTTTCCCGTAGGATTTGGTATGTGGGCTTAGGAGAATGCTTTCCTTAAAGTCAGTGACTTTATCTGTACATATTGCATTGCAGAAGGTTCGGAAGTCAAATATCAGCATAGTATTATTTACCTTTGTAGGGAATTGATAGAGCCATCCCTCTTCCTTTCCCAAGTTTAAAAAAAGATATATTTTGATTGCAGTGCCAAACACAAATGTTCAGAAAGATTAAGATACATAACTTCCCGTTCATCCTACATTAATCTCTTCCGTACATGTGCAGTGAATTACAGTCTTTGCATGATAAATGCACAGAGATAAAAGCTTCAGCTGGGCAATCAAGGCACACAATTGATGTTGCACAGCGGACTTTAAATCTGGTGTTTCTTACATTTTGAGTGCTTGGCTTTGCTCTTTAAGTTATTGTTTGACTTCTGTTGTTTGTAATACCTTCATCTGATTTTTTGCAGCTTTTAGGAGTAGAGGATGTAAGCAAACGTAGTACAGCTTTGGGGACAATTTTGTGTTGGGTTCTTGGAAGAAGACAGGCAAATCCATTTTGAAAGGAAGACTTCTTGACTTGTAGGTGGGGTAGTCTTTGATTAGACATTTAGTTATGCTTCTCTCAATTGCTGCCGTGTAAAACATGAATATAATCTGCTTGTTTCAGTTCCTAGAGGAATTCTGAAAAACTGGCTGTTCAGGATAAGCAAGTACCTTGTGGGAAGGGTCTCAATTCTGACCAGATTAATGCCAAGCTCAAAGGCTCTGGAGCATGGGTGTGTGTCCCAAAAGGATGTATGTTGTCTGAAGCACAGAGTCAAAAGTAGTGGAATGGATTCAGTCAGAAGAATCAGAATCTGAAAGTAACAGAATAGTACAGAGAAAGCAGTAATTAAGAGAAGTACCTGTAATAGGAAGATGTACTTGCTGTTTTACTGGTCTTTCACATTTACAGTCTTTCTGGTTTCTTTAATATATTCAAGAAAAACGTGAATAGATACACTTATACCGTATAATAGTTTTAGTTTAGGTCCAACTGTAAAATCGTGTAGGATTGTAATGGGAGGGGTATTAACTACAGCTAACTACACTCTTTTTTTTTAAGGGAAAAATTATTGCAAAATATTCAGGTATATAAAACCAACACATTTTTCATGTTATATACATTCATCTTATCAGTGCAGCTGCAAGAGGCTTGCCTTTTTAAAATTGGTATGTCATGTTTTACATGAAAGTACTCAGTCTTTGATGAGTATTATATCATAATAATGTTTTGATACATTAAGAAGTATGTACTGTGAGTACTTTTTCAGTGATAACATGCTTGTTTGAAAAAACATTTAATGAAATAAAATATTTGGATGCTTAAGGCAAACATTGGTTTGAGTTAACTGCATAATTTTAATTGAACAATTGTCTCTATTGTTGTAGTTTCCTTTTAGATTTTGATAGACATTGATTTTAGCTGAATATTAAAAAATTATTAATGTTGCCGAAATTTTGTCTGCTATAGGATCTCAGTTAAGGTACAGGATTTTTAGGAGACAAGCTATAATTTGATGGAACTTTGGTTGATCTTAGAAAAATTTTGATCTGGATTCTTGTATTACAAGCAGGTGAAATAAGCGTGGGTTTACTTGCATGACTGTATTCTTCAGAGATAATCAGTAAATTCAGAAGTCTTTTAAAACATTATTTAGGTTGCATTACATTTTTGCCTCTCTTGTTTTGAAGTTTTTACTTGTGAAATTATGAAAAATAGGTAGGTGCTGCCATCTAGTTTTTCTTTGCTGCGTTTCTTTTGTTTAACTACATTTTTCATTTGTACAGTTTATGGCTTTTCATGCTTTTGATGCAGATATTGTTTGGTGGTTTTCATTATCTTGATAACCAGTTGGTTTACATACATAACCAACCACTCCCCCACCCCCAGAAAAGTTACTTATTTAAGTTTTGAAAAAAGTAGAACTATTTTATGTTGGTTACAAAACTGAAGTGCTGCTGTACACCAAGCAGATAAAGTGAATATCATTAGCCTGGCCCATAATTTTCTATTACAGAATATCTGTTACTGGAACTCACAAATCAGGTGAAATAGTGTAAATTGGAATTTTCATGAGAATGCTGCAGGAAATAGATTTGGTCTAAGAGTTTGCTAATGTTTTTGTTTCAAGTTTGATTCAAAATATGTTTTCCAGTATGAAGTTGCTTTGTATATTATTAGTGATCAGAAAAAGTAAAGTTACGTGTAAAGTTTGATGCTTTAGTCCAGATATTTAGGCACATAAGTGGGCTACTTAACAGTTCTTCTGCTACAAGTATGATTACCTGTCACTTGATTTTTGTTTTCATTGCCTAAATTGTCCATTCAATATATCAATAATATATATTGTTAAGAAAATGACAATTCTAGCTTTGTTTTTTCTTGCTTTAGGCATTTTTCTAACTTCTGTGCTTCAGAATTTCAAGTTCATGATACAAATTTTACTGATTTGTTTTTTGTGTTTTCATACTCACTTTCTATTGTTTCACTTTACCATCCTTTTTTAAAACGAAAAAAAAAAAGTCTTGAACTTGCGAAAAGTGCTGAATCACCTGCTCTGGAAGTGGCTATATTTTTGCTGTGAAATATGCTCAATGCAAGCAACAACAGCTTAGTCTTTGCTATCACATGTGATGTGGGGAGCAGTTCTAAACTTGGCTGACGTTTCACAGGCTCCTGCTCTTGCTAAAGCAAATCTTTCAAATCTGAGATGGTTCTGATACTATGCTGTGTCTGTATTTTCAGCAGTGTTTATGTTATCTTTTGGTAATTTTTTCCTCATTGATTGATCTCTTTCTTTTTTTCTGTCTCTTTCACACCCTTTCTGCTGTTCTGACAAATGCTCGTTTTACTTTTTGCTGAAGTTTTATGCAAATTGATAAATCTTTGTTGCTGCCTGAGGTTTGTTACCATTATTATCAAATAAGCTATTCTGTACTATTTCTTTTTTATAGACATTTTTTGGGCTTCTTGTACAATGTTTTGGAGAATACATTTGTGTTAGTAGGGCAGGTAGGCTGGAAGACCAGAGAAAGTAAAAAATTTATGGTCTCAACTGCGCTTTAACCACAAAATCACTTTCCTTCATGGCGAGTGAAACTTTTCTGTATAAGCAGATAAGTCCTCACTACGTACAAATTCTACTGCTTACATTTTCATAGCATTAACACATCTTTCAAAACTTCTTAGAAAACACTCAAATCATTAGTAAGGCTGTGAAATTAAATGTGCAAAGATTAGGAAATGCTGTAAAGAAGGTTCCTGAGCAATGTAATAGTGACTCCCATGTGCATATGCATTATGTTGCATGACCACATACTGCTGTTATTTTTAATTTCTACAGTGTGTAGGCTGGACAGTCTTAATTAATTAATGAAGAATTATGTAATATTTTTTCTCCACTGTTCAGTGGGTTGCTTCAGGCTTATCTGCTGCATACTATCGAAGCCCCCCTCTGAAGTGGGAATTAATAACCAAGCAGGGTTTTTTGTGAAGCTTATCCCTGTAACAACTTTCTCAATAATGCAGTTAAGGGGATTATTAGCTTCTTTTTATAAGTAGAAAACAGAGCTTAATTGTCTCTATTTTAAGTATTAAATTAAAAATACAGGTTAATTTTTTGTGTTCAGTTTGACTTCCTTGTCTTCAGTTGCAGCCATAACCACTCCTCGTCACAAACTCCACATTTCAAGTTGGGCACTTGAAATATATGGCATAAGAATAGTTATTAGATTATCTGTATTTGCATGCAGCACAAGCACTGAGCAATTGAGGCGAGGGTAGAATCTAATTTGTAGTGCCAGAATTCAGCTGCTTCTTATCCACCAGGTTCTTTGGATGAATTCTAGTGATTATAGATGGACCAGCCACTTACAGAATGAGAAAGTACTTTGATAATGGATTATATGGATATTTGCTTACACCAACAGGATGCTGACCCTTCAGAGGTAGGGGTTTGGGACTTAGAACCCCAGATTACTCAAGGTCTCTTTGGTGGTCCCAGGCTCCTCTGCCTGTCTTGTCTAATTGCTCCCAGTTCTGTCCTGTGTCTTCCTTGCCTGTTTTTCTCCTAGTTCGTGAACCCAAAAGGGGCATCACAAATGTGAGGAACACAGCAGCACCTCCCAGCTTTTTGGGTTCTGCTGCTTGACTCCAGTGATGCTGTGGTGTCTCAGAGCTGTGCTGGCAATGAAGGTTCTGCCTCTGCCGGCTGACATGTTAGAGGTTCTGCCTCCGGTCGTTTTCTGCAATTGTGCGCAAATGTCAAGTTTTTAAAAGGTTAGTACTTAGGCTCAATTTGGCTGTATTTTTACCAGAGTGAAAAAGTGAAATCACCGACATACAAATTACTCTGCATCTGACGTTTAACTGCATGTTCCAGACAAACTATAACCAAAAGAACTGAGAGGCAGTCAATAAGTATATGAAGTTTTTCCATGAACTCTTCAGAAGTTTCACAGAATTTTAAGTATCAGAGAACAGAGTTTGGTAATGGGGAGTGTTATGGTACCTTCACAGTAGGGAGGGCTACAGCTGTGCGTATAAGAAAGGTTGTATAAATTAGGTGTTCTAAAATGATGTGGTGGGCTGAGCCTGGTGGGGGCCAGGTGCCCACCAAAGTGGCTCTGTCACCCCCCTCTTCATCCAGACAGGGGAGAGAAGATGCAAGGAGAGGCGAAAGGCTGGTGGGTCGAGCCAAGGGCAGGGAGATCACTCGCCACACAGCGGCACGGGCAGAACGGACTCGACTCGGGGAGATCAGCTGAATTTGTTACCAATCAAACGGGATCAGGGTAACGAGAACTAACCCGAGTGTTAAGAACAGCTTCCCCCCTCCCCTCCCCCCTCCCCAGGCTCAGCTTGGCTCCCGATGTCTCTCCCTCCTCCCCGCAGCGGGGCAGGGGGACGGGGAATGGGGCTGGGGTCAGTCCCGCACACGCTGTCGCTGCCGCTCCTGCCCCTCACACGCTGCCCCTGCCCCGGCCTGGGGTCCCAGGGGCTGCGGGTGGGGGTCTGCTCCCCGTTACCCCCCGGGGCTGGGGGCACAGCCTGCCTCGCCGGGGGCTTCCCCACGGGCTCCGGCGCCTGGAGCCCCCCCGGCCCCCTCCTGCCCTGGCCTGGGGGGCTGCAGGGCTGTTGCTCTCCCACGGGCTCCCTCCCCTCTCCCCCTGCAGCTGCTCTTGCGCAGGAACTTTCCCCCTTTTGAAACCCGTTATCCCAGAGGCGCTGCCAGCGTCGCTGCCGGGCTCGGCCTTGGCCAGCAGCGGGTCCGGCTGGGAGCCGGCTGGCATCGGCTCCATCGGGCACGGGGGAAGCTGCTGGCACCTTCCCACAGAAGCCACCCTGTGCCCCCGCGAACACAGTCCTCCACACAAACCCAATATAGATAAGCTACCAGGTTTGACCTTTAGCCTTAAGCTCCTTCCAGTGTCTGTGATCCCACCTTGGTTTTCTCTTCATTAAATTGTCTTGTATTGTTTGAGGCATCAGGGCACCTTAGGGTGGCCTGTTTTGTTCATAAGAAGTCTTCTGGATTAATGTTTAGAATTTAGTTTGATTTCGGATATTGCAAATTGAAATCTAAACTTAAAGGTCATATTCTGCTGAAATTGAGTTTTGCATAGTACCTAGTGAAGCAATGTATGGGAAGACACAAAGAGGTGTCATGATGTGTATTGTGATAACTTGCCCCTGCTTTTGTGTTAATGTTTGTTAAGATGCTGTTGGAGGATTTTCTTTCTTCCTTTTGTGGTTGATAGTGGCCAAGTTTGTTGACAGGACTGATCATGAAATGTATATGCAATATACTTGTCAAAATAAGCTCTCTGGCTTTGTAGTGCAGGGACTGTGTTGCTGGCACCCTATGGTACAAAATACAAGTATACCACAGACCTGTTTGCGAGGATTTACATACATCAGTGGCTATTTAAATTGTCTTGATTTTATGAAGCTGGAATGCACTATGCAGTACCCAAAATTGGTCTAGGCCTGCCTTGGCAGTGAAAAATAATCTTTGGTGTATTTTCTTGATATTCAAACAGCCTGCTTTTTCAAATGCAGCCTTGCATATTCCTTCAAATATAGAGGCGGCTTGTTAGTGCAAGACAGGCACAAGTGCAATTTGCTCCCATTCTTGCCTCAAGCTTTGCCTCTCTATTCGTGTGTCCAGAGCTCTGGGGAGAAGGTCTACATAGGAAAGTGAAGATGAAGTTATTTAGAGACTGAATTTACAGGGGACAGAGTAATTCCACACTGTTTTCTTCCATGAACAATTCTAATGTGTGCTTCCTGCCTTTGTGGAAGTGGCTTCTTGCACCCTGAAACTGGGATCGGCTGCCTTATCTGCATCACTTGTGCAGGCAGAAGGAAGCTTGGGACATCCCTTGTCTAAGCTGGCCAGACGTGAGCCAGATTAGTTTTGAAATCCTTCTTTCCAAAGTAGCACTGTGTTGTGCTCCTCTGACAGTTTCTGATCTCTCTGTGTGGACAGAGCCAGCCCAAGTCTGTATGCAACAGGCTACTGTAAGCATTCTCCAGTGTCCCACGGCGGTTGGTGGTGGGTTATATACTGCATTCATGTTCTAGTTTCCTGCCTGCTAATGTCTGAGTACAGGAAAAAAGCCTCTTAAACATTACTTTCATGTATTTAGGATATGTAAAAACATGTGATGTGTTTAATCAAAAATAATACAGTTACATTTGAAAATGTATTCTTTTCTAAGCCTTTCTTGGTAGTTTTGGAGTTTAATAGCATACCAAACCTTAGCAGTTTTTCTTTGAAGAACATCATACATTGTTTTAGATTGTTCCAGTAGGAACTTGACACATTGGGTTAAATTATTTTTTTTTATATTGTTGATATTTTTTTCCTTTTTGATGGATTTCTCATGAGATCTGTTTACGGCTTTCCTTTCATAGAAAACACAGCTATTTGTTTCTAAATAGTTTTTAGCAGTTCTTCTTGAAGCATTTGTGTTGGGGAGTCCTTAGAGTGTCTTCTAGCAACTTGTATCTGTCATTTGAAAATCATTTCCATGATACTTAAGAATTTCTCTAGGCTAGTTCCTTATTATGTTTCTCATAAGCTTGTTTCATACTTACCTTTTTTAACATTTATGAGTTTTGGAACAGCATTAGTAGACTATTGCGTTACTTTGCAGTTTTTTGGTAGTAAGGCTTTTTCTTCATATCTAACACGTTAGTACACTTTACTGCCATTTTGTATCAAAGGCTTTTGTCACTATTGATTTCTAAAACTGAGGGTGAATTTTAGTCTTCATGTTGCATAGTTTCCTCCTGTGGTCTGGCACAGTGGAGTACATACTTAGTTGAATAGTATGCTGTTATAACACTGAAATTTTGTATTTTGATTATATGCAGCGTTGTTTTTAAGTATGTTCCTGTGATGAATCGTGAGCACTTACTAGATGAGAAAAATTCTCTAGGTAGCAGTCTGAGCTATGTATTTGTGGATTTCTGGCCGCAGATCTTTCTCAGAACTGAGCAACTGCCAGAAGTTTGCCTGGTTATCTTGCTTGCTTTATAAATCCTCACCTCTGGAAGCTCTTACTGACAAGAAAGGGGCAGATATATCTCATGGGCACGTTGTATTTCTAGATTGGAAGCACTGATTATAAGCAAATGACCAAGATACACAGTATTTATGTTTTTAAATGCAAACATTCGTTGAGTAAATATAGTTTCATTCAACCCATATTTTAAGGAAATTGGAGTAAGTGATCTTCTTTACAATGAAGAAAATAAGTGTGGTATTTAACAACAGAAAAAGCTTCTTCCAAAAAACCCAGACAATTCTGCCTATTCATGGTGATGCTGTTTATTGTCTCTAGGATGTCTCAGTATATAAGACATCCCTAAGTCAAGATTTCAAAAATCTTGAATGCTATCCAAACAAAAAAAGAATGTTTCATTTGGATGTCAGGTAGATTTTTTTATTTAATTTTTCCCCACCTTTTCCTCCCTGAGTATAGAAGATTGATATACAGTAGATGATATTGCTGGACTGATCCGTAAGGAATGCTTGGGGTTTTGCATGCCTGCCTGGGCCTCTGTTCCTTTTGGAGATCTCTCAAGTGTACTGGGTGTACTTTGAAGAAGTATTTTATGTAGGCTTAGTAGACAATGTAAGAATCTAAAATAAGCAGCTCTTTATAAAAATATTAGAGACATACATAATTTAAAATGTAAATTAAGGAAAAACGGTTTTATCTTGTGAGAAACAGTATTGTCTATGATTTATTACTACAGCCACTTGGAAAATTTGTCTTTTCTAAGTATGTGCTTGAATATAAATCTTAACAAATATAAGTTGCAAGAGACCAGTGGAGCCTCTGTTTTTAACGAGTGGTTCTCTTTTTGTCATAATTGCCATATTGTGTGAGGTATTTCTTCCGTAATGGTATTTACATTCCTGTAGAATTAAATAACAACTTTCCTGGGTACATTTTTTAATTCCTAAATATTGTCCTTTTATATGATGGTAAGAGATGTCAACCTCTCAGGTAAAGTAAGTTAAAAAACCACTATGTTTGCTGCATGAGAGATATACTGAGTTGTAGAGTATGCTACTGAGTGAGAGGCTATAAGCCAGTCATTTTCCTTTGTCTGCACTTAACATTCCAGTTGCTGTCCGGTTACAGAGTGTGCATTTATTACAAAGATTCCCCAAATGCTTAGACTTTATTTTTGTGCAAATTAATTTCTATATGTTTTAATCTGAAATCACATTTTCTGCTCTCTGAATTTTCTCTGCATGTTAATTTTCTTCAAGAAAAAGCAGTAGAACAGGCCAGTAAATATCAAAAGGACCAATATGTGTTACTGGCAATTATAAACTCAAATCTTGATGAATACTGAAATGTAAATATTACAACTGAACTAATAGATCAATGTAACATCAATTTTTTGCAGGTCACAGGTTTTGCAGATGTGACCTGCAAAAAATTGATGTTATATTCATTTCCACATATCTGTATGAAAAATAGCTTTTTAGGAGAAATACTGCAACCATACCATTGAACGTAAGAAAGCTCATTTTTGCATTATTTGTGAATATATATTTAAAAATGTATTACTAGTTTTGGGTTGTTTTTTGTTCAGCATTCATAATGATTATTTATGTAATCAGTATTATAAAAAAGTATTGGAAATCAAGTTTATAAGGAGGAAAAATATAAAATGCTTATTTTTCCTTTATTAGCAACCAACTTCTGTAGCCACATCTACTGTCCGCCTAGGACTTCCAGTGCAAGCCAAAGTTGTTCCATCAACTGCTACCCCTGTCAGTGCTACAACTGCTGCGACTCTGCCTGGAGGCTCTATTCTTTCACATACCACAGTAAGTAGTAATATAAAAAGCAAAAGATGGGTGAAGAAAATGATGTTTGTAATTACATAGGTTTTTCAAAAGTGAATTTTGATGTTCATGTTTGTTTTTATTGCAAATGTAATACCAGGAATAATAATGAATGTATAGTCAGAATGTGCTATGCAGGTGCTGAGTGATACCTAGATCTTATTTTCTAATGTTTCATAGAATCACAGAATGGTTTGGGTTGGAGAGACCTTAAAGATCACCTAGTTCCAGCCTCCCACCAAGGGACACCTTCCACTGGAGCAGGTTGCTCAAAGCCCCATCCAGCCTGGCCTTGGACACTGCCAGGGATGGGGCATCCACAGCTCCTCCGGGCAGCCTCTTCCAGTGTCTCACCACCCTGACAGATTAGATATTAGGGAGAAATTCTCTACTAAGTCTGTGCTCTTTTTAAAACCATTAGCCCATGTCCTGTTGCTACAGACCCTTGCAAAAGTCTGTCCCCATCTTTCTTATAATTCCCCTCCCTTTAAGTATTGAAAGGCAGCTATAAGGTTTTCCTGGAGTTGAGTTTTCTCCAGGTTGAACAACCCCAATTCCATCAGCCTGTCTTTTTTGTACCCCCAATGTTTTTTGGGGTAGTGTAGATGCAGTTTTAAGCAAGCTTTATTTTTAAAGAGAAAACTTAAATCAGCTGGCCTCACAAATACTGTTTCAGTGGTGGACATGCTGCACTATGTTTGTTCCCCATTGAGAACTGTGGTATCTGCTGTATGGTCACCAGTGCTGCAGGACCCATGGCATCACCTGTGGCATTGCAGTGCCTGGGTCAGCTTGTTCTGCTGCTGCACCCAAGACAGAGCAAAGCTCTGCTGTCAGGCTGGATTGGGAGGTTCTGGTGGCTTCTGCTCAGTGTGTTAGGCTACTTGGCTGAGCTCTCTGTAGCTTCTGCAGTCTCATTTGGTGTGTCTGAGATTTTTTTGGCACTTGGAAGAGTGGCTTATTAGGTCAGATAAAGTGTGAGAGCTGAACTGGATGAGGGTGGGGGTGTGTGTACGTGGTGTTCTGTGCAGCCTGATAAGCTTTCCAGCCTGCCAAGGTTGAGGAGTGTGCCACATGGTATATGGCCCAGCTAGGTCCATCCAGGACAGTTTGATTCACTAGGTCTTTGCACTGGTGCAAAAGCATATATGCTGCTACTGGGCTCACCACTATTTAGGAAACCACTAATGGTTAATACCAGATTCACTAGTGTTAGTGCATTTGTCATCTGGATCTGAGCTGTCATTGTAACTGTGGTATAGATAATTGTAAACCTGATGACATGACCTCAGATCATTGGGAACTGAGTTGTTATATTAAGGGCCAAATTTACAGAAAGTTGAGTTTGAGAAGTCACATCATCATGGTGATCTTACATGGCTGGATAATAGCATCTTATTTTTTAGTGGCACACTTATTTTTGTAATAAAAAGAACTTTATATGAGGACTTTCACTGTTCAGTAAAGGGTGACAAAATTAGGGTTATAAGTAAGGTCAGTGGTTCTATTTGTCAGCATGGCTATATTTGAAAGGAAACAAGTTTTTCTTGTCAGACTTTGAAGAACTTTATGATAGAGTAAAAGATTTTAAAGAAGATAATCAGCTTTTTTCAATATAAAATATTAATAGGTATCAGTAGCTACAACAAGTGCTCAAAATTTATTCAAGACAACAGTAGCAACTGGAACGTCGGCTTCTCAACAACCTGCAGTAATTACTGGTGGACAAACTCAAGCTTCAGCACAAAACCAGGGTCAGCCTCGGCTGCCACTTCCACCTCATACAACAGCACAAGTACCAGCACAGCCCCAGGTCATACCGAGCTCTCCTGTACCTGGAACTACAGTTGTATCACAGGTAAGTTTTAAAATACTAGATACTTGGTCTCCTTAGTATTTCCTGAACTTCTCAGGTCTATTCAGAAACAGAAAGAACTTTTCCTGCATGCAGGCACGCTTTCCATGATGGAACAAACACTTTCCAAAGAAGAAAACCTTCCCCTCTTTTCAAGTAAATTGGATACCAATTCTGAGAGGAAGAACACGTGTGGTTGGCTCTCCCCATCCTGCCATGTACATGTCAGTAGTGAAAGAACCATTCTGTTTCTGTAGGCAGAAGAATCAGGCCTTCAGTCTATGAACTTTGTTATTATCATGTTGCTGATCCTCAAAACTGTGGTTACACTGAAGTGTAATGTTTCTGTTTCTTGGAGTAATAACACCATATAAAAACAATGGCTTGAAAAATTGAAGCTTGTTTTACTACTGATGAAGAAAAGATTAGATATGGTGATGTTTGAAGACTTTCTAATTTGATTTTACTGCTGTAGCTGCTTTGTACAAAAAAACGTTCTGAATCAATAATTTAACAAATTTAGATAGCTTGGGGAACATTGTACATTGTGTATTGAGCATCTCAAAGGAGATTGCACCTCACAACAAATTGTTGTGTTACTTCTCATATTTAAAGATATTTTTATCAAAACAGACTGTAAAGTATTAAATATATTTCTTTCATTGTTTTGTGGTTTGGGGTTTTTTTTGTTAGTATTTGTGAGGTATGATGTTCAGTTACATAAAGAAGTGAAGAAAATGTCAGCTAACTAGCAGCAACTGTAAAATAGCTGCAGATGTATGTCAAATATGTCCTGCCTGAATTGGGACAATTCCATAATTTTCCCCGTTATAGTGATCAGAGCACGCATTGATCCTAATGGAAAATAGCATGGTTCTGATATTTGTTTTCTCTGGCTTTTGCAGGAAATGCAAGAGAATGTGAAAAAATGCAAAAACTTTTTAGCTACCCTTATAAAACTTGCTTCTCACAATTCACCATCTCCAGAAACATCCCGTAATGTGAAAGCTCTGGTTCAAGATTTGTTGGTAAATACTTAGTTATCTTCATTTTGTCAGTTACCTAGTAAGCTTGTTATTTACATGTGCTGAAAACTACTGCTTTGATCTTAACCATTTTTTTTTTGTTGTAATGAAAGTGAAAGGAGTTGGGCTGCATCAAAGTGGTATGTTTCATGTCTTCAAAAATCTGTTAAAGGTAGGCTTTCTCTTAGTTTCTGGAAGGGGAAATGCAACAAAGTATGCATTTGTCAAAGGCACTTTTGTTTTGATGGATAATATTTTGGTCTTCTATTTAGAAAAATAGAGTAAAATACAGGATTTTTCCTTGAGGATGCGTGAAGTTTCTTTTTCTCCAAACCATGGTCTTCTCTGAAACAGTAAGAAGCTATTAAATGTGGTTTAGAGTTTCTTGGACTGAAGGAAAAGTATTTTGCTAAGCTGCTGAGTCCGAGCAGTTCTGCAGGCAGACGCTGCTGCATGGGGCCTTCACTGCAGGTGGATTTCAAGAGGCAAAGTTGTGTTTCTGCTAGACAGAGTCCTTGGGCTGAGAAGAAGTCTGACTTACTGTAGTCTGCAGTGCAACAGATTTTTCAGTGAATTTCATAAATGAGTTGCAAACAGATGTTACTGTGGAGCTGAACAAATGATCAAGCTTCTTAGAAGAAATTAATTATTGTCTATGAAGAACTTGGATTTAAAAGTATTAAAATATGATATGTATTTCTTTGAGTTCATTGACAGAGAAGCCTGTCTATTTTAGACAAGCCTAAGACTTTCTTTAAGTATGACCCATTCAACAATAATACAATTCAACAATAATAAGTGGTTCCAATAAAACCTCATTTGAACTTTTGAAAACTAGGAAAGATTAACTAGGTGAAGGTAACTACTTTAAATATTTTAAACAAAGTAATGAGACACATGACATGATAAATATATTTATTGAAGGTTGTTTTGGTTTGTTTGGCTTTGTTCTTGTTCTCTATCAGTGCAGGAAAGCTAATGAATGTTCTTACTACAACCTGAGATTGTAAGTAATAGTACTGGAATTTTCTGGTATTAACTACTGAATATGTGAAATATATATATTCATAAGTGTATATTTTGTGAGTATATACACATGTCTACACATACACACATTTGTATAGGTGAAAATTCTGTGTATATAATTACATGTACGCTTTTTATATATGCATATGCTTTACATCTCTTTTATATATAAATACACATACGTATATTCTACTAACTTAAACTGGACCTTCAAAGTTGGTTTTGGAATGAAGTAAAGATACTTTCTTATTACAGGGGCTGACATATTTTATAATAGTTTGTAAGGTTAGTTCAACAACCTGGTTTTTTTAATTAATATTTTTAAAAAGAAATCCCTGTGTAAAGGTTAGTGGGAGAATGGAGTCCTAAAAAGGACTTAAGTGTTTGTGGGATCTTGTTGCTTCTTAAATTGTGCATCGCAAAGGGAGCTGTCTGAATTCTGAGTGGCATATTACATATATAAATTACCTCTTGACAGAAGGATTTTATAGAGGGGAGTTGAGGGACTTGAGCTTTGAAATTTATTCTTGGTATGGTAGCCTGTTTAGCTGGAGATATATACATATATATTATCTGGAAAAAAACCAACCAGACAACTGAACTGAGTTTTTGATGATTTTCTTTTTTTCTTCCCCATGAAGGATGCAAAGATTGATCCGGAAGAATTTACAGGCCGCCTTCAATCGGAACTCAAATCATCTCCTCAGCCATATCTTGTACCTTTCCTTAAGGTAATAAGAATATTGTTTAGATAAATTTATTTCAGTGCAAATGTCGGTACGTGAAATTTTAACATATAGTTTTTAAGCGGAATTAGCTTCACCTGTCTAGAGCAGGACTACTCAATTTTTACTTTGTGCTGGCAATTTCTGCTGGCAAAATCTTCTTGGCTGGAAGTCACGTGCAGGCTCCGTCGCTGCAGGGCCAGCCAGGTGCTGCTTTCTGCTTCCTTCCGCAGCTGGGAGCTGTGGCTGCTGCTGCAGCTGCCTGCGCCCTGACGGGCTGAGGGAATGGTAAGAAAGGGGATCCCTACAGGAGGGAGACCTCATGTGTTTGGGGCCTTGGTTTAGGTTTAAGAAAAAATTTATTTGTCATCCAGAGCTGATCTGGAGTTTACTGCTTGAGTAGCCCTGATCTAGAACATTGTAGTAATTAGATTCATATAAAAAAGCACTTACTCCCTAGCTTGGAATTCATCCATTATCTATTCTGTAGTGATCCTTTACTGTTATAATGTATATACTTTTCTGTGGTAGTAGGTAATGTTTTTTGTGAAGAAGTTCAGCTTTCACTTTGGAAGAGTCAGAAGTTATTTCTGTAGAATGCTTTAAGTAATTTGATAAGCTTTTTCCATATTGTTTTTTTAATCTACATTTGAGTCATTGATAACTTTCAATGTATGTGTCATGGTCATTATGAAAAATGCATAATGCTGTTGAAATAACTGATTAGCTGATCCTGCTTGTAATCTGGAACTAATCTATAACAGAAGATCTAATGCGGTACCAAATGGATTTATTGTTGGGTCCTAAGTTGGTATAGGTGGGGGAAAATTTAACTTCTAATTGGGTCTTGTACCTTAGCTACAATAGTTTCCATATGCAAAATTATATACAGGCATACAAAGCGTGTTTAATTATGCCCCAACAAAACCACAACTATAATTTAAAAAGCATTTTTCTTCTAGTCCTTCTCAGTTTAGGGCAGATTTCCTTTCTTTCTTCTCTCACTTCAGCTTTTCTTCAGAACTCTCTCCCTCTGCTTCTGGTTTTTCAAGTTATCATTAACCCTTTTTTCGTGCCTTTTCCTGCTCTTATACCACAGTCACTTTAGCATCATGATAAGTTTTAACTTGCTTCCTTTCTTTGAAGTCTTTTCTTGGCAACTGGTATTAAGTTTTTAAATAAATATTAGAAGTTTAGAAAGAACTGTGGCTTGGGCTAAACACTGTTGCATTCTACAGCTGCCTGGGGGGAGCACTTCAAAGGAACACTACTACCACTTAAAAAGTAAAAAGTTTATGGGTGAAGGTACAATATAGCCTTTTAGAACTGTATTTTTTAGTTGAACTGGTCTGAACATGAAGCATACAATAGTACACTTTCCTAATCCAGTCAGAATACATTACATCAGTAATAATACAGTAAACAGCTATTGCTGTAGGGCATCAGCAGTTAAATCATCTTGTTCTAGGTACTGGAGTCATGTCAGGAGAAGTAAATTGGTGCAGCTTACTACTTCTGGCATGCAGTGGGAATAGGGGGTTGTTCCTATGGTTCTGCCTTTTCTGTTTCCATTTTTTGCCCTTCCAAAGGCCTAAGCTACAAGTTCTAGGTAGTCTTGAGGAGGAGAGTGTGATGTTTTACTGCTGTGCTGGAATTAGGGCGCATCAAAATCAAAAGGGTTGCTAAATCGAAATTGAAAGCTTATTAAAAATGTAAACCGAACTCTCCCTCTTACAAAGTATGTTCAGTCTTACTACTTTTTGACAAATAGGCAGGTAATAAAATTGGAAAGAAAGCTGCATTCTTTTTATTGTGTTTACAGCAAATTTAAAAATATTTTTTTGTCAGCCTAAATTTGATGTTTCATAAACTTTCTTCTCTTTTTAGAAAAGTCTACCTGCATTGAGACAATCTTTACTGAATAGTCAACATTCAGTTTTGCAAGGACAGCCGTCTCAGCAGCCGCTTCAACAAACCAAGCTATCACAAGTTATACCTCAGCCTGCCTCGGGAAGCATTTCCTCTGTTGTCACAACACAGACAATAGGAATAAGGCAACCAAACAACATTTGCACAGTCTCTGTATCAAATACAGTGCAGCCTCCTCAGGTTAAGGTGGTACAGTCAAATCAGAGTTCTCAACTGGTAGGTACTGTAGTATCAAAGAGAATTTCTTGACCAACTGAATAGCAGTTTTCAATGTTATTTTTATTGCAGCTTGTTTGGGAAAATAATTTTTGGTTTGTCTGTATCATATTCTGTGATATGTAGTAGTACCTTATTTTATGGCAGTTAGTTCACAAGTGTGTTCAACCGTTAGTTTAGATAGCATTGTTAACATAGCTTAAATCTACAAAAGTATGCTCTTGGCCTTTGTGTCTGGACTACAGTGATTGTTACATGAGCACAGTGGAATTTGTTAATTACAAATGTAGAACAGAAAGCTTTTCAGGACTTACAGGCAAGAGTATGATTTTTAGTATGTCATTAAGTATGCTGCTTTGCTTAGATTAGTTTGCATTAAAATTAACTCTCATTTTAAACTCTTCTACATATAGTTGTAAAATCATGTAGACTAGCTGTACTGTTTTAGCATGTTTTGTTTAGAAATAGTGCCATACTTTATTTACTGAAATATGTCATTGTTGGGCATATTAGAGTATCACATGCTTAGATTCATTCATTTCAAAGGCACTATCGTTAGGGCAACTATACAGCCACTTTCTCAATGGGTGTGTGGGGAATTTATCCTGCTGTTACATAGGATCTTGCTTGTGTGTTTACAGTTGTAATTAAAATACATTTAGGATTTTTACAAGGCCTTGAATTTATACAGGCATTATCATCGTTCAAGCAAAGATGTAAGTTCCTTTGTCTGTGGTTTCTGTGTATGTATGAGTACAAGTACTTGACTAAAGTTTCAAAATCAAACTGTCAAGTTCCAGAAGGTGTATAAAGTTGGTAGCAATTTATATTACCAAGATTCAGAAAAGCACATACAATAATGTAAAACTTTACAGTTACCTATCCTTCTGTTCATAGGCTCTATAAACGATATAAATAATTTGTAGGGTGTGTGGAGAGAGAGTATTTCTTTTGCTTTAAAAATAGTTGTGCACACTGAAAATGTGTGAGCCATCTGAGCCATGTCTTTTGAACCTTACAAATACTTTCTAGTAGTTAAATTACTTTAAAAGGAAATTATTATAATTTTACCATCCTTTAGTGAGCATAGTTTTAATGTGTAAGAACATCTTAGATGCTAAGACTTCTGACTCAGGCTTTTGCAATACACACAAGATGCTTGGATATTTTGCACCTTAACTCACCTGCTTTCTGTTCAGCCACTTGCATTCTTTTTTTTTCTACGATGGGTTCCCCCCACCTTTTCTGGACTGTTGTATTAATTAGAAATGTGTGCCTCAGACCTTTTGTGACTTCTTTTTGATTCATCCATGTTTCGTAAGACTGAATTGACAATAGTTTTGGTACTTCCAAGGTAGTGGAGTGGGAACTGGTTGCAATTACAGGCAATAAGTGTAGAAATTTCTCCTTGTCCTGGGGAGAGCAGATTTCTGACAGCGGCTGACAGGTTCTTTACTGGCCCTGAATGTTTATACTTATATGTCTAGCCTTATCTCACGCTACAGTCTTAAGGGGAACCTACTGCCAAGTAACACAGCTTTTTCCAATGTTTTGCAATCGACTTTAAACATTCCTGTGCCTACTAGGTATGTTGCACCCCACCTTTTGAGGAACGCTGATGTGTCAGTAAGCCCACAGGAATTTTTACTCTTACGATTATAGCTCTTGTGGAATATTTTCTGAATGGGATAAAGTCAGATTTATGAGAGACACCTTCTGTGTGTCTCTCTCACATGTCAATGCATACTCAAAGCAAGCAATTGTGATGTTAACCTGAGCAGAGATTAACAACGTGAAGAGTTGCTACGTCATCTTACTTAACATACCTACACAGTATGAGGGAGCTGAAAAGTGCTGAAGTGGTATCTTGTAGAGATTGATCTGATGGGCAAAAATTGTTTTTCTCTCTGTGTGCAGGTCATAGGCCTAGGTCTGAATTTTCACCTTACTTGAAATGACTGCTACATTTTCAAAAGGTAGCAAACAATGCAGAGCAAAACTAAGCTTAATTACTATGCCTTGTCTAGAAAACATTTAGGGAGAAGTGAATACGTTAAAAATTATGGTTTGTTGGCTTTATTGCAAAACTGCTTTCTGTATTTGTTTTCAATTTATCAGTAATTACTTCGTAGAACCAAACGTCACATTAACCAAGCACTTCTTAATGGCCCTCAAATTAGTTCTATACAGACAAAAGCAGCATCAGACAGTAAGAGTTTACTGCATTAAAAAAATCTCATATACCACAACAGCCATCAGCTCAGGTGCCAAGCAGACAACCCAGCAGCATCTCCATATCCTGCTAGTAATTGTTTGTAAGTATTGACTTTTTTTTTTTGTGGTGACAGTGATCACACTCTTCTCACTTCTTAGTGCTCCCCAAAATCAGAGCACAGCAAAGAGCTGCTGGCCATCTTGCCTGGGTCTTGTCCGGAAGAGGAAGATTACAGCTGGCTTGCCTAGGGGTGGCCAGCAGTGATGGAGAAAACTGGCTGAGCTCCAGATTTTCCAAGCCTGAAGCTCACTGGAGAGAATTCCAGCTGGCTTTGCAAACTGTCCAGCTGCAGAAGGGCAAGCCTGTTTTGGACTATAGACCCTTTCATACCAGCCGGTTTACAGTAGCCTAGTTTCTTTAAAAATGTGGAGAATCCGTTAGCGGTTTTCTTTATTTTGACTTTTCCATTTTACACAAGGGTCAGATGTGGTGATACTTCTTCCAGTTATATTGAGTTATCTTGCAACATGGTAATTCTGTCAGTGCTGTTCAGCATGCAATGTAGATTGTGCAAAGGAGACTTCAGCATTACAATATATAGTGTTATCAGAGATGAAAGAGGGAACTATTTTATTTATCTGTTCTGTAAAACACTGGAGTCGTGTTCCAAAACCATGAAAAAGCTATGCTCTAAAGAGCTAGATAGTGCTGATATAACTACTTCTAGCTAGGGAAAAGGGGAATAATCTTAGGCTAATATTTTATTGATGAGACACTAATGAGATAATCCAGCAATCAATTTTTTTTAATTGTTCCAAGTGCCATGTTCAGAGTTTCTCCAAATTGTCATTCTTAGGGTGCAGGAGCTCTGTATAGCCTTATATATGCAGACTGCCTGTCTTGTTCTGGGTGTTACAGGGGGTAAATTTTCTATGAATAAGAGAGATGTTCTTTATTAAATGTGTTGAAGTTCTAAGGGAGATCAGTTAGCACTTGATATCTTGTGTTGACACTGCATCATAAAGAGAAAGTACTCCTGGAGATTGAAGCCAATTATTAAATTTAAATAATAAGGAAACAGTAAGAAATTCAAAGTGATCCATCTTAATTAAAACAAATTCAATTATATGGAAAGCAACATAAAGATTTGTGCAGGTCTGTCTAGGGTTAGGAAAGATGTATAGAAATACATCTGGACTGTTGTTGCTGCACTAAATTGTGCACAGTGTCCAGAGGGGAGATTCTGCCGTCTTCTAAGTTACATTAGAATAGTATTTTCTAAAACATTTACTAACACTTTTCCAGAGACTGTCATAGTGGTTGGAGGGTCCCAAAAGGTGAGATGGAGTAATGGAAATTGGATACCAGATGCAACAGCAGAATAAGCGTTAAGCTATATGGGGGTGTTCTGCTTTCCTTTTTAATTTTCTGCTGAAGCTTCTTCTGGCATCATTTTTCTGTTGTTGAATGATTGTCATTTTTACACGTTTTAGTGACTCACAGGAAATAATTTTCTTTTTGTCCTGTGTGCAGAGCAGCTTAGAAATGAAAAAGATGGCTGTTTGGATAAAAGGAGTAGTTTCTATTAATGAACAAATAAAGATCTAGTCACTGACTTGGAATTTGGTGTACAATAAAATTTAAATAAAAATGGCTGTTGAGCAGTAGACATCTGGGATCCATTAACAGGAACAAAGCCTATACTTGACAAATTGTATGCCTATTTGAAGTACAGCCTGGTAGTTTTCCAGGTTGTTATCATGGAGTTTACTTGCAGAATTTTGTGCACTGTACCTTAATATAAGAAGGGTATTGGCAAGGAATGCGGTTTGGAAACCAGTAATAAAAGACGGCAATTAAAGGACAGGCTTGAAAGCAAAGACTAAAAGAAAAACTTAAAAGAATTAAATGCATGCAACTTGGTCAAACAGTGGCTAAAGGGGAGGATAAAAAATATTTACAAATATTTTAAGGGTTTAATCATCAAAGTATATTGATGAATGAATCAGAGCTGTCTAAGAGACTATAAATACGAATAATAGGATATAATTAAGCAAAGCTGGATTTAGGCAGGATATAAGGTAAAATATCCTTACAATAAGACAGATGATTAGATGGCAGATCAGGCTCCCAAAGGCAGCGATGAAAAAGCCATCACTGAAAACATTCAGAATTAGACCAGGTGAAATACTGTAGGAAGAACTGTGTAATGAATTGGGGAGCGGGTAGGTCAAGTCATCCTGTGGCTTTTGACTTTATTTTTCTTCATTGCTTCTTTAAAAATATATACTCTGGAACAATGTAGTAACATTAAAAATGATGTGCCAAGTTTTAAAAAAGTCCTTTTTTATTATTATTTGGGAGGAAAAATAATTGTTTATGCAAATTTTGAGGCACTGTTGAAAAGTTGTAACTGCTACTGTTTCAGCATGGTAAACAATGGTAAATATGAATTCTAGGCCCATAAAAGCATGAACATTGTAAGTTAATGCTGCCAGATTACATGATAGCTGAGGTTTGATATGACATTTATCTTCAGGAGTGAGTAGACTGATAAATCACAAGTGGCATAGCCACAAGTGAGTTAGCAAGTGTTTACTCATGAGTGAAGATAAATGTCATATCAGACCATAGCCATTCTGAATTTTGTACATTTTACAAGTGGCTTGTTTCTTCCTTCCACAATACTACTTTTAACTTAATTGAGAGAAAAAATGCTTGGTAAAGGATATATTTTCCAAATTTATTTTGATTTTCCATTCTTTGCAGAAGCTTCTATTTCATATGCTTTTATTTTTATTGCTGTATTTATTTATGCTTAAGCTTTTGGATCAGATGCTTTTGTTGCAAAGTGTGATTTATGTAAATTGAGTCAAGCTGATTTTGCAGCCCTTACTAAGTAAGGGGAAGCGTATCATTGGGACCTCGTGTATCTGCACTGGTAAAGGAGTATCTGAATTGTTGAGACTTGCAAAATCCTTGTCCTCCAAAACCTCAGCAGTGAGTTTTAATCTAATTGTCTTAAAGGACTTTTCTTTTTAATGGCTTGTAAATAGTCGATTTCATTTTTATTTCTTCTGTTTAGGTAAGAGAAAGAGAGCAGAAGTTACCAGTCTTTCTGCTTTTATACATTATATGTGCTTTGCCTGAATTCTTTCTCAGTCTGTATTTGTTGGTCATTTGTGGTGTTAATTATTGAAACATAGAATCATTTAGGTTGGAAAAGACCTTTGAGACCAAGTCCAGCTGTTAACCCAGGACTGCCAAGTCCATCACTAACCACGTCCCTAAGCACCACATTGACACATTTTTTAAACACTCCCAGGGATGGTGATTCCACCATTTCCCTGGGCAGCCTGTTCCGGTGCTTGCCCACCCTCATGGTAAATTTTTGTTTTTCTTTATATTAAATTGAAATTTCCCATATTCTGACTTGTGCTTATTGTGTCACATCCTTCTGCTCTGCAGCCCTGAGAGAGTCTGGCTCTACCTTCGCTAGATCTTCTCATTAGGTGGTTGCAGACAGCAATAAGATCTCCCCTTTTCTGAAGGCTGAAGTCATGTCTCCGGTAACCTCAGTGCACTAAAACATCCAATTCTGTGTCTTCTGTATGAATCTGGGCTAGTAAATCAGTGCTTACGAACTGATAATTTCAGATTCAGCATCGGTTCAGCATATGAATAGATAAAATTAGAAGGGGTACACTCATTGTGTGTATTTTTAGGTTGTGAGAAATACGAAATAATTTGGTTGTCAAATCATCTCACAGACTAGCTTGCTAGTACCTTGTTCATTGTCTGCACTTTTAAGGCCAAGTTAATGACATAATGATAATGTTAATTGTGTTGGAAAAATAGGCAACAGGATTATAGAAGAGTTCTAGTTATTTTAGTTGATGAGGGATGGTTTAGATAGTTTATAAATTTTAATGCAGGGTCCGTTACCTCTGATTCATCAGTTTTTACTACGAGGTTATACATGCTCTTTCAGAAACGAAGTGCTAATGTTCATCCTTAATCACTTCCAGATCTGAAGATTACACCTGTGTTGAAATGTGTCTTAAAACTATAGAAACTGGAATTTAAGTTAGTGTAAAATGTTGCTCCAAGTTAAGTGCTGTTGTTCCTTTTAGAGAGTACGTGCTTGTCAGTTTCTGCATAGGATTTAAAATGATGATTTTGATCTGTGCCCCTTGGAAAAGTTTATTTCTCAATCATTTTCTACACTTTCAGCACTTTTGCATATGTTGAAGTCCTAGTATAGTACTTGTTAAATTACATTTTTTGAATGTATTTGGTAGTAAAGAAAACATTGCCGTTTTTTATGTCATCTAAAATGGTTAAACACTGTCCTGTCTTTAATGGTGTTAGTGGCTCATTTTTTAGAGCATTCACATGAAAATAATCAGGTGAAACAGAACTTGATTCTGAATTGTAGATCTTGCTTGCTTCAGAGAGAAAAAAATCTAATCGCAGGTGATTACTGTAATAGCAGATAGTAGTTCTATCCACAGGTCACGCACATCTTTTTTTTTTTTTTGGCCTGGCTTCTGGCCAGTTAAGCTGTAGCTGATTTTCTTCACTACTCTCTGAAAAGTCATCCAATAAATTACTGTACAAGTGGCAACATTCTCCTTTTTCATACCAATGTAGTCTTCTTTTTCTGTGGGCTGTTTTGTCTCCTTACTTATTAAAATACACGTGTACATGTTTCCTGTGCATCAAAATGCAGTGAACTACAACTTTTGCCCTGATTTTCACCTATCACCTCTATTTCTTTCCTGATTTTAAGCATGGTAGCTACTTTGTTCTTTCCCCTCTGAGTGTCACTATTTATTCACTGCCTGTGTTGACCAAGTAAATTGACATCCATGTGCTCCATTCCTGTGCTTGGTAAATGCTCCATTTTCCTTCAGTGTCCATAGTTGAAGCTGAAACCTTAATCTCTTTTTTTCCCTCTTTTCTATTTCTGCAAGGTAGCTATTGCTAATGTGTCTACATCCACAGGTTTATTAGGAATTTTCAGCTTTTAATATTTTAGGATGTACAGCATGCGATACCATAACTTCAGAATGGCCCTGGTGTTTTTTTTTTCTCCAGAATACATTACAGGTCTTGTTCCCTCATTACTCTCTCTTGTAGTTTTCACCTCTCTTCCTTCTGATTTGGGAGCCCTGGTTCCTGATGATGGAACAATTTCCTATTTGTTCCATAGCCTCTTCATTCTGTACTTTTACATCTCATTTGAAAATACTGTTTCTCCTTCCCTTTTTTCCATAGCATACTTCGAAGTCAGAGGTTTGGCCATTCATTACTCAGCTAAATAATATTGTTTTAGATACACCTTTTGTAAGAGTAATGCTGAGTGGTGCTGAATAAAGGTGCACTGGTTCCTGTTTGCTTCGTGTAGCCGTGTGTAGTGTGGTGTGTTGTCTTCTGGGAGGGAATACTGCATCCTGGGGGTGTGAGACTGAGATGTCTGACTTGGAAGCAGCAGGCATGTTATGTAATGGGAGTAACATAGTTGTGACTGTGAAGAGCAAGCACATGACTTCTGAAGTTGTCATGCCTGAGTTGTGGTTGTAATCTTACTCGCAGTTATTTGTCTGTGTTTTGTTTTCAGAGTTTATTTATGGATTATTTTTTTTCCAGCTCCGCAGTATCCACACATCTTTTTGAACCTTCTGTTCATCTGTGCCTACCTTGTATGTTCATGGAATCAGGGACATTTCACTGTTGCCTAGATATGACCCTTGCAGGTTTATTCTTTTTGAGTTGTATATGATTGAAATTCTAAATTTCTAACCCAGTTTCAGTATTGGGTAAAGACTTCAGAACTTGTCTTAGTACTAAGTGAAACCTTGAGGATGTCCAGTTAACATTTAAAAGATGAATAGTATATGCTCACCACAAAACACTGTTTTCTTTCTTGTGTATATCTGACTTTGGAATCCATGTATTTTAGAATTTACTTTTAGTGTATCTTTTCTTTAAAAAGCATAGATACATAGTGAAAAACCTAATGGTTGTAGGTGGACACCACTAAAATTATAGCAGCATTTTTTTCTACAGAAGTGCTTTTCTTCCTAGTAAAGTTTCTGAAAACAGAAGTCTAAACTTGAATATTTACCTTACTACTTTGAAACACATTTTTGATGAAGGTTGTGCCATATGACATTTGTGTCGAATATTATTTGACTTTTTAAAAGCATAACAGCAAAATAGGTATATACACACACACACAACCACATGCATTACATGAATATGACTTTTGTCACTAGCTGGTTGTGCTTTTAGAGATCCACGTGCTTATATTAGTAATTACAGGTATTAGTGTATTTACGTTGTGTGTGTTTGTGTATAAAGAGTATAATATAAGTATACTTTTTTTTAATAATAGCAGATTATCCAGTCAACATCTGCTCAAACTGTGAAACGAAACCCTGCTTGCCAGACTACCCAGATTAGGATGCCAGTGGTAATAACTCAGACCATTAGACCACAAGGTATGGGTTTAAATGTTTTAGTGAGATTGTTACCTTTGTATGAATTTCATTGTAATTACAAACTCGTAGTATGGGAAAAGCTTACAGTGTTGACATTGGCAGGCTTGACATTTATTTTTTACTTCGTACTGGCTGAGGAATGCATGTTTTCACTATGCAGTTTCAAGGTACTTCAGACCAACACAATGAAATGTTTTGAAACAAGTTTAGAACTAAACTCTCACATGCTTAGCTCCTTACTCAGCAGCTTTTCATGGGAAGTTCTGAAAGAAGTCAGGAACTTGACTTGTACTGTCCTAAGCTCTAGCTCTGAGCCAAGAAAGAATTTTTTCATTTTTGTCCTGAAGCCTAGAGGATGCCTCAGTTTAATCGTCCTACTTTTAACTCTTACTCCTGAGGTGGAACTTGATAGCCACTGACTGCAGCTACAGAGGTCAAGGTAGGAGTTCTAGAGAAATTTCTCAACCCACATGCTCTTTTTTTTTTTTTCTTTTTTTTTTTTCTTTCTTTTCTTCTTTTTCCTGCCAGTATGTTTACTCTTTGGTGAGGTCAGAGACTAACTGCAGCAACCTGACTTGCTGTGTGTAGCCATGGGAGCAAGAGGTGTCATTTGTACACAGCTTTCTCATCTGTCTGTGCACAGGTGGATTAATGTCTGACTGATACATCACAGTTTTTAAGAGGGTTCTTGAAGCTGCCTTACTTTCTAATAAATATCCATTTGTTTCTTTCCACCACTAGCCCTGTTAGGCTCAGCTTTCGTTTTTTAATGTGTGTCTTTTTTGATGTGGGCATTTAGATGATCGAGGGTTTGTAATGGAATACAGAGCTTGTCATCTTTAGGTATTGAATCAGAAATCAAACTAGTTTAAATGCACATAAAAGCTGTTGCTGGCTGTTTGACTTTATTGCTTGATCTTTTCTGTTCTCCTTGGGAAAAGAGCATCAAAGCCCCCAGTGATCACAGTTAATAGCAGCAGATATTCTGCTTGCCCTGTTGTCTTCAGAGAATCCAAAGGTTGAATGGACATGGAGACCAAGCTGCCACTGTAATCCTGTAGGCTGATCTTCCAAGTTAGGAAGAAATGCATTTACTTGTCATAAAAGGTATATGTTTGATAGCACTGATACTCATGTCCTGAGTTTATGAACAGGAAAGGTAATCAGCATCTTGTAGCATGAACTTTAAGTTCTGACTAATGTGTCTGAGACTGAAGGCTGATTTCATTTCTTTGCTTGTCCAGTATCTTAAGTTGTGAATGTCAACAGTGTGCTAAGAATTTGCATGATACTGGCATCTGTCTTCTACATAATGGATTCAGAATATGAATTTGTTCATGGTAGCCATGGATCAGCCAATGAAATACAATTTAACTCACAATTCAGCTTAAGACAGACAATGGTTCATAAAGGCCAATTCATGCAAAGCCCTGCTTTCAAGTGGGCTTATTCTTATTTACAGGCTTGTTTAAGCCCACCACTATATTGTTTTAATTACGCAGACAAAGCAAACGCCTGTGTGCTTGCAGCTGGAAGAAATGCCGCTATGGCATTCTGTCAGATACCAGTTTGTTTTGATCTTGATATATTGTTAAAACCTTCTGCTGTAAACCAGTGTAATGATATTTTTTACTGGCCTAGGTATTCCTGTAGAAGGTGGTAAGATACTGGCATAGGACATGGTCTATATAGAAAACTGCAGTAGTATACTTTTGAGGAGACTGACTTTTTGAGGATAGTTGCTCCAGAACTGAACTAATTTCCACAAATGGTCCATTTTCCTTCTTAGATAAGAGTGAATCTCCTACCGTAATGTGTCTTTACATTAATATTAATGCATCTGTGTGAACAGACTATAATACTTTTAAAAACAGAAGTACAGATAAGTTGGCAGGCTTTAAGGACTTTTATATTAATAAAATTATTTCCATACCAGGGAAAGTAACAGTATAGTTATTGCACAAAAAATTCATACTTCTTTATCAAAGCACTTATCAGTATAATGATTAAGTGAATTGCATCTTATGGATGGGGGAATTGAGCCAAAGAATAAAATAATTAGGCA
The DNA here is from genome assembly GCF_023634155.1 of Falco peregrinus. NCBI lineage: Eukaryota > Metazoa > Chordata > Aves > Falconiformes > Falconidae > Falco > Falco peregrinus. Next base: position 13,394,419 of record NC_073734.1, read on the forward strand.
GAGTATTCATTGCAACTATTTAACCTGTGCAGAAACACAGCTGGGAAACTATAAGCTCCTAAATCCGGGCTTCTCTAGATGATGCTACTTAAAATTTGAAACAAGGACCCAGTGGTGAAAGACTCTGTATGTCATTACCAATCCCATGAAATATCTAGGCCCACAGGTGATTTTAATTTTTAAAATATGCCCTACCTCATAATAGAAATTGATGTTTTAGCCTTATTTTGTGTCTTAACTGCTTAACCATGCATAATTGTGTTTTAAACCAGAAAACTTGTATGTCACCCCCAAAACTTCTATTTACTTTGCCAGATCCATTTGAGTAGAATTACATATACATGGGGTGAAAGAAAGTGAGACTTAATTTTTCTATATCCAGTGTAGACATACTGTTTTCCTTAGACCAAGAAGTTAACTTTTCTGTTGCTGTACCTTTTCGGTTTATTTTTGGGGTTTTTTTGTGTTCTGGGTTTTTTTGTTTATGGGGTTTGGGGTTTTTTTTGGTCCAAAGTTAACATCTGTAGGAAAAAAAACCCCAATGATACTAGTTCTAAAGGAATATAATGTTAATTCTGAAAGAGTGCCACTGCTACCTTAATTTTGCCATTGTAGTGATTTTTCAGGGTTAACAGATTTTTAGTCTCCCAGATGTTAATTTTAGAAAACAGAGATCTGCTAATTTTTATTGTATTATTTCTTTCCTTTCAGTTCACTTAGTAGAAAACCTTTCAATTAGTTCATCTGAAATACATAAATTGTCTGGTCCATGAACTAATGCTATCTGTGACACCTCATGGACCTTGCATATTCTGATGACAAAAGTATTTTTGTTCCCCAGGCTTGGAGGCTGAAGTCCTAAATCTTGTTTTGTATTTGCTAATGTTGAGAGTCCACACAACAGTTTATTCATACAGATTAAAGAACTGAATGAACACTGTCAAATTAATTTAGCTTTAACTCATTCAAAGCTAAAGCTTTGTTTCATCCAAAAAGTGTTCTTTAAAGGATTTGTTGGGATAGTTGTGTTTCAGGTTTTTATAATTCATGAAAGAAAAATAATGTAACTCTGCTAAGGTTCATACCATGCCATTTATATGCAGTTGAGTCATAGATGTGCAGAAATAACTTTAATGTGCTTCTCAGTCTCAAACACTATATGTGTGTAATGGTCAATAAAATCGAGTGATGTGTAAGAAAAAGGTGAGATCTTTGAAGTCAAGTAGACCTACAAATTAATTATTTTCACATGCCAAAACACAGGTGGGATTTAAGGAAACACAAAATATAACCCAAGTAAATGTGTTTAAGCAGTAAAGGAGGTTTTACTCCAAAATTTTCATTTGTCAATGCTTTTTCAGTTGCATACTGATATGTTTATAATAATAGTAATAATAATGATAATACAAGTCTGGTGATTTACTAATTCGTAACATAAATTTGTAATTATTTTTGGTAAGATTTTTCCCAATGTCAGAGACTAATTAATAGCCATTTTTCAATTTACTGTCAGAAGAAGGTGGATGTCCACCACACTTAAGCTCATTTAGAAAGCCCTGTTTTACTTCCTCCTATAAACCTGTGAAGTCTAGATACAGGTACGAATTAAATCATCAATTTCAAAATAAGAAAATAGAAGACAGTCTTTATGAGGGGAGTTTTGTCAAATTTTACAATAGTGATTTTTCTTTTACGTAAAATATAAAACATTTAGAAATATTCAGAATAATGTTTTAAACTCTAAAAATACACGTTTTTCACTGCAGCAAAGAACAACTATATAATGTGAAATGCATAGTTAATACCCTGAGTGACTGTGACTTAAAGCATCTGTATTAAGAACATTTCAAATTATTATTCTTTATTCTCTGCAGATTATCTAGAAGAGTGGTTTACTGGCAATTGCAAACACACTAATAGCCATTTGGTGTATTATAACCAGCTATGGCCAGTGGTTTTCAGTTTTGGAATCTTCAGTATTCTGTAAATATTGAACAAAATGTAATGTTAAAATAAATTTTGTATTTAAATTGCTCTTCTTCAGCAGTGTAATCTTTAAAAATAATAACTTCCTTTGTTTGCAATTTACAGACAGTTAAATTTAGTTCCTGGACAGAAGGTTCTTTGATGTAAATTGTCTAAGACAGCTCATAATAACATTGCTTGGTGTTTTTCAGGCACAGTAGGGAAGGCACCAACAATACAAGCCAGCAAAAGTCCTGGGGGCTTTGGTGTTCAGGTCTCTGCAAATCAGAAAAACAAGCTGAATGACCCTGGAGGTGGTTCTTTCAGGTAAAAAAATAAAAAATAATAAAAAAAAAAATGCAGGGGGGTGGTTGGGAGGGATCTTAAATATAAAATAGAATTTAGAATTGGCTTAACACCAGAGGGCACTGTTTTACAATAATTCCTGCCTTTTCTTACTGTGATTGGGTGACAATTTTCTTACTTCGTCCTATTTTAAAAAAAGGGAGGGGGTCATCACATGTCTTGAGGATTTTTCTCTAAATGCTCTTTTTAATGTTTAGTAAAGCCTTCAATTCTGTGGATTACAATAAAACTTACAGTAAATGGAATTATGTGTATGAGGTTTAAAAAAACCGCATAGTTGGTTTTATGTATTGGATTCTAATATTCATATGGAATGTGTCTTGCTGAGAGGATACAACAAGGCATCCTGTTGATAGGCTGCTGCAGCTGTCCCCTTATCAGCATAGAGAAAACACTGTATGGTTTTGGTAGTGGGTTTTGGGGTTTTCCTCTGTGTGTGTGTGTATGATTATTGTTCTTGGTTTTAAAGAGAAGACATTGCTGTATTTATTCTTCATGTGCTTACTTAGGTAGCAGAGGTTGAGGCATTCTGTGGGTCCCTGTAGTAATCAGGTGCTGCAAAGGTTCAACACAATAGCATTGATGCATTGAGCTGCTATACCAGTTCTTTTGTGCTACAAACTTTTATTCTATATGTATTTTAGATATTTTTACTGTTTGTAGTAACAAACTAATCCTATGGTTTTTGCTTTCGTTACCATTGTTTTTATTTTTTTTCCACTGGTGAAAGCACATTTGTGTTTAAAGATTTTCTTTCTTTGTTAAATGACAAAATATTCATAGATTTTCATTTTCGTCTTCTGGAATTCTTATGTTGCTCTGACGTCATCAAACCAATAATTAATTTTCAAGCTTATGCTTTTGCAGGTGAGGTAAAAAAGAATTTGCAGCTCTTAGAAATATCTCTGCTTTGAGGCATGTCAGTATTGCAACTAATAGTGGTAGTACTTAGTATTAATCTAAAAGCAAAATCATTCAATTTTTTATTTTCCAATGCTTTTGCCTCCTACTGAGTATTTAAATGATTTAAAACGTCTGTTGGGTTCAATTGTGCTGTCTTAATAAGTATTTTTTATGTTTGTAAGCAACATGAGCATTTATTCTTCGTTAGTATAGCTTTCAATTTTACATACACCAAAAGGGACAGCATTTTTTTAACTGGATGTTGTAAACTGTGCCAGGATTGATTCTTGCATTCACTTAGTTTATACATAGAATATATTAGGTTAGCTGGAATTGTTAATTTTCCCTTGGGGAGAAGCAAATGCTCAAGGCACTGATTGATAAATCAATAAATCTTTAGTGAGTTTGGTAAATAAGCTGTCAAGGGTGTATGTCATTTTTCCTCTAGAGAACAAATTTTAGTCAGAATGAATGTGTTTGTTTCCTTGCATTGTTTTCTTCTTCAAAATAGTAAGACACAAAGCTGCATTTAAATAAGTCCATAAAATTGCAAGGATTTATTAAACAGCAGCAAAGATCAAGCTTTTTCTTGATATCTTAACAAAGAATTCAGTTGTTTGCATATTTACATTTCAACCCCTAACCTCTCCTGAGGACAAATAGATGTCTGACTATTAAGCCTGAAGGCACAGCACTGGAAATCTGTATTAATCCTCTGAATGCTGACTAGTTTTCCTCAACATTCCCAGCATGTGTGAAGAATGTGTTTATAGCCAGAAGGCAAACTGGCATCTAAAGCAAAGCAAGAATTTTGAAAAATAGTTGTGTTATGTATAAATTTATTTTGCCCTTAGTGTTTTATTATTGTATATTTGTTTCATGATTTTATATTCTGCTTTCTTTAAAATAACTTACTTGAGCTTTTCACTCTTGTGAGCAAAGTGTCGGTCACTAGAAATGGAAATGTGAACTTCGTTGTTTTCAGTTTCTTCTGTTCTGGACTGTGGGAGATACAGGAAGGAATTAACATAAAAGACATAGCAATTAGGAATTTTGCAAATTACAGCTTAGCCTTTAATGTCAGCATTTATTAATGAACTGTAAGAGTGCTTACATGAGTTCACTGGATGTTATAGCAGCTCTTCTATGATGCAGAGTTTTCGACCCAAGACTTCTGCAATGTGAAGTTGTTGTATTCATGAAATTTTATGCCACCTTTTTTGGTATTAAAATATATTGTTGCTAAATTTTTCAGAGGCAACTATAGACGACTCCATTTAGTTGACTTTCCAACTGTGTTAATACCTCAGAATGGAAATTTTAATTCCATTTTTTCTAATTTGTTTGTTTGTTTTACAGTTGAGATCCAGACTTAGATTTGTACCATAATAGTCAGGCTAGAGGTTTCTGTAGTTGGGAGAGATGGAGCAGAAGGCCCACTGAAGTGTGCTAGGGGTGTGTGTATTTGGCTACAGCTGCTGTGTACATCATCATCTAGTTTGGCAGTCTCAGAGCTCCCACTAACATAATCCACCATTGATGACGCTCAAAGTAGCAGACTCAAAGTGATGCCCATAGTTCAGATTGCGGCCAATATAAAGAACTAGTGGAAACATTTGTTCCCCCCCCCGATACTGAGTCAGAATAATTGCAGTTGGAAGGGACCTTGGGAGCTTGATTAGTCCAACTTCTGACTCAGCGCTGATTTGGTTAGGTCAGGGGCTTGTCCAGTTCTACATATGTAAAGGATAGAAGATACATGTTTTTACTCCTGTATTATCCTACCACTTCCTAACTGTATTGAGTAAGGTTCAGTGGCATTGCACGTAAAATGAAGCAAGAAGTACATGGAACCATTCCCATAGTGTGTGTGTGATGATGATATGTTTGTGTACCAGTGTGACAGCTAGCCAGATGCTCCTTTCTTTTCACGGCAACCTTTCTTTTTCTGTAACAGTATTTCAAAGTTACATGTAACCTCTTGGAACCTGCAGTATCAGGTTTTATGCAGCCAATGTGATGGGGTTTTTTTTTCAGAATCAGTTCGATGAAGTGACTGGAATCATTAGAAGCTTATCTTGGTATTCGTATTCTATGCTGCTGACTGGCAAAATGCTGAAGTAGAGTTTACGTGGAAATAAAATTTGTTTTCAGACCTCTTTTGCCTTGCCAAAAGAATCTCTTGCCTATTATTTTTATTGTTTAAAATAAAAGTTTAATAACATAGAGCAATATGCCTCAAAATGAATGATGTTGTATCTAATTATGTGCAAAGTAGCCTGTCTTTAAGGAGAGAGAGAAGGTTAATGTAGGTGTTAAATGGATAGCTTCAAAGTTTTAATCTCAAAAGGATATGACATAAAACCTTAAGCTTTAAGGTTTTTTGTGTTCTTCCAAATAAATACTTAAAGCTATAAGATGATCATGTATTTTTTTCCATATTTTTCAAAATAAAGTGCTGACCACAAATGTGATATGCTCTGTCATCTCTTTTGCTCATCAGTGGGAAGATCCAACGTAGACAGTGAAGGAATTGTATGACAAAGCAGTATAGGGAAAAATTTCAAATTAAAGCTTGAAGGTCAGAATAAGCATTATAATAAATCTGTGTGAATACAATTTCTGCTATTACAAAATGTAATATAATAGTGGCTGTTACTGTAATTTCAAGCCACCATTTATATCCGGTGTGTTATTGTTGATCTCAGATCTTGTGGTCCATGGAATTTGTAGACTTGCTCAGTCTTGCATACGTGTAGGGACTTTGCCCTTATGTTTTAACTTTTGAGAGAGAGAATGGAATCGATAGTATAGTGTTGTCTCAGTTGCATTGTATATTCTTATAGCTTATTTGGAATAAGTTCAGTATTGCAGATTTGGACAACATTGGCTCAAATCTTACAAAGTGCGTGAGGAAAAAGCAATATGCAATTGTGCAGTTAAGATTTATAACTATATTTTTATAATGGCTTGTCTTAGTTTAAACAAAATCTCTGAAGCATGTTACAGGCAACTGTGCAAATAGTTTGGGTTTTCTTTCTTATTTTCAAGTAAGTTGGTTTGAGGTTTTATTTTTGTTTGTTTTCTGTAGTTGCACAAGTGTTTTTAATGAAGAGGAGAGAGAGAGAGGTGTTACAAAAGGTTGAGTATAGGAGGAAGAATTGAACTTTTAGACTGCTTTAAGATGCAGATTGCATTTGGAAAGAGTTTGAGAACCCATGCTGTCATCTTAAAAATAGCATGCATGTTGGAATGTTGGATTTATCCCATAAAACTCAACTCATTTCAGTAAAAAACTGAAATAATTACTGAAACAGTATAATTAGTATGAGCACAATAATATAGGCCAAGAAACATGAAATTGTTAAATACTCTGCTGGGATGAAAAGGGAAAGATAGACAGTAATCATCAATCTAGATGACCACTGGATGGCATCTTTGTTCCACAGAATGACTTCTGAAAATTCAATCATCTGGAATTAAAAGTTGACTTTTATAGGAAATTGTTTGGCAAGAATGCCAGCCCTCTTTATGTATAAAGGTTTGTGTGTGTGTTTCAGTATCCAAACCCAAGCTCTTTTTTGTGATTAAGTTCCTCAAAGTCAAAAACAATATATTGATAGAGTTTTTCCCATTGGACTGGAAAAATTGTAGTCCCAACTATGGTTAAACATTTCCTACCAGTCTTCCATGTAACATTAAAAAAAAAAAAGATGTACTCACAGGTAGTGGATTGCCAGTGTAAGACAGAAGGAAATGATTCTGTCCTGGAGTTACAGTGTTCGTCTTTGTAAATGCTGTTGTATTGATGTTGATAATTTCATTAGAATCCTGGTTTGTGCCCAGATTAATTGTCTGTTTTCATTTAAAACTATTTTTTTAATTATAATGTGGTCACAGATCTTTACTCCAAATAAAAGTTGGAATAACTTAAGATGCTAAGCAGAAGGAAGGTAAAATATTGATTCTACTTTCTATTAAGCTATTAGCTATTAAGTAGAAGTGGAGGTTAGTATAAACTCTTAAAAAACATGTTTGTGAAGTCAAGAGTGCTCTCTCGATTTCTGTATGGATGATTGTTTGAGGGAGATGAAAGTACCTCAGTCCTGGCAACCTGATCTGGGAATACTGGGATTGAGACTGTATTACTGCTAGCCAGATTGTGTGTTACTGTGTGAGAAGTGCTTGCTAAAGCAGGCGAGATCATGGGGGCTGCATATAGAGAAAGCATTCGAGTATCTCGCTCACTTAATATTTTAGCAAGACCCTTTAAGCCTGTGTGCTGGGCCCCTCAGGAGGCAGCGGCAGCCAGGCACTGCCCGACCTTGCAGGGCCTTCACACCCACAGTGGTGAAGTCTTTTTTTCCAGTACCTTCCGCCATCTTACATAGTTTTGAGTTTGTGTTAACGGTAACTACCTTTATATGAATTTGGTTTTGCTGTGGTTTAAAAGGCCTGCTGGATTTGGGCCTGGTGAGCCCTGGGTAGATTACTTTGGGTGGCGCTCATTCCATTTCAGGCGTTAAGGTTTTTAACTCCCTAAAATCTTAGGTTTTTCTCTTCTTGCTGCTTTCCTTTTGTAGTTAGAATCTTTGGAACTCATCACTAAATATTGTAAGTCACTGTTAGTTGCTACGTGGCCGAGTATGTTTCCCAGTTGTGGTACTGGGGGCCAGTTTCATGCTGGTTGGACAAGGCCAAGGACTAGTCGCTCAGCTGTGCGGTGAACGTGTGGGAGCCCAGCTTCTTCATGGCAGCTCCTGTCACCCTCCTGCCAGTATCACATATGTAATGTGAAATGTAAAAACGAAAGTCCTCTAGGCCCACTATGAAAACCATCAAGGCAGGAGATCACTTTTGTGACACTATCCTCTGGAACTTAATTCTAAGTGAAGAAATCAAGTGCTTAGCACTTGTGGAAAATAATAAAAGCTCATTTGTGTAGCATTTTTCTGACAATCAGTAAAATTTTCCGTTTTCTTAAGTGTTGAGCACGTTTCTCCAGTTTTATACAAACAAAAATCCCTTCTTATATTTCTTCCTGCAAAGAAAACAAAATCAATATCTAACAAACCATAGAAGTTGTCCACCAAAATTGGCTGCTGTAGTGCAGATATCAAGGAGAGTATAGGAGGACAGGGAAAACCTAGATTATGGATTTCTAGATTTCTCTCCTTTTCTTCTCAGACCTTACTTGTAGCTTTTGGTGTTTACTGTAGGCCTTAAACTTCTTAAAAGTGACAAAGTTTTCTAGGGGGCCTAGGATGACATCTATGTAATAATTAAATTAAAAAAAAATCTTCTACATTAAGCTTTTGTTTGTTTGCTTTATGCAGTAGTAGGAATCCAGACTTAGATGTATGTGGATGTTTTCCATATATATATATATATACACTCAAAGGTTGTGTAATTGTTCCTAGAATATTCTGAAATACAGTGTTTGTGCCAGTAATGAATGTGCTAAAAACAGATGGTTGTTTCCACAGTTATGAGTCATACCTCATAGAGGTAGGAGGTAAAAAAAATGCTTGGGAGATACAGGTATGGAAATTCAAATTTTTTTAGTCAGTACTTGCTCGAGCTGTTGGGAAGGGTATTACAGGGCAAGCAGTGGCCTGGGAAGTGTTGCTGTCATCTTCCCAAATGCAGCTCATTTTTCTAAAACTGGTTGACATGTTCAACTTATTTTTGTGTGTTGCCAGAGAAAATACCAGCACATATTCAAACTACGTTTGGAACCCAGACTTAGCTATGTACTCATCGTGGTCAAAGAATCTTTCCTGACTATTGCTGAAAATGCTTTGGTGCCCGTTTTGATAGGAACGTATGAAACTGTGCAGGATTCCAAATTCATGATTTTGCTTTTAATGTCTGTGGGGGTTTTATGTATTTAATCATTTTGCTCCTACTTTTCAGCATAAAGAGAATAACCAAATGGTCTGCCTTTAGTGGGGATTGTTGCTCTTAGTTCCCTGGCCATCCTGGTGTCATTGATATCACTGACTCGCAGATGAAGAAGAGACACTTTTGTCACACCACCTGTTACAGACAAGTGGTCCTGCTTCTAAAGTTTTCCTAGTGTGATCAAAGAAATACTTGGCTATTTCTGAATCTGGAATATATTCTATGAAAATGGAGACCCTAGTGGTTGTGCTTCAAGTTGGCCTAGCCACCAAGCATGTTGCATGCTGATTACTTTCAGGGAAGCAGATAATATACAAAATGAATATATCACAAGCAGAATTATTTTTATTTGTTTTTTTTTTTCACTGTAGAGATGATGATGACATCAATGATGTTGCCTCTATGGCTGGCGTTAATCTTAATGAAGAAAGTGCCCGAATTATGGCTACCAACTCTGACTTGGTTGGAACCCAGATACAGTCCTGTAAAGATGAACCCTTTCTTGCTGCTATACCTCTACATAAACGCATACTTGAAATGGGTGAGAAATGTGTCCTTTCCTTTTGATAGTGTTTCCTTTGGAGTTACGTGATTCTGTGTAACAGAATATTCTTAGCACTTAAGATTGTTTTTTAAGTGTTTTATTACATAATCTTGTATTACTAAACTTTCAAGGTTTTTGTGATAAAAGTAACTTAGTTATCTCAAGTTGGGAAAAAATAGTATACTGTTACTTTTATACTTCATGCTTTCCCCCTGTTTTTTATATCCAAGGATCTCAAAGCTCTTTGCAAACATTAATTATTTCTCACAATTCTCCTTCATGTTTTACACATGAGAAGATTGAAACAGAGAGGTAAAGTAAGTAGTACAGGTCACAGAGGACACCTGTGAATAACATTTAACAGAATGTTGAAGTTACCTGTCAAGATTTTCTTTCCCCATACAAACCAGTTACACAGTTCTTATACCTGCATCTATTTAAGCTCATAGTGATTTTCTTACAGCATGTTTTTCAAAAAGGTGTATTTATTTATCCTGGCAAAAAGGTGTTTTTATTTATTATGCCATTTGAAAATAGAAGTTAAAAACTTTAGTAGACAAAGATAACTATTCAAGATTAGTGATGTTTTAAGGTTAGTAACTATGCTCTGAGTGTATTTTCTATGACATATTTGATTAATATATATGTTCTACTACCTAAATGTGTCTTTCTCAACATAATTTTGGTAAATTTTCAGAGCTATCAGTGTCTTAAGATACTAAGCTCAAATCGTTTAGGGGCATAAATCATCTGTTTCTTTTAGACCTATGCTTACATCACTGGTTAAAGTTGTAAAATTTTTAGGCATTTACTTCTCATAGTTGTAAAGAGAAGACCAAAATCTCCTTAGAAGTCGGTACAGTTAGGTTTTTAAATCATGCGGTTACTTCTGAAATGCTATTTGTGTTTGTATTCATTGAATTAATGGAAGCCTTTTTATATTGCAATTGCAGGCAAAGTTCTTCATTGACTTATTGTCAAGCTTCACTCTTGTATTTTAATTAGTGCCCTTTTAGGTTCTCAGGGAAATGAATTATTTTGCATGTTATAGTTACCATGATGTGATGATGTGATGACAGCATTATGTGATGCAGTTGGGGAAAGCGTATGTGCAATGTTTTGTGAGACAGCTTACCACCACCTGAGATGGAAAGCCAGAAGATGTTGTGAGGGATGCTCACGTAATAGTTTATACAGGTGTAAGAAAACAAAAAGGAAGCAGACATAAAACTGTTAAAAAGAATGGGAAATCAGTAATGAACTTGCCATATAAGCCTTAATGAACTGTCTGGGTGTAACAATTGCTGCACAACATGAAGCTGTAATTACAAGTGCAGGACTTACAGGAATCTGTACATACTTTAAGAGCCACAGAACCCATCACACTATTCATCACTGCCTTTTGGGGTTTGCTCCTCTGAGGAACAAATCCCTATGGCTGTTTTTGAAGCTTTATTGGCTTTGATAATTGAAACGAAACTTTCAAAGCTTTTAAAAGCAGCTGCAGGGATTTACTTCTCAAAAGCAGTGAATCCAGAAGAGCGGCCACTCCTAGTGATCTCCTGCAGCCACTTTTAGAGCTTTATTTTGGCTTTACATGAAGCCTTTTATAGTTTTGAAAGTGGCTGTGGGGTTCACTAGTGGCTACTATCTGGGATCTATGGCTCTTGAGGAGAGAATTCCTTCAGCTGATTTTTGAAGTTTTAGAAGCTTGGTTTTCACTGTGTGTGGCCAGATTTGTTGTTTGCATAGGACCACACACAAATTTAGTAGTTTGTGCTACTGGGCACTTAAAATAACGACATTTTAAGTACACGACAAAACTCAGTCTTAGCATATGTTGCTGTGCCTAGACACACCAGGACTAAGCAAAGAAGGCTGTGACCTTCTCGAGCACGTTAGGAAAAAGAAAGTATGTTATGTGAGTCCTCACTCTTCTGTTTTCATTCTGCCTGTTGACAAATGAGATAAAATATTGTTTCTCCTTACTTTTACCTGAATGTGACTTAAACAGACCTTATTTTCTACCTTTAAATCTATTCATATTTGAACACTTTAGTTTTAGGGCACATTTTAAATGTTTTAGTAAGAGAGGTATTTGTGGTATGTACAGTATTAGGAAACTGCTCTTCTCTCCTTTCTCAGAAGCTAGATCTTTCAAGTTTTCTGTAATATTAATCTCCTTCTCTTTTCTGAGGAAGAGCTCTGTCGAGCAACTCAGTAGTGTTCCCTAAAGGCTGTTCCAGAGATTGTGCTTCCATTCACCAGAGTCAGAATATAAACTGCTAAAGTGAGAGCAGATGCTATTCAGTCTTTGGCAGTAACCACCAGCCAGATGCCTCAAAGTTATAGTGAAGGAGGTTTCTTAATATATTGTACATTCTTATCTCTACTGTAACTTGGCAGTGTTGTAATCCAAAGTTTATATTAAATCTAAATGACTAAATATTATTATTGATCCTTTTAAATGGAAGAAGTAACCGAAAGGTAATTCATGCAAAGATATTAATTCACTTCCCACATACTTCCTTATCCAATTTTGTATCTAGTCATCTTTGGCTGGTAATCATTGCCATTTGTTCATGTAGGAAGACAGGGCTGTGGCTGTTTCAGATTTTTCTTTGATGCAAAATCAAGAGTGGGTATTTCTTAGCAGATAATGTATTTCTTTTGCTGTTCTGTTCAGGATCATAAAATGTTGCATCCTGATCTTTCTACATGACAGCACAGCACAATTAAGCATATGCAAAGAGTTGTAAGGTTTTTGTTTCTGTGTTTGGGAAGTTGAGAGGCAGAGGTTGGCGTTCATGCACGTGCATGCTGGTGTGCATACAAACTCGTAAAACTTTGAGGGTCTTTAACTTTAGTAAAACGAGTAGTATTTCTTTAAAGGGCAAGATAAGCCAATTAGACTCTCACAAATAATGCTGAAAAATCCTAACTTTTGCATGTGGTTTTGCGGGAAAGAAACAAGAACAATAACTTGAATAATTTGTAATTGTTTCACTTTTATTAATTCATAAGCTATTTCCTGGTGGGTAAGAATACTGTATTAGTTAGGTTTTGGAAGCTAATTTTTGACATTTTGAGTTTCCATTCTTTACCAAAAGGGGCATCACTTCAATAAATAAAACATTATGACTTAGCAGGTTGTTTTAAGTGTGGCAGTTTTCTCTGGTTTGTAACCATCTTGTGAAAATAGAAACTCCTTGACTCAGAAGTTACTTTTTATTACAGCATTGTTTCTGAGAGCAGGTAAGAATTAGGCTACGCTGTATTTTATATTTAATATTAGTGAAAGGTAGCAGGATATAGTGAAGGATGGGATAAAAGGTGACCCTTTTTATATTGCCTGATAAATAAATCCATGGAAAAAGGGAACAGCTATGTTGTGTACTTTCCTGAGAAGTCTTTTGACTGAGAGTTGGTGTCTCTAGAACTTCCACTAGCACTTCCAAAAAAACTTTGCTTTATATTTTGGGGTCAGCAGAGCATGATATCCTCACAAGTTTAGAATCTGCAGCAGTTCATTCATTCCCACAGCTTTTGTTTTAATTCTGACTTCTAGAATTCTGGTTCTTCTAGAACCAGATTATGCATTTTGCTTCTTTCTGACCATCTAGAATTTCAGAACTTGTGGAGAATCTTAACCATAAATTAACTGTCTTAATGCAATAATAATGAAACATAAGTCTGGCATAGTGTATTCTTTGACTTAGATTGTTTCTTTCTCTCTCTTCACTTTCAGTGTTCTTCATCCAATTTTTCTACTTCAGTTTTTATTATTACAGAGCACTGGCTGAAGAGAATAATTACAAATGTGACATTCTGAGAAATGCGGGACTGGTTTGGCCATGTTGAATACATTTTAACTGTCCATCTTGTATTTCCAAATTATTTTTACTTAAATATGTATGATGAAAATGGAGAATCATCAAATATATTTTTATTTTACATTCATTCAGAAATATTTTTACATCTGCATTAGGAAATCATTTTTTTCTATAGTATGATTTTATGAAATGCTGTATTTGTCTGTTGTCTAGCATTGTGACAGATTTCCTTTGGAAAAAGTCTTAGTACATTGACAACATAGTATGCACACCTGCAACATTTCCTGTTACAAAATCAGTACTGGATTCTGATTTTTAGGCTAGAGTACATATAGTGGTGTGGGCCAATTATTATGAAGCTTGAAAATGTGCTGATGAATCTACATTCTCCTAGTCCAGTAGTTAACAGGCCTACAGTCTTCCTTTAAAACAGCTTCAGGGACTTGATAGAATTAAGCCACTGTCTCTGTTAATGTAATGGTTGTAGGGTTAGGCTCAACAGAATTTATAGATGTAACTTTTTGTTATTTTACATGTAATATATTTTTTTAATTCTGTCTGATTAAATATTGATCATTTTTCTTCCTTGATTCTTTCGTTGTTCAGTCACGCTTGAGTTGCACGTCTGCTACAAGAATGCATGTTAAAACATAAGGAAATAGCTTATCTGTGTTTTCTGTATTCTGGAGTGCATTGAATCTACTATGTGGTATCACAGCGGCAGCCCAGTTGTATGCTTATGTATATATTTTAAATAAATAATTTGTATACTCCAGAGGGCATTTTATATTGTTAAACCTTCTTAAAACTGATAGGGATGTTCTTCATGGAAGCAGGCCCGTAGATTTCAGAGCCTCTATTTAAAGCATTTGTTACTAGTTTAATAAGAGAGTCATTCTGTCATCCCTGTTTCATCTGTTTGTTTGTCAACAGTTGTATTCATGTTTGAATGAGATGAAACTGTACTATTGATGATTGCTCTTTCATATACAGAGCTGTTCTAACATAAAAGTATACTTATTTCCCTGGTTGGTTTACTTTAGAGGGTTTTTATAGCTGCTTAGATTACAGTTGTTGTGGCTTCTGAAATTTCGAGCTATCAGATTGCCTGTGAACATAATTTTTTGTTTTCACTGCACTTCTTGTTGATGTCACTTAGTCGTTTTCATTGCTGACTTAGGTTTTTATCCGTGAGTTGATTTGTCTTCAAACTTAAATACTCCTTTTAATACCAGTTTTTCCACCACCATCTTTCTGTCAAGATGACCTCCTTAAATACCTGTGGGCATAACTCCTGATTGTGTTTGGAGATAGTTCTAACATATACTTGTTCTTAAACATAGCATTTTGAAGTTGTGCATTGTCCTAATGACATTCTTAGTCCACTTGAACTGTACCTGGAGTGGTGTTTTCTGTGGTTCTGGGCGCCTTTTCTCAGGATAAAAATGTTGTTAGGTATTGTATAATCCAAATTCCAAGTTACTGTGCATGCCAAATACATTGGCTTTCTCTGATTCTTACTTAGATTACAAGGTGTGCATTGCTCCCTGTCTTCCTACCAATGTCCATAGTTGTGATAATTTAGTTTCTTACATTGAGACTGGAGTTTATTGTATGTTCAGTAGAGAATCTGGTTTTATATTCCAACCTAATAAATTGCTAATGTTTCAATATTAAAAAACAATTATATGTTACTTATATTTATTATTTCTTTTTCAAAAAGGTGGGAATACATTCCCATCTTAGTATCAGCAGCAGTGTTGCCAAATAAACAGAACCAGTAAGTATTTCAGCAGAATGTTAAACTATATTGTTGTTCTTTCTTTAATAGGTCCATGATTAGACTTCCTGTTTTACAAGATGTCCCAACATGTGTTGGAATGGTAACTTCAGTACCACCTGAGAGCTTGGATTTTGCCTTTCTGTGAAAGGTAGGGCAGCTTCTGTTCAATATTTTTTGTGTATTTCTAAGGTTTTCTTTTTATTAATCTTACTGGTTCTGCAACACTACAGAATCTGAGTTATGCTTTTAGCAGTATCACCTCTAAGTGCCAGAATTGATAATATTTCATCAAACAGTTATTTTTAAAAAATAAATGTAGATATGTTCAAACTATTTATGAAGAAAATGAAGCTGTTTCTTCAGGCATAATTTTCAGAGGTTTAACTCCAATTGAACTGAGAGCGTGACCATACTACTTGCTCTCAAAAATATTTGGAGAATTCAGGTTCTGTTTTTACCATAATACCTTGCTTCTGTTTCGTGAATGTAGTGGAAGAACCTTCTTTAAAAGGTCTTGCTGTTTCTGGAAGGCAGTTCTGGCCTTCAGGGCCTACCAAAATACATTGCCCAGCCTCAGAATAAGTTTGTGTCTGGGAATTGAATGACTTAAATTTCTGGTCTCTGCAAAGGAGAGTAAAATTAAGACCATCATTCTGTGGAGATGCATTATCTACCAGATTCATTTATAAAGTCCATCTCAATAAGAGATTTCTGGTAATAAATATTAGATGTAAAATAAGAACAATAAAAAGAAAACCTTAGAGAACCATTCAATATTGCAATAAAGCTGACTTACATTATCCCTGTAGGCAAACTCCATGCTCTAGAGGTGGTACTAATGTCCCCAACTCTCAACACATGTTGGAACATCTTTGTGGAGGAGGAAGTCATTGATCAGTGAGCAGCATCTTCAAGGATCATTTAAGGGGGAAAAAGCAAAAGGTAATATTTTCTGAAATATGTTGGAATGATTGTTCATTACGTTTATTTGGCAATCCTGCTGCTCATACTAAGGTTGTAGTGTTTTCATTTCTTAAAATTGCTGAAAAACCTCATAAGCTTCACTTTAGTCTTTCCTTTTCCCTTGAGTTTGAGTTGCATTTGTTAGCCTCCTTCATGTTGCTGAGTTGACTGCATACGAAGTCCAGATTCTACTATAACTCATTGGCAATTTTGAAGCCTTTTTTCAGTGGTTATAATACGGAGAGTGTTAGTCTGTGGTTTAACCAGTTTTGCAGTGTCTGGTGTTAAATGAAGTAAGTCACAGCCAAATGTTGCAAATGGTTGAACTGGTACAAAGACATTCTTCTGGTAATGAAAGGGTATTTGTTTTCAAGGATGTAGCTGTAACCAGATGAGGCACCACTATCTGTTCTTGCACAGTAATGTAGAAGTGCAACTTTAGTATCAGCTATCATAAACTACAACTATTTTGAAAAAATCAAATGACCATGTCTGATCTGAATACACTTTGTAGTGGTGGATGATCTAGTGATGCACAGGTTTGGTTTTAATGAATGTGGCACAGTGTCCCGATCTTGACAACTTCTCTAATCCTGGACATACACAGATGAAGGTGCTGACATTTTGAAATTCAGGTTATGGTCTTCAGTCTACCTTTCTGGTATCCTTTATAATTTAAATTTCCTGTCTTCTTTGTGCATATCCTTTCCAGATGACATGCCCTTCCCACCTCCTTAAAATGAGGCCTTAAGTTGAGCTGGTCTGCCTGGTGTCAGGCTTGTAGTGGACAACTGTGATATCTGTTCAGATGTGTCACCAATAAGGCTTTTATAATGTCAGAGAGATGGTTTCTCCAGGATAAAAAAATATGCCAAAATGTCTGCATTGTTTACAGAAGTTGCTTTAAAAGAACCAAAGCATACAGGCAAATGCTTGTACTTGGTATTCATTTTAATCCTAGCGTGGATGTGATTGAGAGTGTGGTCTGTTACTGTGAGGACTATGTTACAAGATGTTGGCATCTGTGCCTCTACATGTGTTTGTCATCTCTGACGTTCTTACAACAGTTCTTCTCCATCTCTCTCACCTGACGTACTCTCATAATAATATACTTCTTGTATTTAGGCCTGAGGTCCTGTAATAGGTTAGTATCTTTTGATCTTGAACTTTGTCTAAGAAGCACATTCTTCTAGCCTGCATGAAAACAGGTAGAGGATAAATCAACATCTCTGCTGTTTTCATAAGGACTCTTATTGGTGTAATTGCCTTATTAGTTCTTTACCATCTGGTCCCTCTAACAATCTCTTGATTTGACTCTGTAGTGAGTAACCAAACACAGAAGTACATGGAGGCATGTACTGTTATTCATAAAAATAGTGAACATATTTTCCAGTTCTTTACGGTCAATTTGTGTTTATTCTTGAATGTTCCTGTGTCTTTGGATATGCTTATTATGTTGTATTTTTGTTTTGAGAAAACTGAGATTAAAAAAACCTATGTAAGTGTAATCTGTGTATTCTCATCTGACTTGTTAAGGCCTGCACCTATTTCAGTTCTCACCTTCTCCTCTGTCTTTTACATTTTCCTCAAACTGTTCAGTTGCAGCATGGATTATGGGGTAGGATCTGGTTGTAGTTCTCAAAAATTCTTTGACCTTCAGTGCCTCCCTTTTAATAACTTCAGCATCCTCCCTTCTTTTAAGATATACAAATGAAATTGCACAAAAGGAATCTTAAAGAGGAATTATTAAAAGAGAAGGAATTAAACATCAAAATTAAGGATAATGTGTTTCCTTAGTACACTCAGATTTTGATTTCTTCTAAAAGAAATGAAGTAATACACAGTTCAGTTACAGGAAAAAAAAAACCTCAGAAAAGTTTAAAAGCAGTAGCTTCTGTTCCATCAGAGTTTACATTGTTTCTGTCCTCTCTGATCTAGCTGTTAATACCAAATATTTTCTTCTCCCAGATGCGCTGCTTCCTTGATTTGTGGCAGCTCCTTCCATTTTCCAAGCCTCCACATACCTGTACATAATGTTTGGTGACTAGCTTGGTTCTGTTAGAGACAAACCACTAAGGATAATAAAAAGACTGTTTAGGGATGATTAATAGCTACCTTTCAACTGTTTAATTATCTAGCTTAGAGACAGAATTTTGGAAACTGGATTGTCTGGTTATATATATTTTAGGTTAGACCTCTTCTCAAATTAGTTCTTTCTTTTTGCCAAAAAGTATGAATTATGTGTGGGTTCCCAGACTTACCCACCTGGTTGAGAATTCTTAGAGAAGTGAAGGCTTCCCCCACCCCCCCCCCACCCCCCCCCCCGCCTCCATTCTTACATGACTTTCATCAAAAACACCAATTGTGTAAGTAGGGTTAAAAGTAGGATTCTTGAGAAATTATTTTTCTACTTGATGAATTTTTTCGTCCTGCCCCAAATCCCACCAACTTGCATAAGAGCTTTGAATCAGCACAGAATCAGACATTTTGGCCTGGGTTACACATAGATTTTGTATGGATAAAACTATTTCTTTGCTTCTGTTGTGTTAAAATAATTACACCAATATGACCCCCTGGAATGGAGATGTATTTCTGATTTTCCCACAAGAATTAGGAATATCGAATGAAATCATAAGGTAAAAGTTCAAAACAAGCAAAAAGAGCTATTTTTTTTTGCCAGACAAGTAGTCAAGTTGTGGAACTCTTTGTTTTAAGATGTTGCAGGTTCAAAAAATTACTTGAAAAATGAATGGGAAAAAATTTCCATCCTGACTTAACAGAGAGGTAGATAAGATCCTCTAACTTAGGATGGTCCTGGGTTGTATTTTGTCGCATAGTTACCAGTGCACTTCTTTTTTTTCCCTAATAGTCTTCTAGCATCATCTCCCACTATTGCTGTTAGAGAAAGGATGCTAGACTGTATCAGCCAGTATAGTTTTTCTTAAACTTTTTATACAATTCTATAAATGTGTAATTATTTATTATAGTATAGTTTGTACAGAGTAAGTTAAATCCACTGTAGTACCTGAAAAAAGCTTTATGAGTGGTTTTGTACCGGTGCATTCACATTACAGATGTTAGGAGTCTTAGTTGAATCTTACTTTGCTAAAATTATTTGGTTGGCATTTACTTTGGAGGGAGTAGGAAGAGAAGAGAAAATTAAGATTGGTGTAACGTTTATTCGGAATTTTTTTTCCTTTAGGTTACATTACAATTGTATGGCTGGTTATCTTTTTTTTTTTTTTTCTTCCTGCTGTGTCTTGCACTGAAAATAGCTATGTATTTTGAGAATTTTAATCCCTAAATTTGGGATTTATTAATTTATTTTTAAAAAGTAACTGATGTTACACCAGTTTCTCAATTCACAAAATGCCTCTTGGGGAATCATCTCAAGGTGGATTGTTCTGAAGAAGTATAGAACAAGTACTACACCCAGCAAGTCCTGAGTTCTCAAGATGACTGTCCACTTTAATCCAGAAACTGGCTCATGAGATATTTTTAATCCTATGAGAGGAGGAATGTTCTTTTACAAACAAGCTTACTGAAATAATCAATGTAGGGTCTTAGGCTACTTTGTAAATAACAATTACATGGTGATAAAAAAATCATTCTCTTTAGCAAAGGCAGTTTATAACATACGGAGGTGAACTGGAAATATAGTGTTGGACAGTCAGTGTCAGATACTGGTTTACAAAATCTTTCCCATTCCAGTTCAGGGCTGGTTTGGAGCTCTGGAACATACCTTGGCCGTCCGCCCCTCACAGGGGGGTGCTGGGTTTGTATCTGCTAGAGGGAATCATTTACCAAATCTCAAAGCACTTGGCGCTGATTCTCTCTCATTTGGCAGGATACACACCCTAGCCCATGGCTTCCCTAAATACACTCCAGGTTATGGGTTCCTCAGAGGCGCCTGCTCAAATGACTTCCTTTGCATTGGCTGTTTTTGTGACGGTTAGCAACTGAAGTTTTTTTGGTTTCTCCTTTCTTCATCCTGTCTTCCAGCACCAGACAGGCTGTTGTACAGCACATCAACATTTATTATTTACGTGTTTAGTTAGTAAGACTTAGTGACACTTTATTTAAAGGACTGAAAACAGAAAATTACAGCTAAAATTATCATACTGTTTCTTTTGCCTGGGATCACTAGGTTATCTTCTACCCCTAGGAATCTGTAATCCTAATCATCAGAGCTAGTGATTTGTTTGCACGATCACTCTGTTTAACAAGCTTTTCCTTCAGTTTTTAATACTTGAAGTCTGTCTGGGGCTCTGGCAGCACCCCCAACACAACCCCAGGGTATTCTGTACCCAGACAACCTCCTCAGTGTTTGTCTTTGGTGTGTTCCATCCCCCATTCTCTAGTTTAATATTTAAGATTGGGGTTTCCCTTTGAAAGCAATATGAATGAAGTATTGATGGATTACTTTGAAGGCTGAGGACACTGTGATATGGGAGTTGTACCCTATTTTTAAGTGCCACCTGGTTAGGTTGGGACAAGTAAGTTCAATAATTGGCTACTCAGGATGCCAAAGGCCCTTACTGCATTCGAGTTTTCCCCTTTGTGTTTAGTCAGCCTGACAGCTAAATGTTATTGCTCCATGTAGAATTAATAATATAAATAGTATGAGACAAAGCACCTATTGCTTTCTGTTGATTTCATGACCTGCTTTCTGTAGAGACCACAGGTGGTGTGTTTTAGCACATACAATATTGCTTGTCTAGTTTTAGCAGGTGAAATGCTCTCCACTTTCCTCCAATTTTTTAAGCTGTTACTCTTCCAGAAGTTCCTATATAGCTTAAGTCTTGAACAGTGACCACTTAACTGATCATGTTGTATTTAATTACATGTAATTTTACAGAGATTAAGGAGTTCAAAATGTTTCACTGCTGACATCTACAGCAGAACTATAAAATCATCATTTTCCTTTATGCTGTTGAAATGGAAGAATGGAATTTATTAAGGAATAGTTTGGAAGGCTGCAGAAATTCAAGTGTTAGTTTTACCAATACCTTGCTTTTCCTGATGGGAAAGATTGCAGAGGGACTGAGGCATGTAAAGCTGTGGTGGTTCTGTTGAGATAAAAGAGGAAGGGGGCTTGAGCCTGCAATTGTAGATGCAATCCAAGGCACAGCCTAGTACTTACTGTGCTGTGGGGATGAGGTAGGTAGACACAACCAGATGCATCTTTATTACGTTATTCTAGATCTGAAGTTCTGATGCTGTTGAAAGAAGTTTAAAAGTTTAAACAAATTATGCCCCAGACTGAAAGGAGATGGACTTTTGTGATTTATTTCCATCTTTTAGTATGCAAGCCAGCTGTAACAGCAGAAGAGGCCTGGACCTAAGAAATCTGGTTCCAGTTGCATCTTGGGTCAGTATTTCATGCACAGAACTTAAAGTTTAAGAAGTTGCTCCTGGTTTTAAGATGATAGCAGAGAGTGCTTTCAGCATTTCTGACTGACCTGTGATTAGGGCAAATAGAAACTCATTATGCGTGTTCTCCATGTTTCTGTTGAAGGACAAGACAAATTCAAGCCCTAAATACATGCTGTTTAACTGTTTAAAACCAGTTCTTCAAGGTTTTTCTGTTTTAAGTGTAAACGTAAAGAGATTTTATACAGGCACTCAATAATTTATCACATCAATAATCAGAGTCAGACCTGATGTTTTACAAATAATTTTTTTATCTTTGATCTCAATCCTGTCAGTCCTCTTAAAGTATAAATTATTAAAGTAAGTTTTTGATTGTTTGAAAGCCTATCTGCAAAGATAGTATTTTTCTTCTGCTTCTCAAATAGGGCAGTACTCTTCTTACGATTTATTTCAGTTTGTTTGATCAATAAAATATAATTAAACTTTTAAAGTGCAGCAGAGCCAGTACCTTTCAGATAGCTAAGCAGATGATAGCACTCTTCAGAATTTTCACTTCTTGGGACCTGAAAATTTTCAATGACAAGGTTTAGGTGCTTTTATGTTTGTAAAAAACAATCTTGTGCTAGTGACACATATGCCAATATCAGAATAATATTGCTGAATGTTTTTTCCCCTCAAGGTTTTTGGAACTTGTATATAAGTTCTAACTTTATAGAACCTCTACTGCAGTATCTCAGAGTTGTAAATAGAATATAGTTTATTTGTAACAAAAATATTCTAACACTTATACTTCCTTTGCATACTGTTTTGTATACTGTAGATCTTTATGAAATGCCGATTGAACCATGGTTTGCTATTAAGGCTTCCAAACATGTAAATAAGAATTAATAAGCAGGCAGGCTTTATTGTGTTGTTCTATAAATGCTTGGCAGATGAGAAATCTGCTTATTTGGGGGGTATTAATTTGCTATCTTATACTTTAAATATAGGATGGTGTTACAGAACTGACTGCTCTCATAGCATTTGATGCCTCTGAGGATGTGTTGAAATTTGGTCTTGCCACCAAGAATTGAAGTGTTCATGCAACTGGTCATCAATTCCTGATGGCCTTGTACAGTTCTGATGTAGTATAGATATGGCAAGAAAATTTGCATGAAGAATGTGACCTTAGTTGTGTCTTCAAAAATACCAAAACTCAAATTCAAGTGGAGAGTTAAATGGTTATAATTACAGCTTGGAGCACTGCTTTGCTCCAGCACCATTTTTGTTGTTATCCTTGGTGATGTTTTTATCATAGCTCTAGGAAAAGTTCAGAATTACATTGCTGAAGTAATTTTAAAGACTTATAGCATGTACTTGTTATCAAAAATGTCTAAATTTAACAAATGTATTATTTAAAAGCAAGCAACTTTTTTCAAATTATATATGTCTTGATGTTTTACTTTTAAGTGTGTGGCTCCTTACTGCTTTAAATGCAGAATTTGGGTTGCAAAGCTGCAAGTTTACATGGCCACATTATCAAACTTAAAGCACATTAAGAAGATCACCTAAAAGTCAGAAACAAGTTCAACTTTTTTTAATAAAAAACAGATGATAGCAGTCTGTTGATATAAAACATTTTTTTTTTTTAAATCTTAATTTTATGTTTGGGTTTTGTGTTTCTGTATGCATGTAAGTGTATATATTATGACTTACTGTTGCACTGATCAGGTGGTGCAATTAAGACCAGAATCCAGAATGCTAGGACCTAAATAAAAATATCTGTAGATGAAGCCACTGTCCAGTGACTTGGTTAGAAAGATGAATACTATATTGAGGATATTTGTGTTTTGGTGTTTTGTGATACGATCAAAGATGTATAGTATTTTAAAATATATATGTGTGTGTGTACACATTTCTTAAAATGATATATTTCTTTTCCCACAGCATCATCATCATCAGTCTGGGGAATCTTGTAAAGGGAAGAGAAGCCTTTCTGTATTAAAACTGGGGAAAGTAATTATGCAGACTAGGAAGAATATCTCAGGAATTTCCTTTTTAGAGTTCAGCATTATTTTCCTTTGATGGCAGACAGAATTCCGGTATGCTTTTTATAAATGCGAGTGGATGAAACTCAGGAGGAGATGTAGCAGTGAAGAAAAAAAACAACCTAAGACTTTAGTATAGAAACATATGAAAATTAACAGTTTCCAGCCCTTTGCAAAGATTCAGTTTCTACTTGATGTTTTCTCCGAGTAACAGAAAGCAAAAAAAGATGATCTCCAAACAATACTACTAGAGCTTCTTAGGTCAGCAGATCAGTAAGGTGGTATGCATGGCTGTTTATGAAAGTATAACTAGGCCAGCCTGTCCAAGTGTAGATGAGATTGGTAATTTTCCCATCCTTGCCCCAAATACAGTCCCAGTATTTAAGTACTGTGCCAAATCTTGATGTAATATACAGCCCTGGAATGCACTCTGCTTGTGACATCCTATGCTAACAAGATTTTGACTAATGTCATTTAGAACAGGGAAGACGCGATGATGCTTCCACACATGATGAATGTTGTGCATGACAAGCTGACTTTTAAAAAATTTATCTTTTTGTCTTTTTGTAGTCTGGTTTCTTGGCACTAATTCATTTTTGGGGAAATTTGTTTTGTATTATTTCTTCCTTAGCCTGTTTCCAAAGAAAGCTAGCCTTAAGTGACTGAACAGTCTGTTTGCCTTCCTTCTCTCTCCCTTCAGGTAACTTTTGAGTCCATTGATAAATTGGCAGCTAGATAGCCCCTCCATGTTGAGGGGAAAATCAACTGTTTTTTTCTTTCCTTTGCTCTTCTGTCTTGGTTGGCTGCCAGTCAGCACTCTTGTACAAACTGGCCAGGCTATCCTCAGAGCAAGCTGGCTGTTCCCAGCTAGCAAGCTGGACAGATACAGACTAGGAGACATGCCAGGGGGTGGTTCTAGATGTATGAGGGAACTAAGGGTATTTTGCGATAATAAGGAATATGGGAGGATGTTGGAGCTATGCAGGAGGACAGGGATCATTGAGTCACTCAGGCTGGAAGAGAACTTGAGTGGTCATCTACTTCAACCTCTTGCTCAGTGCCGTGTCAACATTAAATTCAGACAGAGTTGCTTAGGGCGTCATCTGGCTGAGTCTTAAAAACTTGGAAAGTGGGAGAATCCACAATGTTTTTGTGCAAAGTGTTCCAGTACTTAATTATCTTCATAATGAAGAATTCTTCCCTACATCCAGTGAGAACCTCTGCTGTTCTGGTGTGTGATGCTTCTTCCAGGGATCCTCAATAGAGTCTGGCTCCATCCTCTCAATAACCTCTTCCCTAAGCCTTCTCTAGGATAAAGAACCCTGAGGTTCTCATATAGGTCATATGCTTCAACCCCATAACCATCTCAGTGACTTTTCACTGGACTCTGGTTTTTCCAAGTCATTATTGTGCTGGGTACCCCAAAACTGATTGCAGTATTCTAGATGTGGGCTGAGTGAGGAGGACTAATTGCGTCCCTTGTTGTGTTGGTTACTCTTGATCTACCATTGTGCTGTCGATACAACCCACTATGCTGTGTCTTCATTGTTGCCAGGATGCGCTGCTGAATCCTAGTTAGCCTACTGACTCGTGTGCTTTCCATCAGCGATGCAACCCTGGTAGGCAGTCCCCAGCCCATATCGTTGCAGAGAGTTAGTCCATCCCAGGTGCAGTACTTTGCATTTGTCATTGAATGTCACAAAGGTCCTGTTGGCCCATTCATCGGGTCCTTCTGGCTGGCAGCCCTTCCCTTTGCACTACTCAGTGTGGTGCCATCTGCAAACGTGATGGGGGTGATTCGTGCCTCGCCCTCCAGGTCACTGAGACAGGTGTTAAAAGGTGAGTCCCAGGACAGATTCCTGAGGGACTCAATTTATAACTGGCCTCCAGGTAGTTTTCTGGGCTTGGGAATACTGTGTTGAGGGTTTTCAGGAGCAGAAGGTTACTGGGATATTGCAGAGGCCAGTAAAAAGGATGTAGGACAAGAATTGTTAGGAACCAGGTGGCTCAGGGAATGGTCCTTCGATGATGGATGAATTTCTGAAGAGTTGAATAGGTGAAACAAGCCACGTAATGGTTGAATTTACTTAGAACAAAAGTCTTTGAAATTAGGAAAACCTTTATTGTGGAAAAAAACAAGATGGTGATAGTTCTTCATTATGAAAGGATTGTGTGTGTGCACATGTGTTCAGGGAAGTTGGGTAGCTGTAGTTACACTGCTGAAATTCAAAGAATTATTATTTTAACAATTACTTATTCGTACCCTTAACCTAGAATAGTTGACAGAATTTTCCATCTCAAACCTCTTTTCTGGATACTAGTTAATTAAATTTCCCTTCTTACTTGCGTTTTATCTTTCAGACTAGGTGGTTGTTTTTTTTTTTATTGATAGCTTTGCATACACATTTTTGCATAATAAAATGGTGCATGCCTAAATAGGTCTTGATATTGCATGTCCGACTTGCACAAATAGCTGCTACCAATATGAATAGTCAGACTGACTTCAAGGACTTAATTTGCATGAGTAACAGTTGCAGCACTGGGATCTTAATGCGTCTGTCGGCTTTCCATTACACGTTCAGCTTTCAGCAACTTCAGCAGAGTTCCATCTCTATTACAGAGGGCAAATTGGGCACCAAGAAAGATTTAATTTTTTCTCAGCGATAAAGCGAAGATCAGTTAACAAGCGTATATACCTATTGCTGAAGTCCTTCAGGTAACGTGTGCAATCCAGAGTCGGCAATGGCTTAAGTTTGTTTAAGAGATAACGACTTCAAAAGAATCGCTAAAAAAAATTAATATCAGAAATAGATGACACGGAGAGCCGTGCTCTGGCAAGCGCGGGCGCGGCGCGTGCAGCGCGCATGTCGGTAGCTACTGCGGATCGGCGCGGGGGGGAGCGGGTGGCGGGCGGGGGGGGGGGCGGGGCCTGGCGGAGGGCGGGGCCTGGCAGCCGCAGTGCCCCCTGTCGGCGGGGGTGGCGCCCGCCCGCGCTGTGATTGAGCGGCCTCCGCCCGGCCCTGACAGAAGCCCAGGGTGATGCTGAACGCTGCCAGTTCGTCTCAGATCACATCATTAAAATAACAGAAGTATACATCCATGTAAGACCGCTGCTCACTTGTTCGTCTTCATTTTTTAGACGTGTGATGGTTTCTTGCTCTTGGATTTGGCCAGGAAAAGATAGGAATGCCTCACAAAACACACACTCCTTCTTAAGCCTCTCAGGTTTGTGTTTGCTCAGGGACTCCTCCCGCAAATGAAGACTACTTTTCTAATTAGCTGTTCAGGAAACACTTTCCAAAATATTATCAAACAGATGTCCCATACTGTTTTTGCATACCAATTAATATATCACAAACCAAGATACTCGCAGATGTTTTTAAAAGTCTGTGATCATTCAGTGGAAAACTGATTCAGTGTAATCAGAGTATTTACTCTTTTATGGTGGGTCAAATCCAGTAATCCATACAAAATGCATCTACTCATTTTTCACTATATAAAATACATGTGTATTTGTGTGTGCTTACAGAGTTTTCTAGCCAGAAAACTGACCCGCTGGCGCTGCTCATATATATACATCTTTGTAGGGACTGTACCTTAGATTAGTATGTATCTCTACAAATTTATATCTAATACTTAGTAATTATTTTGATCAGTTTATGAATTCTTAAGTGTTACCCATTTGCTGTGCTTTTGTTTTTAATACAGCAGTACATTAGACTGTAGAGTGTTTCCTTTTTGTATAAACTCAGCACAAAGTATCAAAGGTCCAAAAAACTACAAATGTCTTTAAGTAGTGTTTGGGGGACAACTGATGTTTTTAAGTAATTTTTTTGGTTTGTTTTTTTGTTTTTGGTTTGTTTTTTCTATGTTGTTTTTTTAAGATGTTGTTAATATGACTTTGTTTCTTCATATTCAATTAATAGGGTTTTTTTCTGAAGGATTTTTATTATCAGTAGTGTGCCAACAGTGTAAGCTAAAGTACGCAACAGTATGCTTTGGGCTGCAGCCTCATCTCATTGACAAATTAATCTGTGCTAATGCTTCTGAAAATAAAGAAATTGCTTTTTCTTGTGTAGAACAACTGAGAGAACTCAAATTGTCTCATACCCTATTATGCTTTGTTTTAATATACTAAGATCAACTTCAGTAAAGCTCTTAAATGCTTTCTAAGTGGTAAAAAAAAAGCTCTGATTTCATTTTCAAACTTTAAAGTGTAGTAACACCTCTTTTCATGGGGTCATAAATATATCACCAAAGCTAAATAAATGTTGTTATGGATTTTTCTGTTCAGGAAAATGAAGTTATGACTTTATGTTCTTTAGAGGTTTTGTTTGGTTTTTGGTTGTGTGTTGGTTTGGGGTTTTTTTGTTGGTGTGTTTTGTTTTTCTTTGTGGGAGGTAAGCTAATTCTGTTTTGTTTTGTTTTTTTGCTTTAGCTAAAAAACTAGGAATTACTGATGTGCCAGCTGAGGTGGTTACTTTTATTTCCCATGCAACACAAAACAGATTAAGAACAGTGATAGAAAAAGTAACAGTGATAACCCAGCACCGAATGGAATCATACAAAGTAAGTCTGCAAAGAAAGGTACTGTAACAGAACAATGCAGTGTGACGCCGTTTTTTCTTAGCATACAGTAGGTGTTTTGTGTTCATTCTGTTGCAATGCGTGTTTTTAATTGTGGCTTTACCTGCCTCAGCAAATGGAAAGTGGTGGGATGATAGTAGCACTTCTCAGATCTGTCTCCCTCCTCTGTGATAAAATTTGTGTGTAGAATTATATTTTCATCCTTCTGTGCTGAAGTGTCTAGCATGGAGCATCTGTTAAGCTGTTTCTGCTCATGGATTGCAACTAAGACTGTTGATTCTTGACGTCTCCTTTTTTGACCAAGGTATCTATTGATTGGATAAAAATTGCTTCAATATGTGAGAATCTATAGTAACTTTACATGTCCTTGGCTGTGAGAAATACTAATATTCTACAAAAGCTACCAGTTTGTCTTAAACCATCAACTACAGAATTTATCTGTAAATTCTTCACTATAATTAGACAATTCTGTTTAAAAAGAACATTTCAGGATAAAATGATATTCTGATTCCGTTCTTAATGATTGTATTCTTGAAGAAAATTTAAACGATTTAGGTACTTAAACCAGGGAGAAAATTTAAATAAGAATCTGCAAACCAGTTTGAAATTCGAATAATTCCAACATCTTTATTGCTAAATTTGAAATACCTTCAAGAGTAAGATGATAATAGTTTTTAAACTCATGTAAAAGCAACATTGCAATAACCATAGTTGTGTGTAAGCTGTGTTTAGATTTAATAGCTCTGGTTTGGTTTTTTGGTTGGTTTTGGGGGGATTTTTGTTTTCCTTGAATGAAAGCCTGGTCAAACAGCTTTGGACTGTGTCTTTGCCCACCTGTTTCCCAAACCTGAGTCACAGTTGGATAACTGTATGTGGTATTTGCAAGAAAATTATCTTTGGGATCTGTGACTAGAATCAACATTAATGTGATAGAAAAATTGATTTAAAAAAGGCCACTACGCCTGTGTTTACCTACACTTACATCTTTCCTTGCAATTGATGGATGTATTCTACTATATTTGACTAAAAGTAAAATCTCCTTGTTTTTTTCGAATATTCTTCCTCAGCTTCAGCAGTTTAAAATTCCTTCTCCCTAGAACAGTGTCTGAGAAGAAGACACTTCATTCAGTCTGTGTTAAGCCAAAGATGCATTTAAAATAATATCTTAGCAGATTCTTAGAAAAAAATCAGTGTTGTCTCTGGCTGAACCATAGCATTTTCATTGTCTTCTGCATATTTCTTGGTTCATGGTTTTCTTTGATTTTGTAGCATTTAAGTAAAAAAGAAAAATATTAAGCAGATAAATGAGGTGGAAGTAAGATGGATAACTTATTTTTTGACTGACATTCTGAGTGTTCCTTGTGTGGCTTGTGTCATAAATTCTTACTGTTTGTTGGGTTCTAGGAAAGCTTGCATACTCTTAGCTGTCATAAAGTTCTATTTTACTTGTAATGAGAGGCGTATTTTCAACTTAATTTTTAGCTCTAATGCTTTTATAGTGCTGCATCTTAATCATGTCTGTTCCTAGTTGAAGATGAGTACAAATACAGGAACTGCAGTTTATAACCAGGCTTATATCCTATATCTATGATTGTTCAGTAATAAAGCTCAACATATTAGGAGTTTTTAATCAGCAAGTCTGTTGGTTTTATTTTTTTTAACTCTTCAATGTCTCTGGTGCTGATAATCAATCCTTGGGTTTTTTCATTTGCTTAGATATTAAGTAATCAGATTCTAGCTGCATTATTAACCATGGGCTGGCTTCATTCCCCTGAGCTTAAAAAAAGGGAATTTATTTTTTAAATTGTTAGGACAAGGGAAAGATTTTAATGTATAACACCTATGGTTGTCTTTAAATGCATAGTCTTGATGAAAATGCATGTTTTTGTAGAACACTGTTCTTATTTTACAGGATGATGAATGGTATGAACAAGCTACAGATGTCCGATCACAGTTAAAGTTTTTTGAACAGTTGGAGCGTTTAGAAAAGCAAAGGAAAGATGAACAAGAGAGAGAAATCTTGCTAAAGGCTGCCAAGGTATCTGTTCTAATCCGTTGTTTTTAAACCACTTAACAAGTCATAGTCTTCAAACAATTACTGAATTTTGTGAAATCTATTTCATAAACACATTTTTTTTTTATATAACAAAAAGATACTACTGTTGTGTCATCACACCTTTAATTCATTAAGTCATCCTATACTGTCTTTAATGACTCCAGACATACCTGCTGGAATGCTCCTGCATTTTCAAGATACAGTGCTGAATTTGATGAGTTCTTGGGAATGTAGGAGACAATGGCTAACATTTTCAAAATAACTTGGTGAAATAACTTTCACAATTGCCTTTGAAATTTAATAGATGCCAGGGTTTCTGTGCCATTTGAAAATCATAGCCTACACTTCTGCTATTCAAGCACAATTCAGTAAATTGTTACAGATATTTTTGAGGCTTTTTACTCTTACTTCCTGAGTTTTTTAAGGCTTTTTACTGCTTGAGTTTCTAGACTATTTTTTTATTCTTTTTTTTTAAACAGTTTGGTTCACTTGTTTATTTTAACTTAAATATTGTGTGTCCCATTTGGTGTTCTGGTTACCTCTGTATAACTGCCATATTATTCAGTTAACTGTCAGTTCATCTGGACAGGTTCCTTTGTAACTTCAATTCCAAAGACTAAATTTTCATACATGCAATAGAACAAACTAACACAATATTGTTTCTAGAGCATATAAGTACAGATAAATCTCCTGTTTTTAATGGCAAATTTAATTGTATTATATATATGTCATATCTAACTGCAAATAAGTTTATGCTTTAGTTATCTCAATTTTCATTGCATTTTCATTTGTATTGAATTATTTATTGTATATTCTGAAGATATTATATAAAATAACACAATGCTTAGTTGTAACACTCAGCCTCCTGGTTTTGTGCCATTAATGTTCACAAATTGAGAGATTTTTTTTAAAAAAAAACCACCCTTGATTATTTCAGAAACTTGTTTCTCAACTTGGCTACTTTTATCTGTAATGTTTTCACTCTTAACTTACAGTTGTTCACATTGTTAAATACTCCACAAATTTCCACATAACATAAATACTCTTTGAATGTTTATTTTTTTAATAAAAAATTTTTTTTTTTTAATTCTGTTTTCTCCATTCAGTGGATACATCTTGATGAATCATGTCTTCTTTTCTGTGTATCCTGCTGCTTGTTTGTTATGTTTGTTGGGGTTTTTTTTTTAATGGACATTGAGAAAAATACAGTAGCTTGTAGTCATTAGTTCAAAAACATTTACCTGACTGCACAAACCCTTGTGCAGACTGGTCTGAGGTCGGGCTAGATGACCTCCTGTTGTCACTTCCAACCTAAATTACTTCATGATTTGATATTCTGTGGTTTTGGGTAGGTTGGTTGGGGTTTTTTTGTTTTAGTCTTGGATAATACAAACTCCTGTGAAGTAAAAATTTAGGAAATAAATACATCAGCCACAAGTTTGATTCCTATAGATTACAGAAAGAACAAATTAAGAGAATTCTATAACAAACAAATATAATAAGAGAGTTCTCTACTTGATTTGAAGGAATGAACTTAATGAAAATAATGAATGCATATATTAGCTTCATAACCAGAAAGTGATAGGAGACAGCTTGGCATAAATACATGGTCTACTAGAAGAATATATGAAGGCATTAAAAAATCAAACCCAAGCCATAAAGTAGCCATGGAAGAGCAATGCTGATTTATCAGTATTCATGTTTAGAAAGAGAAGTTGAAGATACTGTGAACCTTTTGGGAGGTGTTCATGCAGTGTTGCGATTTAAGTGTAAATGCCTATTTGGAACTGAACTTAAAATGATAGCATCTTTTCTTTGTGGAGTGTTCAGCTGGCTGTCAGCCATTCTGTTCTGATGGATTGACGCCCTATTACGGACTTATGTAGGGCATAGTTTGGAAAAATGTGGTCAGATTACAACTTCTTATTGTAAATAATAGGTATGTCATGATTTCCTTAGCTTCTAGGTTGCTGCTCAAATGCAAGACCACCGTGTACATTAACAGTGATAACTGTTGAGGTTTTTATTCTGTATTCCTATGTACTAATACCTTACCCAGGATTTAGTTTTTCTTTTTTTTTCTTATGAACTTGCCTAGTTGTCTAAGGAGATCTAAGTCTTTGTGGAATGGAAGCAGTAATTGTAATGACACAGTTATTAAACGGACACAGTTAAAATCTGCCCCAGCTGCCCTGATAAATAGTGATAAAAATCAGTAACCATTTCATGTCTGTCTGTGGCCTGCTGCATGGATACTTGTCTGCAAAGGGGGTAATGACTTAGCTGGCTCCTGAGACTGAAATATCTGCTTCGCAAAGACATTGTTTCCTGGATCATGGCATCCTTGTCACTCTGACAGTGTCTTGAAAGGTTAGAAAACTCGGGATTTTAAAATGAAATTTCTGTTTCTGCTTTTTTTCCTATAGATGCTTAAATCTAAAAATCAGAGTATTTTTTTTATAATTGCAGCTTCTTAACGTGCCTTTTAGATTAACAGAGTGATCTCTTCTATGTGTTTTGTCATTTATTTTGCAACATGTTTTTAAGGTTACTCAGCTGAATAATTTTAAAGAAAGTTTCAAAATTGCCTGCTAGTCACGCCTCATCTACTGTCTAGTATGGAAAAGTTTGAATGGGTTTTACTGGCACAGTGAAAATTTTATTTTAAATATTTACCCTTTGGAGCCTTGTTAATAGCTAAAGTCCAAGTTATGACCAAGAGTAAGATAATGACAGAAACATTCTGGGCACTGAAGTGGATGGTATTAAATAATCAAAACCAAAACAATCAGCTGAAAAGATGATGAAAAATGCAGGAATACATTGAAATTAAAGGAGATTCAGCATGAGTCTTTGGGAAAGCCTTGAAACCAATTTGGTAATGTTGCATTAGAATTCAGTGAGAGGTAAGAAAGATATATAAATAATTATCAAAGAAACTCTTAGGTTTGCAGGTTTTTGTTTTTGGGTTTTGGGTAATGGGTTGGTTTCTTCAAAAGGAGAAAAGAAAATATTTGACACTAGTGATCCGATTGATCTGCAACCATAATTTCAGTTGTTAAATTGAAATTGCAGAATTTGTAAGCACCCACATGGGGTTGGTTTTGCTTCAGGAAATGTTTTTGGGAAAAAAAGAGACAAAATCAGATGGGGAGATAGAAGGGAAAAAGTTAGGTTTCAAAAAATATTTTAAATTTCTGACATGCTAAAAAAAGTCACTATCCAAGTTAAAAATAATTGTGAAGCTACAAGAGTATCTTTAAAGCAAAATAGTACTATTATTTGACTTGTTAAATGGGAGAATGTTGCAAAATCTTATGTCCCATGCCTGGGAAATACTTGTGAAATAGAAACTTCATACCACAAGCTTAGAAAAATAAGAACTAACTGATGTTTGCATTCCAGTGAGGTGTTTTGGGGAAAGACAGACTTGACAGGAAAGGAAGAATCGTAAGATATACTATAGTAGCAATGCAACATACAAATATTTTTTTAATTAAAAACCTAAAAATTAAAACCAAGACTGTTTCAGGAGCTAGCACAATCTCTTGTACCTCAGGGATCTCTGCATCATATTCCACAATGTATGCATACCAACCTAGAACGTATGGCCCAAAGCATTTCTCTGATTTACTTCCTGGTAGTTATTTTTATAACAGAAGTGTTTAAAGACACAGTGGTCCCCAAAACTGTGAGATCCAGTCACCTGCTGCTTTTGGAACATCAAGAAAACACAATGTCAAATACA
This sequence comes from Falco peregrinus, assembly GCF_023634155.1. Classification (NCBI taxonomy): domain Eukaryota; kingdom Metazoa; phylum Chordata; class Aves; order Falconiformes; family Falconidae; genus Falco; species Falco peregrinus. Next base: position 13,428,471 of record NC_073734.1, read on the forward strand.
GAAGCTGTACAGGGAGAGACTGCAGCTGCCTGATTGTTGTTACTTTTGGGTTATCTTCCTGATACGTGAATAATAGCGTAAAATAAAAATGGCACAAAGAGGGGCCATCTTGTATGTAAACACATAACATAGAGTGCAGTCTCTCTAAAAGAAATATTTGGGAGAGTCAACTCTTCACCCTCGTTTGTTTTCCCAGTAAGAACCCACTGGCTGTTGTTTCCACGTGTGTGCAGAAGCAGAGATTTTTTTGAATTTGTCTTTGGTGACTGGTATGGGAAATTGCAAGAAGGGCTAAGGAAAGACTGCAGAAAGGTCAAAAGCCAGACTAAAATCACTTGAGGAATTTACCTTTACATTTGACATGGTGTGTGTTGTGTGGACTTTCTGGGGAAAAAAAAAAAAAAACAAACACCAAAACAAAACAAAAAAAACCCACAACCAAACCAAAGCACAGTTCTTGCTATAGTAAAAGATGTGTACCTTCCTGCTTTCATAGCTATTTCCAAAACCTGGAAAATGCAGGTTGTGTGTGTCAAATTGAATGAGGTTCTGTTTCTGGGCTGATAGTGGAAATATTTCTGGCAGCAGGAGGAATAGGAGTTTGTAGTTGATTTTTTTTTTGGGGGGGTGGGGTATATTTGTCCATTGTTTTTTGGAGAGTGGTGCTTTCTACAGTAAAGAGGTACAGCTTGGGGGTTTCCTTATTTTCAGAAAATCAGTGAATAATACTTCTATGATATAATCTATAATAAAGTGGATCATGTTCAAATTACTGTGGTAATTTCTCTGCTCAAACAGGCTATATGCCTGTTTATAATCAAATTAATTTTGAGAATTTATTTCCAATGTATGCATTCTATTAGTCTGTTATTTTGAGTGCTCTGTATTAGTAGCAGAAGCCTGTCAGGTTTTGGGGTCTTAAATGTGACTATCACAGGAGTAAGATCTGTTCTGTAAAAAGAATAATTATGCAAGTAAATGAAAAATTATCTTTAGTTTTGTTTGCAAAGTTAATTAGTATTTATAGATGACAGAGACTTTTATAGTGCTATAGGCTGAAGGGCTTTTTTATTGGAGAGTGATCATTGAAATTTGGCAGTGCAGATTTCCTTGCAGACGCGTCTTGTGATTACTTGAAGGGGCTACCTCTTTGAGCCAGAGATGAGTTCAGTCGTCATGCCAAATTAATCCTTTCCCTCTCTTCTGAAAGTACAGTGGATGTAATGCAGCTTTTTGTGAGATGAAGCACTCTCTGAATGGAAACTTATAACTCACTTCAGATGAGAGGAGAGCAAAGAGGGAATTACTGTGTTGAGATAGTTTTCTGAATTTTCAGAAATTTGTTACTTCAATTTTAATGATTTTAAAATAAAATCTTTTTTTAGACCTGTACTCTTGCATTCCACCTCACTGTGGTCGTAGCTCTGAATAGGGTTTTACCCTCAGCTATGCTGCTTTTAACTTTCACTTTTTATTAACAAAGCTAATGTGAAAGCAAAGTGTTTCATGTTGCCAATTTAATTTCTTTAATTAAAAGTGAAAGTTATAAGCTGGTACAGCCGTGGGTGAAGTTCTAATGTCATCAATGGGGAAAAATAGGTTTAAAATTGAAACTGTTGGCACAGCGGTGGCTCTCAATAGTACAGCACCTGCAGTTGTGACTCCTAACTTTATTTAATGAAAAAAGATGAATTTGAAGCATTAAAGACTCCCAGTGTATGTATTGGGAAAGGGGAGTAGAGCTCACAGAAGCTGTGTAAATGCCTTAACTGGGATCAGAAGTTGCTAAACGCAGGAGATGTATTTAGGAGGAGAGACCCTGTGAGACATTTTCTAACACAAATTTAACAAGCTGAGACTTCAAAATTATTATAAATCTAACAGAAACCTTTTTTTGTTAGTGGGACGAAAATGTAACAACAGTGCATCTCAGACATTACAAATTACAACAAAATACTGAATAATTATCATAATTATCATAATTAAATATGTCAGGAGGACTGTTAGTCTGCCCTTCTGCATAGTCACAGAATATTCTCCAATTTCAAAAATTTGTTGCATATAGTTAGGTATTACCTGAGTTACAGATATCCTTATTATTTTAAAAATACTGTTGCTTTCTAATGTAAGACAATTCTATGAAATACAAAATCTCCTTCTTAAAACTGCGCTGTTACGTGTGTAATTAGATGCCCATTTTTGTGGTATTCTTCCTTAACACAAGCAAGGGGAAAAGCTAAGGTTTGGAACATTAGGGAGTTTGGTAACATGTTAATGAAACCCCGTATTTCTAATGTGTTTTGAATACACACATTTAACATATGCTACTTTTCATACTTTGATATTCTAATGTTTCCATAGACGTAATGTGATTTATGCAGTTTTCAGATAAATAAGGTAGCAAGTTCTCTGACAGAAAGCGCTTTCATTCTTAACAATTAAAATATCAGGCTGGCTGGTCTAATAAAATATCTTGTGTTTGGGAGAAATGTTAATAAACCTGGTTTGGTAAGGTCTCAGTAGGAGACAGCATTGAATGTATTTAAAAGTATGTTATCTGGTTAGGATCAGTCCTAGGTTTCTCTAAAATTACTATGGGAAGCTGGCTTGCTTCAAAAGGTGTTTATTCATCAACGTGAAAATATATTACGTAAACCCAGTTTTCTTTATTTACAGAAGAATAGAGAGGGGAAGGGAAAGGAGTTGTGATAAACTCCTTGCAAGTATTTGAGTTAGCATTCTGTGATCGGTAGGTGTTTCCAAAGCTTTAGAGGAAGGAGGCATTGGTGCATTCAAAGGTTTTGGAAAAAAGTGTTCCACAGAACAGCTCTGAGATGCAGCATGTTAAGATTTGGATGTTAGAGGGAAAGGAGAAAGGAAGACAAAACCAAAAATGTGAGATGTCTTCATAGAAAAAAATTTAAACTGGAATTTAAATAAAACCCTAGGAATGATTAGTTAATAGCTTGATGAAAGTAAGTGTAAAATATTGGTACAATTGTGGAGTAAAAATGGTGACATATAGACAAGCACTAAAAGGGCTGAGCTGCAGCAGAATTGTTTAGACTCTTCAGAAGCAAGAGAAGGTGTTCATATGTGGAATGGAGTGTAAAGAGAAGCCAGTGACATTTTTAAAGCTTATCTAGGCACCTCTGTTAAGCTTGACATTTTCATTTGCTTATGTTTGCTTTAATCTGTGTTGTATCAGCATTGAAGAAGGTGGCTTTTATAATTTACATTAGATAATAAAGTGAAGGATTAATAAAGTTTTCTTTTCCTTTAATATGTTTTAGCCTCCATGTGCTGATGATTTTATTTCTGAAACTTACTGATTTGCAAACTGATATGGTAGTCAGCAGGAAGGTATTTTAGTTGTAATAATCTATTGTAGGTTTTTTAAAATCTGAACACAAGAAGAAACAGAAAAAGACAGTTAAATTCTTTGACTTTTTTAGTGTTACTTTACACCAGTAATGACATATCCAGTGTAATGTTGGAATTGCACTTGCTTGAAACAAGAGCTAGCCTGCGCTCTTTGAATAGGCTGTTGGGAGTGGGTTCAAGGAATAACCAGAAACTGATTGCTTCATTCTAAATGTAAAGCTAGTTCTACCTTCACCTTCAGTCTGGGGTTATGTAGCTGACATTAGCTGGTTATTTTAAATCTTCATTACTGAAAAAAAATCTTGTATTTAGTCTCAGTCAGGAGTTGAGCACCTGTTTTCACCTCTGCAGTAATGTTTATTATTTATTGTGAATGAGCTGGAGGGTTACACAGAGTAGATCATCTGCTTTTGGGATCTGCTTTTTCAGATTATTCTAAACTCTAGTTCTGCTTTTATTTGGTCAGTCTCAGGAGAAAAAACTGTCAACTTCTAAGAGTGTTTTTGTTTTGATCTGTAGCACTTTCAGTTTTTTCTTCACTTATGGACTCCAGGAAATTACAATGTTATTTTGCTTCTGTTGCTTTAATTTTTCGTACAATGTCCCAAAACACAATGTAGATCTGGTGTGTTTTCCAGGATTCTATCACTTTCTTCTAGAAACTTGGTAACAATATTAGAAGTCTCGGCTTGATTCTCCCAGGATACTCTGCTTTCTCCTTAAGCTGAAGTGCTTTTAACTTGTACTTTGCATTTGGCAAATGATTCAGCTTCATACAGTAGTATAACAACACTTTGTATTTCTGTACTGCTTTCACTGTGAGACTCAAAAGGCAATAGAAGTTTGTTGTACATTCATAAATTTATCATCAAAACCCATGAAAGGGCTAAGTATGATTTTCCATATATCATACTGGAGAAACTGAGGCACACGATGATTGAACTGCCATCACAAAATGACAGAGCAAGGACCTAATTCAGTTCAGTTCGTACTTATCTAAGTCCATCTCCTAGGGAAACAACTCATTGAATGTTTTGGGGGGTTTTTTGTTTTGTTTATTTGGTTTTTAACCTAATAGGTATAAATACAATAAAATTTTTAGTAATTGTTTTACTGAATAGAGTCCCAGGTCTCCAGCAGATCCACGTATTTTGTGAAATGCCTTATTTTTCTTTAAACGTTAACTAGATCAGATTGTCTACATTTTTCTTTTTGTCTGGCCACAGCAGTTAGAAGGAATCTCAGTCTTTGTTAAGATGGAGTTTCTTTCATGGTTGGCACAACTACAACATGAAATTTGGTCATTAGCTATCTACAGATTTTAATTCCTCATTACTTTAGTCCAGACACTGTCATGTCAAACTGCATTTTAGGCTAACAGGCACAAAATCACTAGTAGGTGGTGTTGGAGGATGAAGCTCCATGTGAATGTGAAAGAATCAAGCACATCTTTTAAAAATCTCATTATTTTTTAATTTGGCCATCTGAAAAATAATCCCAGTTTAAAACAAACAAACAAAACAACCAGGAAAAAGGATAGAGAATTCAGTGTCATTGGTGCCCCATCTGCCAAATCGTAGTCAAGGCTCTTTCCAGGTATATCAACAATATATTACATGTCCCCTTACCCTTAAAACCTATCTCCCTTTGGTTTTCTTCATGGATTTTTAACTTCTGAACAGAATTTGTTATGAAAAATTCAAACAATGGGAAAAAACCTGAGCATATATAAGTTTACAAACTAATACTCTTTCAAGTTTCAGGTGTGTCTTCAGTATAGAAAGAGGCAAAGAAAGATAGCAGAGGGGGGCATAGATACTCTTATTCCTTTAGGAGTTGCGTAAATTATACCACTTTAAATCTCAAAGAAATACCAAAATAAAATAATTCCATCTTTCAGGTATCAGAAACAACAGTTTTCCACGGATGTCACAAGTTTTATTGCAGCTTCTTACAACTTTTTATGCAACCTTTTCTTAATACTGACCAATCGTGCAAATAAAGAATTATAATGCATATATTATCTGCCTCTCAAGTTATGAATTCCATCAATATGAGTATGCTTAGTGAGCATAAATAAGAATTTAATAGTTTTAACATATGGTTGTAAAACAGTCTGTATCTGAAGAAATGTACTGTTACGGCTTGTTATTGCAATTAAACAGTTATTCTTAATGGGGTTTTAGAGCTATTGTTCCTGGTTTTGAAGGAAAATATGAAAGTTCCCATCTGGCAATATTTCTCTAGTTTTAAAAATTACAACATTAATATTATTAGTAGTGCATGAATGAGTTTAACTTATGTATATTTCTATGCTGCGCTCAAAGTAATCTTATATGGATAGTAACATCTTTATCATGAAGATTTACTGTTTGGGAGGATGACTTCACAACTGTTTTCTCCACATTCTCTGCAAACAGCTAAGTAAAAGCTTAGCTGCAAACAGTAAATTATTTTAAAGAAATGACTGTAAGGAGGTTAAATTAAAAAGTTCAGATAATGGAAAGAGTGTCACTTCTGCTCTCGGATGCCTGAATTTCTTTGTATTAAATGATTGAAATCTAAACCTGTATGGAAACTTTGGCATTGACAATAACATGGTAATTTTTAAAAATTTAAATCTAGGGTAGATCTTATTTACAACTGAATATTTAACAGTCTTTTGGGTGAGGCCTGTGGGTTTGAAATGGCACTTCTATGAATGTAAGCATCCTATCTTTAACACCCTGTGTCCTGTTCCCCTGTCTTTGCTATTTTTTAACTTACTGCAACAGATGAGGGGTTCTTAAACCATCTGTTAACCTTTTTTCCCCATTTTTTTAAACATGTAGAGTCGCTCAAGGCAAGAAGACCCAGAGCAAGCTAGGCTGAAACAAAAAGCAAAGGAGGTAAGCAGAGCTAGAGATCATTACACTTGACATTTCAAGGCTTGAACATATTAATTTTTTATGCCTTGCTACTTGTATATCGTTAATAAAAATCTGACTAAAAACTTTTTAGGATGTATTTGTTGCTTTGCCTTTGATCTTAATGTTTGCAAACTAATACATTAATACATGTGAAGCCTAAGGAGATTTTATAAGAGAATATTTCCATACATTACATTTTCATTTCCATTTTAGGTAGCTGTAGCTTTTGTTGGGTTGTTGATGACAGCAGCAGTAGATTTTGGTGGAAAATATATGCCTTTGTCTTTTTGTGAAATGTCACTTTCTTAGGAATGTGCTATTTAACAATTTTGTTCTGGTAACAGTCTTTCAAGTAATGTAATTGGCAGTCATTTTCTCTACAGTGTGGTTCAGTGGACTATTTACTCATCAGTCTAAATTACAATAATCTAAAAATTATTGAATAATTTCAGATGAAGTTTTGATATGTTTTTCTAAGAGTAACAATTTGTGAACTGCTGAGTACCTTAATTTGCTGTAAATGAGAGGGGCTGTCCTTTGCTTAAGGCATCTCATGGCTTAGGATCAAGTTGTAACTTAAATCAGTTAGACTAAAATACCTATCAGTTGAAAGTCATTCCTATTTTAAAAAATTAGCAACATCATGTGCAGCAAACTGGTGCTGCTTTTTTTAGCCAGCTTCTTTGGATATGTGTATCAGAAGGTAATAATTATACATTAGAAGGTAATATATACAGAAAAAAATGCATATAACAACTTATTTTGTATTGACCTGTTCTTCCTGTTTTGTTTTCCCTGTTGCAGTATTCTGTAGTTCCGTTAGCTGTACATTTTTTATATATATATCTTGTAAAAAAAATCCAAGTACATCAGTTTTGTCTCTTTTTTTCATTATGCGATTATGTAGTAAGATTTGCTGAAATGAGTTCTTGTAAGCATTAGACCATGCCTTAGTGTTTCCAGATTTGGGTTTGTCGAGCAAGTATTCAAATGAAATAATCAAGCTATTTGGCAGGAAAAGACACAGGATTTTAATACTGCTTGAGTTGAGTATGTAGCCAGTGTATGCAAAGGAAGAATCAGATTTGTGAAAATAATTGATGGCAGGCAAAACTTGCTGTTGAGCTGAGAACTAAAACTGCCATGCTGGAAGTGAAAGCGAGCTAGAAATAAATGCATTTCTTGCTGCCACAATATTTGCATTCACTGTAATTCTTTTTCAGCCATTGTAAACTTAAGGAAGCAAAAGTAAACAACAGGGCTAGTAAGAACACATTTTCTAGTAGTCAGGAGTGGACTAGTGGTTCTCTTTATAGCTGTGATAGAAGAGTTGCACTCTAGCCGGTGGTGTTGCTCTTGGTGTAGCTGCAGGAGTTCTCCCTTGTATGAAAATTTGGACTGTCCCATCAGCTGTATTTCTTACCCACTAGAGGGAGTGACACTGTTCTGACATGTGAATAAAAGAAAGTGTATGGAATGTGTTCTGAGTAATGGTAATAGTGGTATTAGGAAAGAGCTAGCAAATATTTTGGTGCTAACCTAATTAAAAATGCTTAGATCAAACTGGTATGTGATTTTAAAGTAGTGGTGTTCCTGGGTATGATAACATGTTTGAGTAAATGCAGAATGAATACTAGGTTTTCTGTTTGAGTGCTACACCCTATTCTTTTGTACAGTAGACCTGCCTTTTTTCCCACCCTTCTAATGAAAGTGTATATAATATGCTGGCACCGTGCCTCTCTCTGAAGTTGAATTTCATTCTACATTTTTGAAACCATAAGCAATATAAGCATGTCTCTGTTTTTAGTAATTAGGGTTCTAAAAGCTCTTTCTTCGACTAGTGGAGAGACTTGCACCTAAAATATTCAAATATATTTAATAAAAACGCACTCTTTTGCATTAACTTTTGCAAAGGGGAATGGAGAAGTGGGACTAGCAAGATTCTGGTATAATACAGTTCATATTTTTTCTGCATTGGTTACTGAATATATGCTGATGTCTCAAATTGTATTGGACTGCCAAAAAAACCCCAAACCAATTTTATAGTATAAAATGTCAATTAGATAGTGTCTTTGGCATGGCTCTGTTATTTGAAATTAAAAGTTTTGAATCAACTTCTGCAAAAATGTAAAAATTCCAAAATTTCACTGCCAGCTGGGCTACTCTTAAATGTGCATATGACCCATCAGTGAGAGACAAATTGGGTTTATTCCAGGGTTTGTTTAAGCTGGTGAATATAATACTGTCAGCTTTGATAATTTGAAGCTGTGTTTCCATGTCTTGAGTATTGCCTGAAGACCTTTGTTGCTCAGATATTCTTCTGGCCAGTAGTACAGTGGCTACTAGGTAATGTTTTAAAAAGCACAAAGAGAGCATCCAAGAAACCTGCAGCATTCTTAGCTTACGTTACCTGTTTAATGATTCGACTGTCAGATAGTCTGGGGTTTTGTATCAGCAAAGCAGCTGATAATTTCATCATTATGTTCTGGGAATGGATAATGTTTCAGACTTTGCAGTGGGCCTGCATTTGAACAGTGACACTGCTGCATTCCTTGTGCTAACCGAGCAGTCTGGAACTGCCCTCTTCAAAATTGAGTGCCATCAATGCGATACCCTGGTTCCCTGCCAGATAGAAAAGGATGAATATCTAAACCAAATGGAACTCTTATGTGAAGTCTGATAAAGAGAATATAGCCATAGAGAATAAGCCAAAGATACACAAGACAAAAATCAGAGGGAGAAAGTGAAATACCAAAAGAAGTAATTTAAAGTCTTTAAGAAAGTATTCTAAATCTTCAAGAAAAGTCTTCTTGCAACATTGGAAGAACTCCAGAAAGCACTGTCTTGGAATGCAGAATAGATGTACCATCACAAGAATAATGTGATGAAGAGGGGAGAAAGAAAACTAGCAAAGGATGTTTGTTCCAAAACATTCTTCTTTATGGATATTTTAGAGCCTTTCATTCCATAATGTTCTCTTTTTCTTCCTAATTTAAAAGAAAAACAGATCAGTCCAATTTCTTCACAGAACTTCTACCATTAAGAAGACCCCTTCTTGCTTGTTGGTGTCATCAAGAAAATGTACAGGGGGGGTCACTATGTCCTTTAAACACATTTTTAAATTAATTTGATAAGGTGAAGATTATTTTATGTTTTGTTCTGTAACTCTATCTTACTCCATTTATTAACTAGCCTTCAAACCACTCTGCATATTGTTTAAGCCAAACTGGCATAAATCAAGTTTAAATTCTTACCAAAACAAACAGAAGATCCATCTACATATGGTCTTATTGCAGAGACTAGACATAACAGTCAGATTTCATTCACACACAGACTAGCATTGTTTTAGTTATGTCAGTGCAAACCCACTCTTATTTCAGTTTGACTGACTTATTTTGCTTTAGCATTAACCTGTTTCAAATGGACTTGAGTGAAAGCAGTAGGAGAATGTGCCTGTGGGGGTTTGTATTGCTTAAAACTCTCCGTTTACTTTCACACTTTTAAATTGGTGCAGCTTTTTGTCAGTGAACATTATATGATTGTTTTAATGGTAAACTTGTTTAATAAACTAGTGAAAAACATTTTCCATTGAAACTATTCCAGGGGAAAATGCTGCTCTTCAGCTGTTATTTGTTACATTGTTTTGTAACAAATTCTGAAATGTTTGACTCTCAGTACAACTTAATATAAGAAACAGCATAATTTGTGAGCAGTGTCTACTTCATATTGCATGATTAAAGCTTCTAACATCAAGTTTTAGAAAATAACACTGATTTATGTAGTCTGTTGGAAGCATGGAAAGCCACAAATGTAAGTTAAAGAAATTGTGAGTTCTCTAATTTCCATTAAAAGGGTTCATTAAATAGGACATCCAACAGGCAATATAACTGATAGCAGGAATAGATCGAGATGAGGAATAGAGTCAACACCTAGTAATTAATCATAGAAATTAGTTAAAAGAAAGGCAGGGTAGGTAAGATCCTAAACGGCCTTTCTGTCACTGATATTTTCCTACATATTCAAGTGTCTGTTGGCTAAAAAGCTTTTAATTTAAAAGTCAAGTAGCTGAGTTTGATCCCGAAAGATTAACTTGGTTAAAATCTTTGTGTCATCACCAACCAAGAATATTGCATAATAATAAAAACTTAAACCAGACACCATAAATGTCTGGGCATGTATCCAGGACCTAGATCAGTTTAGATAACACTCAATTGAGTCTGTTCTCAGATGTACTCATTAACCATGCAAGTGAAATCCCAGACCTGTTGATATTCATAATAGCGTATTATTTCAAGGGAAGACAGAAGACAGCCTTACGTACCTTTGTCAGCACAGATAGCCCATCTTTCTAGGACTGGAAAAAGTCTTTAATAGTGGTGTGTATTGAAGCAGGTTGCTGCTGTGACAGTTACACTGGCTAGGAGCTTTGGGAGTACCCAGTTCTTGCATAAGCAGACCATGGAGAGGGTCTTTCTCATACTCCCAGAAGGAGCTGTATCCACTGCAGTGCTGTGGTGACCGCTCTGCTCGGGTACTGTTATTCCCCATGTCTGCAGTGTCTTCTGTAACAAAATCCTTACTTGGCTAAGTTTTAGATTTTGAACTGTATCCTTTTCTGAGTTACAGGCACAAAAATATCTGGACTGTTAGCAGGTAGAGTTCTATAAGAAGCCATATGATCCTTCTCATACTTAAAAGTATGTACATCATATGATGTATATTTTACGTAGCTCTAACGCTGCTTCAGAAATTTTAAAACCCACATAAAAAGATAACTTGTCTTAGCAGGGATACTGAAACTCCAGCATCATACATTTAACGATTAGATTATGAAAACAATTTTACTCTGAATAATTTATTGTCACCACATTAATATTTGTTTATCAATCAGTAAGAATGGTTTCTTTTGAAATATTTAAATAATAGTTTACAGCAGGTATCCCTGTTTTCATAAGGTGTCACTGAAAATGAAAAGGATTTTGTTTTGTTTGGTAAGTTAATTTATTCACCTTTTTAGCAAAACTAAAGTCCTTAAGGATGTACTAGTAATGCGGTATCTCTTGTGACAAATCTGAAGAAGTTTTCTATTTTATCATGCCTGACATAAAAATACTGATTCAAAAGCAACAATCTTCTCTTAAAAAGGTTTCTAATAAAACATTCCATTGAGAAATGGAGCACTTGGACAGAAATAAGTTTAAATGAAATTTCCACTTAGCTCTAACCCATGTGAGGGTCAGTGTAAAAAGAAGGAAAAGCTAGGAATATGATACCCGAAGTAATGATAGTGCAACATTTAGGCAGTAATGATTCCTCAAAACTGAGTTGTTTCATAAATAATTTTCTGCATCAGTTTACCAATGCTATAGCTGTGATGCAGAAGGAGTGCAAGCATTTTTGTCAATATGCGTAGAAGGTTAGATAAGAGTCACTTTGTTTACACTCTCCCTTTACCACAGGTCTATTGTTTGTACCCAGAAAAATGCTTTGACTATTCCGGTGCTGTCTAAGCCCATGCAACACTGCCATGGATTTGGCTGTGGAGTACAAGATACTCCTGAAATGAAAAATTTGTTGCAGTGACTTCAAATGTTAGTATTAAACATGCATCTCAGGGAAAAGTAGTCCTCTCTGTTATCAGTTGAAATACTTTAATGAAAATGCTGCTGTGTTATCAGGCTTATTGCTTTTGTTAACTGTATTTTTTTCCTTTTTGAGTAGATATTACTGTAGATGTGCAGATATATTACGATAAAAGTCACAAATTCTGATAAACCGGAGCTGATTATGAACCTGGGAAGGACAGGAGAGGAATGGTATTATACTGGCATATGAAATAACTGCTGCTGAAGAAACAAGATGATCTGTAACCAGTAATACATTTCTTGCATATGAATCTTGGTGTGTAGATCTTCAAAATTTCATATTAGTTTAAAGACAGTGAGTTTTGCCAGAAAAAAAAAATCCTGGGTTTGCAAGGATAAGGTATTACCCTGCCATGGATTCTACAAGTCAGGAAGAACTTTCAGGCAGTAGTAGTCTTAGTATTCAGCAGAACTTTTTGTTTGCATATCTCTTTGCAACATTGAAGACCATGACTTCCAGCCTGATTTCCTGCACTTAGAGCAGAAGTGATGGCAGATGTTTGGCTGAAGAGGAAGTATGGTGTTACCCTTGCTGTACAGACAGTCAGAAAAACTGGGTAATTGACAGAAAAATGCCAGGGGATCAAAGGAATGGCCATAATATTTTCCCACTGAGTCAAATTGTTTTATTCCTGCTTAGGTAAAATGTGTATTAATTGGAGTTGAGTCAAGGGCTAGATTTTTTTTTTTTTTTTTTGGTCCTTTTTCTAACCCGAACTTGACCCAAGATTACCTCATTAGTCTAGCAGAAATCTAAATTAAATCCAATCCTGTCCAACATAATAATTTCCTTCTACAGAATTGTTAGTGGAGTGCCATAGTGATGCATGATTTTAGTGTACATAAACTACCTAGCTCTTGTTTAGTTAACATGAATGCTTATTTTTTGTGACTGATTATAATTGTTGTTTTTAGCGTTGTAGAGTCAAATGTTTTACTGATATATGTGCTAAATACATGGCCTCTTCTAAGTAATAACAAACTATTTTTGTACTTGATATGTCTTTAAATGATATAGGACACTCTTATGTTTGTTCATACTTGCTATCTAGAAAAAAAATCCTTGGAGCTTTGGTTACTCCCCCACTAGAGTTACAGGCAAATTTGAATGCACTGAGTGAGAAGGATCATTAGTATCGTATTGATGTGTTGTGCCACCTCATGAAGACCCGTGTCAGATTTGTGCATCTTTGTATGTGGGATGTTCATAAGCACAGATAAATAAGGTTGCATAACTTGGAGAATGCAGAACAAAATGGGACAGGTGAATATGCAAGAGAAAGGAACAAGAAGGCAAGCTGTCTAGTCAGGCATTGTTCATTGTTTAGCTGATGTCTTAGTGACTCTAGAAGAGGTATTTGAAAGACAGTAGCCTTCAAATTAACACAGCAGCAGTGTAATTTCCTTAGAATTTGTATGACACGTATTTGTACTGATGCAATCTGCTATTTGGCACATGAGCACCTGTGTACACAAATACAGTAATTGTCTTACCTGGCTACCAAAAGGTTCCCATGTGACGATCTAAGAATCTGGGGACATTTAAACAAGTAAAGAGTTGTATACATTCGTAAAAGTTGGCTTTTCTTTTTGGGATTCTTACTTGTTTTCCCAAGAAAATTTTAAGTGTGTACTCTTAATTCTCAAATTAAACTCGTGTGGAAGACTGGAGACGCATTTTCAAATTAGAGTTTAGCTCTTCTGTGATACATATTTGGTTTGTGTTTGAATATTTTCAAAAGAGCAATACTTGTTACAAATTCTGCTCAACCTAATGGATTTCATGTTTTTTAAAAAGCTGAAAAGGAGACAAGGGAGGAGAAATCCATCCCTGTTGTTTATGTTGTCTTCCAGAGTGCATACACACCAGTGGAGTCCTGCCTAATAACAGATTGTTGTAACAAGTCGTCTCTCATTATAAAGCAACAGGACTACTTAAATATGAATTTCTAGAACTTGGATTTGGAATGGTATAAGCTTTTTGTAAAGAAATTCTGAAGCTGAAGGTGACTTTGCTTTTCTGTATCTCACCAAAATACTCCAGCAGGAACTTCCTCTTGTAAAATGAATTCTCTGAAGGTGGTGTCAGACTTTTCCACTGTAGGAAAGTGACGGTAGAATTTTCAGCCCTTCAGATCCCTTGCAGTTTTCCTTCCATGTCTGTACGAATAACCAGTGCTGCTGCTTTTGGATTTTGAGGCACTGCTAAACAAGTGGAGGGTGGCAGCTCCCTTTTTCTAATCACTTCTTGGGGCCCAGACAACAGAGCTCGGTGAATGTTTTCTTCCACCTTTGTGGTGTGAGATTTCTGATAAGGATGGTTTGGCTTTGCCTCTCCTGAGTAGATGATTGCATACACAGGTTCCAGGAGAGGCACTGAGGAATGCAGGCAATGTTACTTCCTTTTCTGAAAGATTTTTTTAAAATTCTTCTTATGTATCTAAATATATACACGTAAAGGTATCAGATCGTTTTTTGCAAGGAAGACATCAAGACTGAGTTTCCAGTTCTCCTTCCGCCTCTATGGTATTTTGTCTAAATATGGGTCTTCCTTGGGTAGAAACAACCTTGTGCTTAATTTCTCACTCTGGCACAGCCAGAAGAAAAAAAAAAAGGGGGGGGGGGGGGGGGGGGGAAGATATTTTCATATGGAGCAAGCCGTGAATGTGGAAAAAAAAAAATCACGTAACTGTTTTATCTGAACACTGCAACAGATTTACTTCCCTGCTGATCTGGCAAAGTAATAGCACTTTAGAATATGATTGCCTATTTATTAAGTAGAGGGCAGCAAATGTCAGCTGTGTCTGCTTGTCAGAAACTGAGGAGGTTGCTTGGACAACAATCTAAATTATTATTTAGATGTTTTGGTCCCTTAGTCAAGCCTGCTTTACTATATAGAAGCTTGCAAGGAGAGGTCAAGGTGTACTTAGGCTTCAGCCTGCAGGGCAAGTTTTCCCCCATCCTCTGTATGCACGTTGGTTTCTTACTCCAAAATAAACCTGAATGAGGGCTTTAATTCTGCCGCTGAGCTAACATGTTTGTAAGCCCTGTTTGGCAGCCTCGGAGCGCCTGAGGCAGCACACAGCTGCCAGCTTTCATCTGCCCCCAGTTCCTCCGGGCGCTCCGTGTCACATGATATAACCTAAGGGGATCGAGACGCACCTACTAAATCTTCTGTTCCTCTGCCCACTCAGCCTGGGTGCTGCACATTGCACCGGCAGCAGGCAGCTGGCCATCAGCAATCAGCTGCATACCTCCTGCTGACAAATCTTCAGGCTCTTCTTTGTGCAAGACCCACATACAAAGATCAACCCCTGGTCCCCACATCTACTTCCCGGCTGTAGTCTGGAAGGGTATTTGCATGTTCTGTCATTTTACAGTGGCAAGACCTTGTTTGAAATGAATACACTTTGTAGAACATGCTGCATTTCATAAAATCTGTGAGCTGTTTCTAGCCTGTTAGTGGGAGATGAAAGAGTTCATGGGAGCAATGTTAAAGCTCAAGTTGGAACCATAGTAGTAAAATTTCAAAAAGAGTAATATTAAAGTTCCTTGCCAGCACATTTTTGAGAGTTGAAATATGTGCATGCAATACTTCTGTGAATCTCCAACTAGTTTATAAGATACACAGGACATTTATTTTCACAGATCTCTTGAAGAATATTTTATTTAGCAGATCGTAAAATCAGATACAAAGAAATAATCTGATTCTGTAAATCTACTTTGTAAAACTAAGCTGCAATTTTCCTACAAGGTTTGTCAGCATCTCCTGTCTGTGCTGGGATGTGACAATTTATGGTTATGTACTTACATATGTATGTATTTACTGTGGAGTAATGTGAACATCAGCTTTGTTGTCATTTTCAGGTAGTTTATTGTGGTAGAGTTTTAAGGAATATTTAATGCGGTTAGCAGTAGGGTAAAAAGTGTCAGTTTTGGCTGTAGCAAATACTAAATGTTTCTATCCATAGCTAGGTTATATGCACACTCTTCTCCTAAACTACAAGGCTAGTCAGTAACATGTAGAGGTCGTGAAAGGTGTGTTAGCATGTATTTCCTATTTTTAGTTTAGTCTTGTCATTAAAAAATATCTTTGTGTCAGCCTGTGAAAGTCTCACAGTATTGCATCACCTTAGTTGAATAATGAGATATTGCCTAACATACCCTGGAAAAATAGTTCCCCTTTAGTAATAGTAATTTTTAAATAAATAAAATGTATTATTGCCATTCACAATGTAAACAGGATGATTGGTTTTCCCTCAAGTATGTGTTTACTAAAGGTAGATACGATTATCTCTAAAATGTAAACACATGAAAGGTATTACTATATTTTTAACGTTGTAAGGCAGTTGAGCAATGATGTGTAAGACTTGTGTTTTCAGTTAGTGTTGAAGATTGTTCCTGAATTGGTGGTTAGCTTCTAGTTTTCCGTGGAAATGGTCAGTAAGATGTGAATGAGATTTTCCGGAATGCGAAAGTATGTTACATGTTTGTGCTGACGAGTGTACGCTGCAGTCTTACAGCTTCCTTAAAACTGGTATCTCTGTATCTGTAGGATTGAAGCGAAGCGTATTGAACAACAGTATGATGCAGTTATAGGTGATAGGTTTATTGACTCTGCACAGCCATGTGAAAATGTAAATAAGCAATCTGAAGTACAGAGTAGGCTTCCTTACACTTTTGGGTCCTTTCCCTTCGCAACTAGTAAATCTATTTATATTCAGAACAGACATTTATATTCTTAGAACAGAAATAATGCCATGTAGATTTCTGAAGATGTCTCTTAATCTTGTGCTTTGACTTTCACCCTGTATGGCCAAAAGCTATATTCACATGTTAAGGTGCATGAAAATCTATTAATTTCCCCAAAAGTAAGAATAATTTTTTTTAAAAAAAGAATCTGTCCCGGAATAAGTGCTTGTATCTGGCAAACTTGTCAGACAAGTCAAGCTTTAGGAGGGTGTCAAATACACAAAATGGGAAAACATAAAAACTGAACTGGGGTGCTAATTGTGTACAGGAAGACAGGAGAGAGGGAGAATGTTCACTTTGCTGGGAACATAGTAGAAGTGAGATTGGTGAGAATATAGCACATTTTTATGGTCTGGAGAAGTAAGATGGGCTCCCCAGTATAGGGTACCTGTAGAATACATAGGGATATCTGCTGTGTCTTACTATGACAGGTAATAATTAAGGTGGTTATTGAATATACATTATTACTTCACCGTATGTGCTGCTGTTTAAGTAAAACACTTTCAGCGTCCTATTTTGAGGAACAGCAAATTCAGTATTCAGCAAAATTGTTCTCTATTTTAATAATGGTCTGTCATTAGCAGCTGCCATTTTTTCCTTCTTAAGCAATATGTTCAGGAAATCTGTTGTTTGCTAGGGTGTGTCACAAAACATAAATACAGGATGATTTTTTTCCCTCTCTAAGAATATAAATTGTTCGCATCTTTTAGCTATTTTACCTTTTTAATAATCTAGGTGACCACAAGATAAAGTGATACAGACCTCCAGCTTGCATGGAGAACATCTAAAGAACATGCAGCTACACTAGCTAACCCTGTAAACTTCTCTAATTGAGTCTCAGGTTCAAAACTTGTATGTTGTTTTAGGATGCAGAAGTCAAACAATGCTCTTGAGAATACTAGAGGTGCCTTCTCAGAGAAGAAAGGTAACTTAAGGTCATGAGAGTCTGGCAGAGTTTTCTGAGACCAGTCGTTAATCCCAGTTTTATCAAGGTTTGATGTCAAGAATTTACATAGAGGCAAAATACACTTCACTATTGAGCTAAACTTTTGTGTGTGTTGCATGCAGTTGTGGTGCTCAGTAGAAGGTGCTGGATTTCGGTAGTACGTGATGGTGTTCTGCTCTGGTTTTTTTTATGTTTTAGATATAGAGCAATTATAATGCATATTTAAATATCTTATACATTATGTTATTTAAGACATTATGCATTTTTAGATTTGTCAACTGATGCTTCTGTGAACGTTGCAATATATGATAATTTCTGTGATCTGCTTAGCTATACAGAAGAAATAAATTCCTAAATGTACGTTTCATAAATATCCTCAGGTAATTTTAACCGAGGCATTAAAAATAATTCCTGAGTAAAAAATGCTCATCTGTCCATCTATCTATGTGGAGAGATTCTGGTAAGTACTGAAATTTGAAAATCAACCCCCCTAAATCTGATGGACAAGGAAATGTCTGCCTTAGCAGGCATGCCAACATTCGGGAATGCTGAGAAAATGTGGTAGATTATGTGGCAAATATGAGAATGGTCTGACTGTGTTGTCTGAGAGGTTTTTATTTTTGCCCTGTTTGCCTCTCTGTGTGCATTTTTGCTCCTGTCACTTCTTAAGTATATGCTTGTCATATTCAAAGTATTGCAAATTGAATTCTTCTCTGTCATACAATTGTAGCTCTGGAGTAACTCTATTGACATCAGTAGCAGTATTCAAAACAAACAGAATTTGTCCCTCTGGTATTAGATATAATCTCATATTAAAACATCTCCTGTGGACAATTAGGATTTATTGTTATCAGCTGCATTTAACATTTTTACTTAAATGCAAAATATTTTTAATTATACATATAAAATAATCTGTGTTTATCTGAAAATCAACTACGAATTTTGTGATTTTGCATTAAATTTCTGGGTTTGTATATTCAGCACATATTTCAAGTCTCCTCGCTTTGATTTTGTTATTTAAGATGCAAAGAAGAATGTAAAGCTTTCTAATGCACTGAATCTGTTTTCACTTTGCAGTAGTTTCACATTTAATTACAGCTGTCTTTGATAATAAATTGTGTGCCACAGTTTGTAATATATTTTATAAAGTGAAGTCCTTTGGTGAGTTGCTTACTGAAACAATAAGCATTTGTGACAGGTTGTTTGCTGAATACTTCCTCTGTGCATATGGCAGATCATAGTTCAGTTGTTAGCAGATTATCCATTGTGCCTTGATGTTAAAAGAGGATACTTTTCAGCCTGTGTTTAAAGCTGTGCTGCACTGTCCTAAGAATGGTTATGTTGAGTGGGATCTAAGAGAAGTTAGGGAAAGTTCACATGTACTAAAAGGAAAAAAAAAATGAACACAGCAAATAGCTTGTAGTGGTTTTAGCATTCTGCTCGTGATCTCTGATAGTATTGTGAATTTTTCTACTGATTTTAAAACTGCTTTGAAACAGTTAATCAGTTCTACAATAGAATATTCTTCAGATTTATAGCCAAAAAAGAGTATTTAAAGGCATGTAGAACCACTATTACTTATGGGCCAGTATTTTAATCCCCTATTTTTAAAACTGGACTGGTCAGGAAAATGAGGGGTTTTTTAGACATCAGTATTTTGAACATCAGTCTTAGAATGTAAGGATATTTTACCCAATTAGAAGAGGAAAGTCAGAAATACTTGTTTTCATGATTATGAGGAAGAGGAACCTGTAATGGGGGGGCATAAGCTGTGGTTTTCCTCACTTACTCTAACGTGCCAAGGAATAGAGAGCAAAGAATATAGTGGAATTTTTCTGTGAAGAATTGTATTCTGCTGTTGGTGACACACATTTTAGACTTGTAATATATTGAAGGATTGTTAAGATCTAAATCAAAGGTTCAATTTGCCATAAATTGAAAGTGAATGAAACCTCCATGTGTTGTTTTGGAGATGGGGAGAATGTGTTTGGGAAAAGCAGAAGGAAGAGTGAAAGATTAAAAATCTTTCACTTGAAAAGATGAATGTAAGGAGGTATATTTTTAGATCATCTCATTTCCTTTTTAATGCAAATCGGCTTCTTTGATTATTCACTTTTATTATTTATTTATTTATCCTTATACAAAACTTAGAAAATATTACATATTTGGAATATAGGCATTTTTATAATGCAATAATAATAGTGCAACTATTGCACTCATTTCATGTGTTGGTGAGAAAGCATTTCAAGAAAAAATATTTTGAATAGAATTAATTTAGGGATTTTTAAAGTGCTAAGCTTAATGTAACTGCAGTTCTTTAAATCAGAAAAACAAGAGAGAAAACAAATAATGCCCCTTAAGCAGATGCTCATTCACGTAGGATAACTACTCTTTGATTTTGGAGAGGTGGTGTGACTTGCAGTTGGAAACCTTGATTTATTGTGTCGTTATTTATATCTGCAACAAATGAGGAATAAGCATAAAACATGAAAAGGAAAATTAGGTATTACTCTAGTTCTCTTACTTTTTGTATTTTATTTACATGAAATATAATTATTTTTTTTTAATGGTGTGTTACTGTGCCTTTTGTTGACCATATCTGAACGCCAGGTCTGTCTGCTTGTTTCCATTGGCTTGTCATGTTCACTAATTAGGGAACTGCTGCATGATTCACCTTGTTAATTAGAGGGACTTGCACACAAAGGCCCTTCGGGCAGCGCGAGAGAAGAGCCTAGCACTAGTGCCCTGAGAAAGCTACAGCCTGTGAAGTAATTCTTCTCATCTACCTTCTATTTTTTATTTGAAATGAATAAATCATTGAGATTTTCCTTGTGGAGTGAGAATGCAAGAATTCACATCTTTGTAAGATGTAAATTATATGTGATCAATAGAAGGGGATGACTACTGTATTGTACTTACAAGATTCCCTAATATACAACTTGTCAGTGTATGAAAAATTGCTTGAAATATTTTGTCCCCACACTGTGGTATGTTGTTCCCTTGATCTGCAGGAGAAATGAGCAGTAGCGGGTTTGCTATAGTTAAATCTAAAATAAAAAAGATGTAGATTATTTAAATTTCAAGCTTGTTTTGCATCCCCAGTGGAACTTCCATTTTGCAAGTGAACCCCCAGTACTACCACCACAACTTTTAAGGGGGAGAAGAAGGTGGGTGTCTGGCTATTTTTGTTCCTGATATTGCTCTGCCTCAAATCTCACTTTCGAAAAGAGTAGCATACTCGCTATTTTGTGTATTCTTTAGTTGAATATAGTTTCAGAATAAATTAAATTGTTTTTGTCATGTCACTTAGACTTGATCAAACCACAATCCAGACTGCAAAAAAGGATATTGCGGTGAAAGTGCACAACCAGTCTCTACACTCCACATTTCCCATCTGTTTATGACACTTCAGAAATTAACTTCAATGCCATTCTCTCTAACTATTTGATTAAAATTACTTATTACAGCCAAATGATTTTTAGTAGATTGCTACGTTTGCCTCATTTCCTCAAATGATGCTGGCAGTTTCAAGATGCAGATTTCCCGTAAGAATATTAGAGGACTGGTGTCAAAATCCGGGCATTTTCTTGTGGAATAATCTAGTTAATAAAGGCTCTTACCAGAATTTCTGATTAACTAGTATTTTAAATGCACTTAAGATTTCCGCTACTCTGAAATTTTGTGGTAGTGGCATATAGGCAGAGAAATTTTACCAAAAAATAGAAATAATTATATGGGGAAAATGTTTCAGGCTGATTTGAGATTTTATGGTATGACGTACTGTCGCTCTTCACTTCCACAAAGCTGAGATTTTCCTACGTATATCACATCTTCAATTGACTCCATTGATATAGTCACCAAGAACGCACCTTCCCCATGGTTTTGGTACAGTTCTGGTGTACTGGTTCTTAATTACTTCAGCTTTCCAGTGTGTACCAGAGGTGGGAATAGAAATAAAAATAACAAAGAGGCCATGCTATGCTATCAAAATTCGTGAGGCATGGAGAAGATAGTGCAGATAAAATTCTTGATCGGAGGCTCATGGTACCAACAAAAAGTTGTAGCAACCATGGAAAGTTTTCACTATCCAAGTAGCTGCTGTATTACTCAGGTACAATGTAAGATTTTTTAAAGGGTATTTTCAAAAATGTTTATTTCAGGGAAACTTCACCATCTGAAAAATAGCGCAGTTGATTCATGATCTAGTACAACCTTTAATACAGTGTTACAGTGGACAGCATAGCCTCTGGGAGTTACTACGTGCACTCCATCTGCAACTGTGGGGAACTGCTAGAAAGCTCAGTTGTGAGGTTCATCTGACCCTCATATTTTCCAGTGCATGATTTTAAAAAAGCAAAGCACATTTTCTGACTTCTCATAGTTGAGTTAGCTCCCACTGTACCAGTGTTTCTTTCAGACTTGCCTAACTAAAACCACGGCTCAACAAGTTTGCGTCCTTTTGTAACTAGTCTGTCACTCTAGACATAACTGTCATTTGTACAGGTTTTCACTGTATTTTATATTCCCTAATCTTCATTAAAGCATCTGTTTTGGGGCCCTCACATAGTGTCTCACATCAGGGGAGAAAGGAGAATATCCTAGAAATCTTGGGAGGATCGTAAACCCCACTTACATTGCCAGAGGGCCTGGGAAAAGATCTTACCCAGTCTTTCTCACCAGTGCCCCAAGAGTGAGGATATTCTTCTGTTGCTTGCACCTGAATTCAGGAGCCTGTGGGTAAGCCATCAAGCTTTTTGACTGGTGTTCTTACTATTCATAATTTATACTGTATGAGTATGTGTCGTTTCCTTTGAAGAACAGCTTGAGAAGATTTGTAATTGTCCATTGTTGCATTGCTCCAAAATAAAATTGAGACGGATAACAAAAACTAAAATAACATATCTTAGGGAAATTTTTCCAGAACTTCTTCTGATCCTATGGCAAGTTACTGGCATCCAGAAAAGTTGCCAGGTCTAGTAATGCTGATCCTGACACATGTCTGTGCCTCAGAAACCATTTGCTCGAATGATCTGGATTTGGCTCGCAAATCTACCAAACACTATTATGGGACCTAAGAAATATAAAGGCTTAAAATAGGCATCTCTCCAGCTTGGAAGAGCCTGGAACTGGTGCTACTGGAGGGAAGTTGTTTGAGGAACAGTATAGCCAAAACCAGACAAAATATGCTGGAGCTCCAACAACAGATTTTGAGGATTGAAGAAATGTAATGATTATGGTTACTGAAAGGACAAAAAAATCCATTGTTACAGAATCTTCAGAGGAATTGGAGGGATATGTTTCTAAAAAAAGTTGTTATGCTTTGTATTACTACAGATAGGAATATGTGGCTTGAGATGATCGGGCAGTTGCAGAAATGAATGATTTTAAGTTAAACCAAAATAGTGCATTGTATTTGGAAAATCAGAAAGGCAACCAACCAAGAAAATACAGAATTAACGAAAAGAAGTTCATAGATACCCATACAGAGCGTTAGTTGATTAAGGGGACTAGTGGAGTAGGAACGTCAAACTATTTGGGGAATAAAATAGTACTAGGGACAAAGTATATTAAAAAAAATACAAGATTTTAAAAAATCACTTTCAAAATTCGTCATGTTTCTGATTTTTTTGTAAGCTATGAGTAAGCTTTTGAAGAGACTTCCAAGAAAATTAAAACTCCAAGTGTGAATATATATATGAATCAGTTCAGACAACATGTGGTCTTGAGTAGTAAGGAGATAAAATTGTAGGTTTGCTGATGATTATTTTAAAAATCACATTTAGCTAGGTAATGTACATGTCTGGAGAAAACTACAATTAAGGCTTTTTCTCAGGGAAAAAACAAAAATGAAAGGCAGGATGCACCTGGCATTTTCTATAATCAGAAGTTCAGTGTAGATTATGTTGAAAGTAATAGGGCAAATGTTAATGGAAAATTTGAGTAAACTTCTGAAACATAATGAAATTAGATGTAATAAACACAAATGTCTATTATAGGAAAGACACTTGGTCAAAAGTACCCCAGTTAGGGTTCCAGAACAGTATTGAGATGCTCATTATTTTGAGAAACATTCATCTTGGGGGGCTGAGATGTTCCCAGCTTAGTCTTTGCCCAGGGTGATTTTTTTCAAACACTGTGCAATAATTTTCGACTCTTGTTAAAAGCGTTTGGGAAAGAAAAAAGAAAAAGAGAAAGAGAGAAGAAAAAAACCAACACACACCTTTTTCAGTAAAGTAAAATCTTGATCTACTTCAAATAGATGTACAGCCATTGCAAGTGAATGATTGCAGCTTGTACCAAGTTGTGGGAGAACACTTGCGGAGAAGCAGCATGCAGCTTCGTATTGAAGAAAACCAGATATAATTTGGCAGAGCAGTGCATGTTTAAAAGTCTAACAAAGTGTGTTCAGTGTGTGATTTCCTATTACACATGTAAAATTTCTCTGGTGTTGTACTGTTACAGTGACACTCCTAAACGTTAGCTACTTTGGCCCAGTTCCTTACCAGCCAGCGTGCTGCTGCTGTAGGAGTCCTGCTGACCTTTAGAGACTTCAGTAATGCAAAAGAGAGGCGGGAGCATGGCATGGGTGTTCTGCAGACATTATCAGTTTTTCAAGACTCTCTCTCTGAAGTTCAGTGATGTACCAATCCTTCTTGATCATTGTCCCTGGACTTGTTGAGGTTACTGCCAGCATTTTAAATGAGTTTCATTTTTTAATTGCACCTTCTGTTGTGGGCATCTTAGGACGTGTGTAATGGTGCCACATTTCAAGTTCTCCTCAGCAAAAAAGATGTTTTTCCAGGGGGTGTAATCACTGTCTGAGACTGATAGATCTATGTTGCAGAACCATCAATTAAGACAAGCTTTTCCCAGCATATGACCCTGTTATCAGGAATTAAGCCATCCATCGCAAACAGAATTAGGAGGGATCTCCATTGATGCCTATTGGCTAGAAATCAATGCTGAAATCATTGTTTATATGATCTTGCTTTCATCAAACGTTTCTGCCATTTAGCACTCTCCCTTGCCAATTTCCTGTTTGGTGCTCGTTCCCAGTCGTCTTCATTCCTGATTGCAGTTTACAGTCTTGTCGATATTTATCGCTTCTGTTGTGCTGTTAGCCTCTTCTCTGTCCTCTGTTCTTTTCTTAGGTGGTATTTCTGTACTATGTTGGGAGCTGTAAGTAGCCAAAAATCTAGTTCTTTGTGTGCTGAGTTGGCTCTGTGACCACATAAACTTACAAGTCAACCTCTATTCCCTTATCAAATCCTGTATTGACAGCATCTAAGCATACTCGATTACTTCCTCGAGCTCTTTCTTCTTCTTTATCTTTACAATCATCTCTGTGTCTCTGTCACTGAGTTATTTTTCTTTCAGGCCAAAAAATATTCTTCCTTTCTGCCTGTACATAGAAATCTCCTTGACCTTTCTCTCGTGGGATGCCACTCCCTTTTCTCCCTTTTATTTTTCAAGTATTTATATGTAGTTTTGAATTGTTAAGTGTTCCACTTGTCAGCCTATTTTTTGTTCACATTGAAGGAAATTTCTCTAAGTCCAGTTCTTAGCTGCAGCTCAGGCCCATATTTCATCTGTATCTCTGCTTTAAACAAAGCTAATTTCAGTTCATTTAGGGTTTGCCCTCCATTTGGACCACATTTCGTCGCCTTTTCAAGATGCTTTTTCTCGTGCTTTTGAACAAGTCCTGTCTATCCGATGAGTAGTGCAGTGCCTCATTTGCTGCTTGACATTCCCGTTTCCTGTGGATTCAGGTGAGCAGGCAGGATTGGAATGTTGGCATAGCTGATGTTAACAGACTTTTATGCTCACTGAAGAGGAATAATCCTCAATTGACAGTACAGATCACAGCCACTGCTAGGCCATTTAATTTTCTGGGTTGGAGAAGGTGTTCAACTTGAGATCTGTAGTTGTTCATAACAGGCATCCAGCATTTGTTGACAGTTGTCTTTCCAGACAAAATGCATAACGTGAACAAATCCATAGAATTTATTCCTCTAGCCTAACTTTCTTGAATTTACTCTTGGTTTAGTTGCTTTTGTTGAAAAGTGGGAAATAATCTTCACTGTTCTCTGTGGTTATTATGATACTAGTTACAGTAATGGATGGGGGATTTAGTTCTTAAATCTTGAAAATGAAACCATACTCATTCATGAAACAGTCGGTATCTTCCAATTGTGTGGACTGTCACAATGGCCAGTGGAAGTAGAAATCTAAAAAGAAAAAAAAAATCACTGAGCATGTATTCACACCGTGTATTTATTTGTTAGTGTCTCAATGACTGTTTTCACAATGGCTAGTAGTGCAGAATAGTCTTAAAGTGAAAAAAGGCTTAAAGTAAATGCTTGGTTTCTTGGTTGCGAAATTTATTTGCAAAGCATGTTTTGAATAAATACATTCTTGGTTTTCAGACATTATTAAATCTAGATTTTAAGATCTAATGTTGATATACCAGATAGACATATGGGTGTCGTCTTTGTGGCATATGGCTTGTGGCACTTCTTTCTGAAATACCTAAATGTATCATAACAAATAATGATTTAAGGAAAACAAACTACAATTTTAGCACCTCTGTTGTTAGCTTTACTTTATTAAAATAGTGAAGTAGTGTTCTTTCTGTGGTTTTAATATTATGCCACCATCACAAAGAAGAAAATTTAATTGTGTGAAATAATACTGGTGCTTAATTCTTACACTGTACTTTTTCATCAAAGGGTTCTCTTTAACTTAAAGTTGTCATTAAGTAACCAAATACCTCTCCGTAAGTAAATGGCATGCTAAAAATAAATCGGGATCAGATAAGGAGCAAGGAATGGCATCTTATTTGTAAGCTTTTTCTTGTATAAGATACTGGAATATTTGTGTGTGGTTTAGATAAATATTTTGACTTTCAAAAAAGTTAATTGTTGTTGATTAGTGTGGTTCTGAATGGCGCAGTGCTTCCTTCCCAAAGAGCCAAAAGTTTAATATGCTTTTGATAAATATATTGGTATCAATTGTGATGAAGGCAAGTTAAAGAATGATATTGCGTCAACAGTCCAGTATGAAAATGAGAGTGTGAATGAATGCAGCTGTCAAACAATTGTGTCTTGTTGGTTGATGTAGTGAGTTAGATTTGTATCTGCTACATCATGTTAATAAACAGGAAATGTATTTGTTTTATCAGGATGTATAGATGTTAATAGGTGCATCATTTGTTTAAATATCCAGAAATTATTAACTGCCTTGGTTAGAAGATAAACTGTATTGTAATACCGGGCTGCTCTGTTACTTTAAAATATAATTGAGTTTGTAAAGTAAGAGGCTTAAGTAGCTTTAGTTTCACAGGTACTTTTAAGAGTAATTTCAGAGCATTGAAGATAGCTACATTTAATTCACATTGTTCTTAGTGCTGAGAATTCAAAGAGTGATTACTTTGGAACTATGTATGCAAAACTGGTTGTAAAGTCATTTCCACTTGACCTAGAGAATATGGTGCAAGAGTATACTGGGGAGAAGAGCCTCCACTGGTCAGGGATGTGCATTTGGCAGCTGGTGGTACAAGAGGTATTTCTTGAAAGCAATCTCTGTTGACACCAAAGCAGAGTAATTAAACGTACATTAATTGCACAACTCCCACAAAACTGTTTGGCTATTCCTAATCTTCTTGCAAGATACCTGCAATAACCATATCAAGTTTTATGACTATTAAAAACAGCTTGTATCTCTGTGGCATTAATTTTTAAAAGCTCCTGTTCAATCAGATGTTAGCAGCCACATTGCAAGTGCAAATGTCTTTATGAAAGGTAGTGTCCCCTTGTTTTGAACCAAAGGCAAGACACTGCTGTGGTGGGTTTTTTTGAACAAAAATTATGATTGGGGATAGTACTTTTAATGAGTCAGATGATAAGGTAGGAAAGAGACTGGTACAGATAATCTGATGTAGTGTATGAAAAACCAGAAGTATGTGACTTGGAGATGGAAATAAGAGGAAGTTGGAACAGGGGTATGAAGAAGCCAACAGTGGTGGTTAGGCTGCTCCGGGATGTTAAATGACATCCAGGAATCTTGTCAAATGTCTTGATAGTTAAGTATCCATAACTACAAAGATGTTTTATTGTAAACAAATCGATAGTTAATAGCGTGTGTACAAAGATGTTCCCTTAAGCCAACTGATGTACACTAACCGCTGCAAGATGAAGGCGTCTCTTGGTAATCAGTATCAGGATTGTAATTTTTTTAATTATTTTAAAATATAATTTTATGATGCTCTGCCTTCAGATGAGCTTTGGAAGAAAAAAACCACCGTTATAATTAATTTCTAAAAGACTGATGAGAATTTGTGTAATTCAGTATCTGTCGAGTGTTTCAGCGCTTCAGCCCTTGCTTTATAACACGTCAGGATACTGTGGTCTTACTGGTGATGCATGTGTTTGATCTGTTTTGTATTTTTTGACCAACATTCATTAAGGTTTACATACGAAGGTTGTTCTTTTCTGCTGTAGTGTCTCAAGGTGTGTACTGTAAAACCAGTGACAGAACCTATATTGTGTTTTTGTACCTGGCAGCACGTTCCTTATTTGTGTTACAGTAGTGTCTATTAGTCCCACAGGGGCTAGGCTGTAAGTAAGGCATGTAGTAGAGGAGGATCCATGTCTGGAGAGCTTATGGGCTAAACAGACAAGCTGCATGAAGCAGGGTGAGAGGCACAGGCAGGGAAGCGAAGGGAAAGGTCTTGCCAGTATTTGCCCGGTGTCAGTAGAGCAGCGCCCAGTGCCTTTGGCTCTGCCTGCCGAGCCAGGTGTCCTGTCACGCACCGAATTACAGGTAGTTGAAAATGTTGTGCATTTGTTTGGGCAGTCAGTGCTAGGCTAACAAAGAATATTAATTCTTGTGAAAAATTAATATGTGATATCAAGAACTATCTTGAGCTCTTCTCACTGAATAAAAAAAAAGGGCAAAGAACCTGAGGAAGAAACGAGTGCAAACCCTTCTGCAGAGTCCTGAATCTATTCCATGTGTTCTTGGTAAAACAGCATCAGACACTGTGCAGGTTTCGAAGGGAGAGCAGGATTTCTCCCATTATGTGGAGTTTAGAGAAATGACATGTTTTGCTTTATATTTGCATTTTGCAATAATAGAAAAATACTGAATTGTAGTTGTTAGAGCAACTTCTCAGAGGCACTGTGTGCTTCTATTAAGTGTTGAAACAATCACTGTGTATTGCAGTACAGGTAGTACAAAGAGTCAAGTAAGTATTAGCTTACTGTTGGTTTGGAAATGGTGACTTTGGATAATAACCTTTGCGTGGTACCAGTTATCTATCCGACTATATTTCTGACCTGCACCTCCCAGGAAACGAATACTTATTCCAGTGCAAAATTTTTTATTCTGTGAAGCTATCCACTTTACAACTTCGTCTGGGATCACTCTAAGCCAGTTGGCCCTCGCTTAAATATTCATCAGACTTCTGATAATTGTGATAACCCTTATAGGCTGGCAAGCATGGCAAATTAGCAAAAAGATGATTGATCTTTTTTTATATGCAGTTTTATCTTCAACCTTTCCTGGATATATGTTATACTATAGTAATAATTTCTTCTCTAAGGTATTTGCCAGTATCTGGATTTGCACATCTATTTACAGTTGCCTTGAAGCCTCATAATTACAATACAGCTGAAATGTCCATTTTCTTTCCCTGACTACAAATAGGGATCAATCGAATTTTAAATGACTGCTTACGGGCTAGCTTCCGATCATGACCTTTGTAAATGATTAGAGCTCACCACTGTTGCTATCTACCTTGAAAGGGTAAGCGGGCAGGTCTGTCTAACTGGCATTTAATCTGGAAGAGAGCCAAAGATATTTGAGCTAAAAACCTAATATGAGTTGGCAAAGAGAAGTATGTATAGACCTTTGCACTATTATTTAGATATTTTTCCACATTTCTTTTTTGTGTTTAGGAGATTCTTGTATCCTGTAGAAAAATGAGATGTGTATTTGTAGATAATGTTATATTGAAGTTATGATAATAAGTGGAGTTACAAAACACATGCCATAAAAATATGAAAAATGGGTTTTCAAACTCTAACTGTACTGAATTTGCTTTTTCTGAAAAAATGAGAACATGTTGTGATGCTAAACGAATAAACCTGGAAAATGCACTAATTAGGATGCATGAAGCAGGCCTGCTTTTTCTAGGCAGAAGTGAATGGAGAAAAGATACCAATGGAGAAAAGATACCATACATCGGTACTTGTGTTGTTTAAACCTCCTTTCCTTTTAACATTGGCCTGGATAGTTCAGGCCCTGCTTGTAAGTGCAGCTCACATGTAAGTAATGGCAGAGACACTTCTATCTAAACTCATCAGTTCGGTTTTATTTTAATGAAGAATTCTGCCTGTATCATACAGTGTTTTTTATTAACCCTACTGAGGGTTAATAATGCTACTTCTTGAGAAGTAGCATTGTGTGTGTTTCTGTTGAAGTGGAAACAAGTATGACAACAGCGGGATTAGAAAACAACCACTTCCTCTGAATTTATTGAAGGATTTTGCAAACCCAAAGTTTTGAAATAAAAAAAAATATTATTAAGAGCTATAAATACTTTTCTCTAATTAAAATCATATGCTGCATTACCTAATCAATTATTCTTGTGTAGAATTGATGATGAGAATATGTATTAAAGTAGTATAGTATTGTTCATGGGAATATGTCTCTTATTAACTCTCTAAAAGGATTACAGTTTATAATGAATAGGCAATCTTACCTCTTCATCATGTGGTGGCCAGAGTATTTTTCTTTATTTTCTGTAGTGTGGTACATAATGCAGCTGGCAGGTTTTTTTCTTAGCGTGAAACTAGTCCAATGTGTTGTTACTGAAAGACCAATGCCAGAAAGCAGTTATGAATTCGGTTTGTAGGGGGGTTTTGTCAGCATTAACTTCTGCTAACATTTAGGTAGTGATGTTTTATTAATTTAGATATGATTATTTTTGGAAGCAAATACCAAGTATATTTGAAATATTCAAAGTAAATGAAAGAAAGTGTTTGAGGTTTTTTGGGGATTTGAATTGGTGTTTACACTCTTCATATCAGTCTTAAACTAGAGGTGTGTAGGGATAGTATAGTACTTATGGGCTAAGGCAGTTCTTAAGGATAAGGGTGGTTTTCCAAAACAGTTACTTGGAAGCAGAAATCCTGTGGAAAGTCAAGAGAACTTCTTATCTTCATTATTACTCCACTGCAAGGCTGCATACTTGAGCTGCTAAAATGGTATTTCTAGGAACAGTGAAGTACTGTTGGGGATTGCTCATGTGTGACTTTCACCTCATGCTTGCATGTCTGAGAACAACTTTTGAAGTGACAACAGCTTAAAAACTAAATAGAGGTTTTTTCTCTCTCTAATAGATGCAACAACAAGAACTTGCACAAATGAGGCAGAGGGATGCCAATCTAACTGCATTGGCAGCTATCGGTCCCCGGAAGAAACGGAAGCTTGATTCGCCTGGACTGCTTACCGTAGGAGGAGAGGTACATGTCTATACACAGACTAAGAGAAATTATTATTTCAAAATCTGGTAGGAATAACTAGAGATGCTACATGCTGATAATTTCAGTGAACTGTGTAACTTGGAAAAGGTGATTTATATGACTAAATTAGGGTTGTGAGTCCAGTTTATCTTGCTGCAGTTAAAATGACATCTTCTCTTAGTTGTATTTGCAAGTGTGAACTTTCAACAGATAACTAAAGAGTATTCTAAAAATAAGCTAATTGTGGTGTGGGTCTCTCCTTTGAACTGTTCACTGCTTTTATACTGGTTTTCTCCTTGACATAACCCAAAGAAAAACAGAAAAAACAGTAAGGCATGAAGGAATATCCAGAAAAACATAACTGTAGTCTTGCTTACAGTTTGGACCAAGAGCTTGTAGTAATACCAGTAAGTGTGGTTTTGTAACAAAAATGTGTTAAAGCTTTTTACGGAATGGCTGGTTGTCCCCTGCAACTGCAAAGATGTGTTTGTAATCATGCTAAATTTTATGTAATTTTAATAAGAATACTGTGCTCTAGAAGTAGAATTGGATTTGTTAGCGTGATTCTCCTGTTATCTTAAGTGGAGAAGTAGCTATACTACACAGTGGAATGCAAAATCGTCAAAAGCGTGAGATATATATATATTAACCAAGGTGGAGAACCAAGGTAACATGGTTGTATTACCTTGCATAACTCTGTAAGAGTACTGTGGTGTTTAGTATGGATATAATAGTTGGGCTTCTTTTGTTTCTCCTAAATATGCCTACACTTTAGGAGTCAAAGTAATTCTCCCCATTATATGTGCGTTCTGAAGAAAATGCAAACATTTTGTTTTTACTAACTGACTAACAGTTTTGGCTCAGACATTTGACTGTCTAAATGCAGGGCATTTCCAAAGGCCTTTTTGTTTCCCATTTTGGATCGCTTTTATCTGACTTTTCTCTCTTTTCATGTGCTAAGATTAGTGCTAAGGAATTAGCTGAGCTAGGAACAGAAGTGAGTCTTGTTTATAGTCTAAAGTTGACTTATAACTTCGGATATGTCAGAGGTGTTCCCATTTTCTGGTCAAATTGGTTTCAGACCAAGGGAGCTTCCTGGGTTTTGTGTTTTCCTGTTACATTCCCTTCCTTTCAGTCTCCCTCCTTGTCTTAAATACAGTAAAAAATCTGTTCTCCTTCATATGCATCTGTAAGAAATCCTGCAGCAACAGGCCAAAAGAAGCTTTCATTAGAAGCTCAACTGTATAGCAATAGCTTTGGCTTTCACACAAAATTAATTTAAAAATACTTTGAACCTTCTAATAATGCATGGATCCGTTCAGATTTTAACAAATGTACATTCCCTGCTTGTCTTTTCTTGACCAAAGGAATATTTTCTTCTAAGTATTGGAATTTAATTTTCATTGTGTATTGCCGCTTTTTAAAAAAAGGATCCTTTTGTAAGCTTTTGTAGTTTGATGAACCAAACCATGGCCACCTTCAATTAAACATTTTATTCAGAGCTATATGTCTGCCTGGATTATGGTGAACAGCTCCCCTTTCTCTCTCTCTCAGCTCCTTACTCTCCTGGTATAGTGCTTCAAGGAGACATGAAAGTCTGTGGCAAATTCCAAAGACTTCTGAAAATTTTTCCTTCCTTTTGTTGGTCCCCTAGCCCAAGTTTTGCTGAACTTGTGTTATTCAGTTGACAAATTATCCTTGAAGTTTTCGCCGATATGTGCATTTCCTGGAGCCATGAATTGTGTGGCTCTTCTGCCAGTTCAGACTGAATTGCTCCCATCCCTCTCCTAGCTTCTAACCATCCTGGCCAGCTCACATTGGTGCCTGGCTGCAAGCTGGTTTCAAGGACTTGGATACTGTATCTGGATTATTCAATGTCTGTTCTGGGGATAGGATCTAAGGTATTGTAGAAGCTGTGTCATGCAAGTTGGCTGCTAGAAACTCCCTCTGTTACTCTTCTGAGCTACTTATTAGGGCTGCTATACAGAAGTACACTAAGAAATGTTTCACTAAAAAGGTACTGGAAATTTGCATTGTTTGCCTGAGACATCTGATTTCTCTTCTTTGGATTTGTGGAGATTATAAACAACACAGAAAACTATTATAAGACTATGTCCTGTCTTGCAGACATCCCTTTAGCCCAATTCCACCTCCAGATGTTTGATTTCCACTATGGTCTATGACCCTCTGATTTCTCCAAGCAATTTCTAAGCTTCTTAAGTCCTTGCTGCTGATAATCTGTGTTTCCAAGGTCTGACTTGGCAAGAGCTTTCTTGGCCTGCCCTGGTTTTTTGGTGTTGGGTTTTTTGGGTTTTTTTTGTCATGACATCCTGTTTTTGTCATTGAAGTTGCTGGTTTGCTCGTTAATCTTTTTGGCATATATGTCTGCTTTTGTTGCAGCTGGGACACTGCATGTTTGCTGATCCAAAGATACGTCATTTACAAATCATCCCACCCCTGCATGTTGCTTTTTTTTTTTCCTTTCCTGAACTAACTCTTCTTGATACTTAGTTGCATTGGCCATTTTTTCAATGAGAAGTGTTGGATTTCAATCCAACTTCTTGGTTCAACAGAAATACTAGCTCATAATTTCTCTTTGGAAATTGGATCTTTTTAATAATACCCTTTTGATCTGAGCAGGAGGTCAATTTAGAGAGTAGTGATGGTTATTTTCCTTAAGAGAAAAAGTTGATGGAAAAGCTTAGTGTTTCTGTGATCAAGTACTGTTTGTTGTATACAGAGAAACAGCTCTTATACAGCTTTCATAAATGTGAAAAAGCTTGTGCTCATAATTGCAAATATTTTTCCGCCAGCACTTTGTTCAAGAGTGTTTTCTTTAAACTTGTTCTCTGTCTCACATTGCCAGGGCTTATTTGGACTTCTTTGCTTGTTTTCAAGCCATAGCTGAATCGACTTTTTTTCAGATGGCAGGATTAGCTTAAGTTATCAAGGCCAAGCCCACATTTGCCTCTTCTGTACTGGTATGGCTGGGGTTTTATATTACTTTTACTTTGGCAGAGGGAAAATGAGCAGTTTTGGAATTACGTTATTTTTGCATTGTATATGTTCTTTGATTTGCTCCTCCATGCAGCCATATTAAAAAATCCTTTCCAAAAAATAGGAAAACATATTTTATAGAAAATTGGATGAGCAGGCACTAGACATCCTCAAATAATATTTCCACCAAATGTGTAGCTAATTTTCAGACTGAGATTACACAGTAGCCTGAGCTAATCTGACTGTGATCACTATGCCAATCCCTAGTAGTGCATTCCTGCCACTACCCTGTCACTGGCTCTGGCTCTTGTTGTACCTGTTGTGCAGTACCCTGTGCTAACCATTCCATTTGACAGTTTGGCAGACAACTAACCTAACAACAACAAAAAGTGAGTAGTTTCAGTTTAGCGTGTTGAAGTAGTTTGGCCTAGAGCCTGGTGAGCACTGGAAAAGGAACTTACAAGGAAGAGACAGCAAACTTGAGATCACCTGCTCTTCATTTGCTTTCCTTTTGGTACCTTTCTTGTCGTCTTGTATTTTAGATAATCTGCTAGAAACACAGCTTCCTCTGTAGCAGCCGACAGCTCATCAGTAATTCAGCCTGCTTATTATTATAATGTGGTTTAGATCAAGAGTGAAAGAGAAGGGGTAAAGAGAAATCAGATACCTTTGGAAGAATTCAGCTTCTCTGCCTTGCAGAGTTGAAAATACTGCCTTTGCAGAATTTTATAGGATTTTTTTTTCATTTATTTAATGATTCTAGACAAAATTATTGGATATCTTTAAAAATTACTGCTTTTTGGAATTTAATACATGATTATCAAGTTTGGTGCTTAGTAATCCTGAACGATGTGCATTTAGCAGCAGTACTGTCTAATTCTTATTTGCTGTGTGGGTCTTGATAATGCTTGTATCGGTACACAGCAGTGGATGGCAAAGATAGGATGATGGATGACATATACAGGAAGGGGAAGACAGCAAACTTTTAAGGTCTTTAGTCTATATCCTTAAGCACGTCTAATGTCAGAATAAAAGTAATAAATTCTGAGTTGCTTTTGTTTATCTTAAGGATTTTGAATCTATTCAGTTCACCTTTTCAAACTTTTTTCTTGAATTGCAAGTCTTTTAAGAATTAGGATTAAAAATTGTTTTTGTTCTGAAATAGATATTTTCATGTAACTTTAAGAGTTAAAGCTTTAAGAAAAACCATTCGCCACCACAAGACTTGGTCAGGTAGCTTTACAAGTTAAATATTTGTAGTGCTAAGGTGGCATGAATGCAGAATTTGCATATTGCAAAGTCGCTCATTTTTTACTATGGAATTAAAGTGTAGAGGTTAAATGTAAGTATTTTTCTGTATTTAATAATAATAATAATTAAATAATTTGGCTTTCCATCAAGACCTATGGCTAGTATCCCAAAATACATAAATATAGAGTATATGTTTGAAATATCTGAGGGTATAATTTGTTTAAATATCAAGTGAAAGCCCTCTCCTGGTACTTGCTGGCACAGATGGTTTTTGAATACTGAGCTTCCAAAGGCAGCTTCAGGGCTAGTTCAGTGAATCACCGCTTATAGAAGACAGTCATTTTAGGGATAAGGAAAAAACCTCTTTCTCACATAGTGGAAGAGCAGTCATCTTAAGAATATTCAACAAATTATCCTAAACGCCATGGTCCAAAATTTGCAGAACCATATGTTAGGCCAGCGCTCAAGGGAGATCTGATACTTCGTGTCTTCTCTTATCCAGTGTATTCCAGCCATTATATTAGTCAAGAAAGATAATATTCTGGCAGACCTGGAAAGTCCCAGAACTACTACAGTAAAAACAGGGATGTTTTGTGTAGAGAAAAGCTAATTACTAAAGTGATTGTGAAATGTATTTTGGGTACAAGGCAGCACATTCTTTAATTAAATTCATCTTTTAGATGATATAATTTGAGCATTTTAAAGCTGTTTTCATGTTAAGGTTTTGTATAAAGCATGATTAAGATTCTGGTCTGAGACTTGGAAATCTGTGTTATACCAGAGAATTCCAAATGCAGACATAGAAAAGTTACTTAATATTCCTCTCTAGCAGATCTTTATGCTACTAGTAGTTCCTAATTTCTGTGTGGAAATGTAAGGATGAATTCATTATTATATGGGGAAGCACTTGGTTGCTGTGACATAGTTGGAAAAAAGTACTTTTGGCTACAATATTTTTTTAGTTATCCAGGACTGAATGTGAATAATTTGTTTGCACGCATTACAGCTGCCATTCTCGCTTTCTGCTTGGGTTATTCATAGACATTTCGGCAACCCCTGCAATTATTCCTCAAATCCTTTGTTAATATTTTAACAATATTGAAAAGACATCAGGATACTAGGTAATTTTCTCTTTGGAACGTGTCAGACGTGATATAAAAGTATGATGGAGCTGTCTCCTTGGAAAACCTTGTTTCCTTCCTTTCTTGCACTTTTAGAACAAAAATAGATGTATAGTGTGTCTTGCAGAAGGCTTTGTTATGGAAGGGTGGTACACTGGGTTCTCTCCAAAGTGTCTACTCAAGGAGTATCTTGCAGAGTTAGAAGTTCATGAATCAGCCAACATAACTGTGAGGCATAACGGCTTCTGACGGATCTGAAAGAATTAGAACCAATGAATAGTCTTTTATTTTGGGGAAAACCAACAGTCAGTGGGATTGCCATGCTTTGAGCAAATCTCTAGGCTATTCCCTCACCTTTTTGGAACTAAAACAATTGTATTCCATCCACTTTCAAAGATCCTTGGAATGACTTGTTCTACAACTCAAGTCTCAGCTTGGTCTTCATACTGTATAGCTGGCTCTTGATACATTACTTTTTGTTTTAAGTGGTCAAGATATGTTTAGAAACCACTGGAATCTACAAATCCTTTACACTGGTTAAGCTTGAATTATATGAAAGCAGATACAATAGACCAGAACAGCTTTTGCAAGTGTTAATGGCTGAAGAAGGTAAAGCTTGCTTTTTGTGCTTTTAAACCTGTAGATTAACAGCAGAACAGGAGGAATTTTTATGATTTATTCTATCATTGCCTTTTCAAGCACTCTTTGCTCCATGTGTTGCTGACATGATAGAATGCGGTGGTTGTCTCAGACGTGTTTTGGTGTATTGCTGCTGACAGTTATAATTTCATTTGAGGTATCCCAAAACGATCAGTTAAATATATGGGTTTGAATTTTCAAGGAGACAAAAATTAAGGAATCTGTCCTTATAATTTTTTAATGGAATTACATGGATATTACTTTATGAATCTTGGAAAATCTCAGATATAGCTTCAGCTTCTCTGACTTGTTTTACTTCCTGTTTTCAAAAGTCAAATAAATATTGAAGTAGTTCAGAAGTTAATATCTATTTGAAAAATCAGTCTTATGGAAGATTGTATAGATGGTCTCCTAACAAACAATTGCACCTATTTTTCTTATTCTTAAATAAATAAGAATTTAATTTAAAAATAAATTGCCCCAATGATTAATTTATGTTTTTAATAATTCCGTTTCAAACTGTGTTAGCCCACGATGAACACATTCTATTTTTTTGTAATTCTAGTTTTATTTTGTGAAACAAGATTTGTGAACATTAATGCATTTTACAGACTTAGCAGTAGAAAGTAGGAAGGCATTAAAGATGATGTGTAATGCTATGTTTACGGTGATGATTAATAATTCTAACTTGGAGTGAATGTATAGAAATACATTTCTGTGCCTGTTGCAGACAAGCAGGAATACAGACAGTGAGTCAGGAGGCAGTAGAACAATTTTGCATGGATCTCAGTTGACAGGAGGAAAAAGCCAGGCAGCAATGCAAGAAAATAGAAAGTGGCTCTGTGCCAGCAAAAACATTCCTTTTTTCTAGTAGAACAGGTTTGCATACTGCATGTATTCCTTTGATCTATGTAACACACAATATTCTGACAGAGGTTCAATGATATTAATCATTTTTTCCTCATTGGCCAAGACAAATTTGATTTTTACTTCATTTGGAGATGGAAATGGTAGTTGATCCCACCTGACTGCATGTTGATCTAGCACACAGAAGGAGACCATCAGAGCATTTCTTTTTCTGCTTTTCAAAGGTTTCTTACTGGAGTCTTAAGTAATGTTTTGTTTGTTAAAAAAGGAAGAAAAATTACTGCATTTTTTAAAAAGAAAATAATTCTATCAATGTGGTAATGTTAATTACAATCTTTTTATTTATGAGTACTTTATAAATATAGTGTGTGCAGCTTATTAACATGGAAAATGAGAACTTGGCAAAATGACTTCCGAGTAGTTAATAGTTCATCCATTATTTGTCAATCCCTATAGAGGTCTGCTGCTGTTACTGTGAAAGAGTATTGGTTTTCTTTTGCAAAAGGGAGCTACCTTGAGGATTTGTGGGGACAAAGAGGGTATGTGAGCTTGCTTTTTGGTTTTTGTTCGGGTTTGGGTTGGGTTTTTCTGTATTTTCAGT
This sequence comes from Falco peregrinus, assembly GCF_023634155.1. Lineage (NCBI taxonomy): Eukaryota > Metazoa > Chordata > Aves > Falconiformes > Falconidae > Falco > Falco peregrinus. The sequence continues at coordinate 13,467,109 of NC_073734.1, forward strand.
TATCTCCTCCATTTGTCATCCAGATTTTCAGACACTGAAGGATAAAATTTGTTTTGCAGCCTTTTTTTCTGACACTTGCAATTCCAGAATTTTTATTTCTTCTGGCTAAATAAAACTGGTAAGACTAAGAGAAAGAAAGTCTGAAAGGGTCTAGCTGAGGGTTTTTCAAAATTGACTTGAGTCTCTCCATTGACTTCAGAAGATAAGGCCCAAGGTGCTATGACATTTTTAGATGTCAGGGAAAATAATTTTTAAAACCTGACCAGAAAATTTCCAAGGTGTAAGTTTTCAACACATACATGGATTTAGACTTGTATCTTAAAGTGGCAATGTTTCCCTTGTAATTGATACTCCTCTAGAAGAGTCAGATGAATCATCAAATAGATTAATTTCCTTCTCCCTTCCATCCCATTCAGTGCCAGATAAATTTTGTGGATTTTTTTTTTTTTTGCCTGAAAAATATTTTACTGAAGCTAAGGGTTTGAAAAAGTCTAAAGAACTTAAAGTTTATTAGGATGCCTATTCTTGGATATTTTCAGCCTGATTCTTTACAGGAAGTCACGTTGGTCATACAGAGAGTGACAATTAGGGTAACCGTGAATTTAACATTTTAGTTTACCCTGAGCCTTTAGGCAATCAGGCTTGAACTTCAAGGGAATCCTATTGCCAGCTTCTAACGTAAACACCTTAACTAGAAGTACTGAACAGAACTTTTTGTTACTTTACCTGATGTAAATTGTAGAATCAAACCATCATCCAAGTCCTTCTCCACACACTCACCCACCCCAAACAACAGTATCCAAACTTTGCTTCTGTTAAGTCTTGACTATTTCAGAGAGCCACTTCCCATGGATAATTAAATGTGTCTGGGGATCTCTTTTACATTTCATAAATAAGATACAGAGAAAACAGTTTGGAATAATCAGACAAGCTCCTCTTTCTTGAAAATGTGAAGTTATCTGCACAAGCTTTCTGATGTCTTACAGGAGCTCTGTATTGATGCTCCTTAAATGGATCTTGCCACCACTATGTATTATGCTACAGTTGAATGTTGCCTTACATTATTCTGTTGACAAGGGAGAGGTTCTTGGAAAAAAAAAAAGAAAAAAGAAAAAAAAAAAAGCCCAACACATAAACATTTCATTCAGAACTTGCTGTCTTTATGTGTAGTAAAAAATTAGCCCTTCATTTTAACTAGTTTGAATTGGGAAAAAAAAGCTCATTGTGTGAGAGGAATGAAGACAGGCCTTTCATGGTTTTCTTTTACCATATACAAGTCTTCCGAGATTGTACTGTAAATCTGAATGGTTTCTTTATCAGTTTGGGAGTATTTCATGTGTACATATTATTCATATGTATATGTGCACAAATTTTGCAAGTCAGTTCTTTATTACGGGTTTCATAGCTGATGTCGTTATGAAATGACACAGTATCAGCAGTTTGTGGTGCAGGAAAATTAATTGTGATGAACTTTGCTGTACAGTGAAGATGATGTATTTTTAGTCCCTATGATCTTTCTGTATTGTAAGAGTATTTTGACTAGTTTAATTTGGAAATTAATGTTCACACTTCTTCTGCATATGTGGACCAGTCTGCTACCATCCACATACCTCTTTCAGAATTTGGCTGAAATTTGCCAATGATAAAATTTAGAAGTGTTGTTCAAATAATTAAAGTTTGAGCTGAAAGTAGCCTTTCAACTTTGTTAAAAGATTGTTTACAAGTTTACATGAACAGCCTTTCTTTGTAAGAGAGATAGCAAAATGGGTCCTGTTTGGCCACATTCACAACAAGTTAAGCGTTTCAGCTCCAAACCTGCAAGGACATGTGCACATGCTTAACTTTAAGCACAGCAGTTAGTTTGTTTGAAGTTAGTAACATGCCTTGTGTAGAACATTAATTACATGCAATAAGCTTTTTTGGATCGCTATGTATGTCAGTGTTCCTGTCAACCTTCTTGTATTTCCTACTGCGTGAACTTGGGCTTGTGAATTCTTAGCTGATTCTGATGTAGGAAATGTGGGGTTTTTTTTCCCCCCCCTTTTTTTCAACAATAAAAGCAGGGTTTTCTTTCTAGAAATTGGTATATTGCATGCTCATGTCTCATGTTATTCGACCACAAAAGTCTTTGAGACTATCACTGGGTGTTAAATGCAGGCTTATGAAGTTTCCCAACATATCTTGAATATTACAGGCTGGTATATGGCTTTCAAAGAAATAATATAGTAAAACTATCTGATAGTGGGATCTTCGTCTTGGTGTTCCTTTTGTTACATACTCTGTTCTAGTGAGTGACTAGGAAAAAAGGGGGTTTTGTTTTTGTTTTGCCTGGAGTCAAACAGGAGCATGCTGGTTAAAGGGATTCTGTGGGGGAGTTGGGCTGGAGAGTGCCTGAGGGAACTCGGAGAGACATCTACCACCAGCAGCTTGTCTGTGCTAGCTAATTATAGCTAGGGTACTGTTTACTTTAGTGGTATACTCCTTATTTATTAGTTACTTAGTTACTGCTTGCCTTGAAGTTACAGGCTTGCAGCCAGTTCCTGCAGGGGAGGTGCAATAGGAAGGGAAGGGCATCATGCAGTACTGCAAATCGCAGTGCCCCAACCTTGGCATGTTTTTTTACAATGTTGTGGCTTTTTGTTGTTTTTGTTGTTGTTGTTGTTTTAATATAGACAATGGGAGAGGTGGTCAAAAAGCAAAGCAGACAAGCTAAAAAATGGCAACAAGGAAATTTTTTACAGTCTAGAGGGACTGTGGTGATAACATTCTTGTGAGTATCTCCATGATCTATCAAACTAGGTTTTTTCCTTCATTTTCTTCCTATCTTTGGAGTAAAATCTTACTTTTTGTTCTATGTGAAGTTACATTGATTTGAATAAAATTATTTTTATACCTTTTTTGACTGATACCACTTTGTAGGAATCTGGAGTTAATTTTGTAGGCCAGTTTCGCCAACTGGTAAGTTAGTTTCATATTAGCACTTTTCCAAGCGTGAGTGAATCCAAACACATATTTCACATAGTTAACTAAAACTAAGTTAAACTATTATAAAGATTGTGCATGGAAATCCTTGGTCATTTTAAGAGTTCAAGTCCTTAAAAGTCAGACTTCTAGGCCATTGTATTGCTTTGGGAAATCTTACCCTAATTTACCCTCTCGGTTTAATGAGAGCTTTGAGCAGGGTCTGTGGATTAGCTATCTGAAGGAGATAGTATAGTAGACCTATTTCCACTACAGGTTTTGCTGTTGCTTTTGTTATTCTGTTTGTAGTCATCTCAGTATAATAAGTATCTCAGCAAACGAAAGGGCAAAACAGTATTTTATGGGGAGGTGAATGAAGAGAATGATGAGGTTTTCTGCTGCAGCTGGTGTGAGAAGGTAGAAGGTATCATAAATAGTGATTTCCATGCTTTAGCAGCATGGAAATAGTATTGGCCCAAGCTGTAATTATCAATAAAAGAGATATTTCTCTAGTCTTTTTGAGCACGACAGTCTCTTGCAGAGCCAGGAGCATAACAAGAGCTGAACCTCTGTATGATGGACCAATTACTGAACAATTTAGAGGAAGCTCTGTTAGGAGAATGAGCATACTGTAAGATCCATAAAAAAAGGCAAAGTTTCTATCTCTAAAGGAGAAGGCTGGGAATAAATGGAGCACAACAGGTTAAACAGCCTTGGCCAAAGAAGTGAGTACCCCTAGGCAGACCAGCATCTCTAATCAGTGGTAGTGGTACTAGCTCTGAGGGGAGGGAAATTCAGGCTGGTGCTCTCATGTAACATTAAAAAGGACAAGCAGTCTGTCAGGGGAAACAGTCATTGGTGTGGGATTTCTTCTCTTGATCAAAAAGACAGCAGCACTGCAGCCTGCTTCATCTATAGGGGAGGTGTTGGCAGAGAGCATTTTTTTCCCAGGCCATATCACTGGTCTGTGATACAGTTTTCCCAAGCCGTAAAGGAAGCCACCTACATTTCTCTCTCTAGCAAGTTTTCATTAATCTTTCTTTTTCTTCTTTTAATTTGTTTTCATTTTTATGGTATCACAATTTAAAAAAAAAGGTTTTAAGAAACATCTTTACAAAGCAGAAGTTGAGCTAAATCTGATGGACCTGGAAAATATGCCTGGTGCTTGTCTCCAAAACCAGAATTAATTTTCTCATCTCTATAAGCAATTCTTTATGAATAACATAAAATGCAACTTCAGTACATTGTTTCTTCTTCCATCCTTTAATTGAGCTTCAAATTACAATCTTCTCAACCTTTTTTTTTTTTTTTTTTTTTTTTCCCCTGGACAACACTGACAGCCGTAAGTTTGTTGCCTTTTGGTAAAACTTACATTGCAGAAAATTCTTTTATCAAAAGTTATTATCCTCAACTGTAGCTACAGTGAGATGAGATGAATTTTATGCTGCTGTTGACTTAGCTTTGATCTTACTAAGTAACAGAACAAATCTCTAATGAAGAACCGCAGATACTGTTACTAGCATTGTTGTCAGCTATTCAGGTAGTCAAAGTAATAATAATTGCCAGTGATGATGAGGAGGAGGGAAAAATCAAGTATTCTTTTCATTTTATAATATACCTTAAATAACTTAGAACCAATATGGAAGGGCTTCCAGAAGAAGAAAAATAAATAAAAAGTAGGTTTTCTCTGCTTGAAGAAAGTGTAAATAAAAATTGCATCTTTGGAAATATTTCATGCCAGTGTCTCATTTCTTGATTGAGAACCTAAAAGAATAATTATTCTATATACGTCAAGAAGTACTTTGAATCTGAGTCTTTAATTAATTACTACTTAGTATTGTGAGATGGTCACTCATTTGATGAGCTTACCTGTAATGGAATATGTTATGTGGCTTTTCTTGGTTAAAAAAAGAGAAGAATTACAACAGGTGATCTGATCTCATCCCAGATCACAATTTTGAGTTTTGAGCATTCGTCACTGTTCAGATCACTTAAGCAATAATACGTCGTTTTAAAAACTTAATGAAGAGCATCCAGAGTAAAGTCTTGAAGGAACAGGCTAGAGTCAACTTTGTTTATGTTGACTCTGGTCTTCACATAACCAAATCTATAGATTGTGTACATTGTACATTTCAGTTTGACATCTGATCAGTTTTCAGCAATTAATTAAAATTCAGAATGCTTAATGAACATTTTAATGCTTTTCAGTTGACATTCTTCATACGCGCTCCAGCATTCCAAGTGTCTTTAGAAGTCTCTACCTAGATCTAGTTTGTGGCCCATTAGTTGCTGTTATTCACAGTATTTATTTTAGCTATAGTGATTAATAAGTCAGTTTGACCTATTGGGATTTCTTTTCTACAGTGCCATATATTAAAAATGTAATGTAATCCATAATTCAGCTTGTTCAGCCTATGTTGAGCAGCAAATCCTGGTTGGTCTGAAGTCAAATGCATTTTTTACACAAGCGCTACTGAGATGCAAGGTTTCCTGGACTTCAGACAACTTTTAAAAGGTTATATATTGCCTTATAAGCCACTTATCCTGGTGATGATCAAGGCCAATTACTTTTTAACATAATTTTTTATATTTCTGCCTTTGCTATATAAGAATTGCATACTGCTGTGGTAAATGTATTAATTTGTACTAAGTGCATGCGTGGGAGTTAGCAAAGCTGTGTTTCTGCTTGTGAAAATGTCTCCTCAACTACAGATTCTATAAAATTGTATTTTTGCTTTTCTTATTTAAATTATTAATTTAACATAAGTCTTCCCATTTCAAAATAATTAACAAGGCTGTATCATCTCTAACTCACTTCTGATTAGACTATATATTGAGTCATTGCTTTTTAAATTAAACATGTAATCATGTAAACCTTAACAAAAGTTATACACTTTTTTAAGGCTTTCAGAGGTATGTTTTTATCTCCAGGATTCAATTGGTATATCTGAGTAGCTCTTTTCTGAAGAATTCTGGTTTGCCCTGAATTTCTGATACAATTTTCCTCCAGAAAAATAAAACAAAACGCAACTCATTATAGCTTTTTCTACCCTCTCTGCTCTCTCCCTCTCAAGACAAAGCTACCTGACTTATGTCTGGTTAGAATGAGCATCACGTAAAACAGACAAATCAAGCTGTGTCAGTTTAATCCTCCTTAAGCGGCTTACACTCCAGTTGCATAGAAAGACACCATAACATGGAGAAGTTGTTCAGAATTGACACCAAACTAGAGATTGCGTATCAAAGAAAATGCTTTACCTACCTATTCTGAAGTCTACCCTTTGGTGTGAATTGTTCTTCTAGATCTGATAATAGAACACTTCTGGCTGGCTGTGCCGTATCATCTTGACATTTGGAATACAGATACATGAGAAGCATGTCATGTTAACAGAACACTACAACAGTCATACTTTGTCTCAATTGATGGGGGAATTGCAGCATACAGAGTAATTCATGTTGACAGTAAGAACTTGCAGATAGGCAGCCTAAAATGGTGAAATCATTATAGAAATTTATTTAACTGGTTGAATGGCCATAGCAGATTGCTTGAGCCAGCCAAATCGAAGAGTCTCTGAAGGAGGTGTCTTCTCTACTACAAGATTAATTTGAGTTTGGCTTATATATCATTGGAATACATATATTTTTATCTTTTAATACATATGCTAATATCAAAGTTCATAGTAATTGATAAAATATTAAGTACATCTTTTCATGACTGTTGTTCAGACATATAAAGGTATTCTTTCCATGGTTAAATTTTGAGGAAAAATACTGAAAAGGTGGCAACTATATAACTGAAAATAAAACCATTTAATTCTTCTTTATATTTCATTCTCCTTGGAAGAATGTGTTAGCAATTTAATGAATAGTATAGTTTCACATCCTGTTTCAATTAATTCACAAAATGTTTTCCATTTGCTTGTTCTTCTGTGCTTTTAAATCTCTTATCCGTGACAAAAATCAGGTTTTTGTCTACAGAAATTGGATAAAGATGAGAGTTTACAGGAGGAGCTGCCTTAAGTATTTAAACAGTACTTACTAAAGAATCTCTTTAAGTTTTATTTTCTGTTTATTTTTTTCTTTTGCAAGCTGGTTCTATACTTTTCCCATTTACACTTTAAGAGTATAAATTATTTTTATGTGTATTAGCTGCATCGTTATTTTACTTAGTTAAAAGAATGATGTGGCAACCTGGGGTCGTAAGTCTAATGCAGTGGCATCCCTAGGTGAAGAACAAGAGGGATGATTTTTTGTCACTGCATTTTTTTTGCAGGTGGAGCCAGCTCCTTCTGTCCAAGTGTGACAGTCTATCTTCCTGCAGGTTTTGTTCATACCAGGCAATGGTGGCCTTGAACAAGAGGGAAGACTGTTGGTCTGGCAGTATTTTTAATGCATTATTATGTTTCTCTGAAGCACCTGATTCCACAGTCAACCCAGTGTATTTATTATTAGAGGCAATTGACTATGAAAGGCTTAGGATTCTTGATTTAAACCAAACCTAACTGATCACCTACATTTATGTATTTTCTTAGAACTTAATTTCAACAAGTTTTAGTCATACCCTCTAGGATCTCTGTAATACAATTCTGTAGGTACAGCAAATTCTTTAAATCGCCGTTAGCAGCGGAGCACACAGGCATGTTACAGACTTAAGCACGAGAGACCTAAGTCTGTAGAGAGAAATATGCTTTGAGTATTATCCATATATAAAAAAAAAAAGATATCCCAAACTTTGCATTTAAAAATATTTCTCTAAAGTGTCTCTTTCAGTATAAATGCTGATGTGCATTGGCATTAAACAATTGTAAAGGGAATGCTCTGTAGCCCAGTAGGATGGGAATTCTTCCATTGTCAGTCTGGCTCTGCTTCTGTCTGTGGCTTACTTAGTTGACTTTATCTTATGTGCTCTTATCTTCTTCATTGCTATTCATAACCCATACTTTTGTGAAGATGGGCCTTTATTCATAAGAAATATTTGCCAAGTTCCTTGTTCCTTTATGTAAAGGAACAATAAATACTATTTGAACATATTTACCTTTGATTTGTTTTCATTCTCAGTGTAATTATGTAATGTGTATTTTAGACACCTATGTCTGATTCTTGTCTTGTATTAATTTGCCTTTGCATGTTAACAAGCATGAAAAGAAAGAAAGCAAAACCAGTACTGCTTTCTAGGTACAGGGATGTTTCAGGCTATCCATATGTTCTGGTGATAGGACTGCTTTAGAAGGTCATAGCCAGGTGGTTCTCAGTTTCTGGATAATTGAAGAAAGTCACCTTCAAAGAGACAGAAGATTAAAATTTTGCAAGTCCTCAGCTGTATATGACAAGAGGTCTCTGACATTTGACTCCACTTCTTCCCATTTTTCCACAAACTCCTGCTGTGTTTAGTGTTTAGCAGGGGGAGAAAAAGGTTGATTGCACAGTGAAGTTAGGTTGTGATAAGCAAGTGGAGAGCATAAGGTACAGTTTTCAGTATCTTCTGGTAACTCACATAAATTCTGTTGAATAGGAACTAAAATCTTCTGAACCTCTTCCTTTAGTTAATTCAACCAGTTGCAGTTGAGCTGAGCTATGTGATAGGTAAGGGAGACGTAATTACTAAGAATTCACAAAGCAGACGAACAGTGCATGGATTTGGGATTGATATTCTGATACACTGCTGCACAGGTACTGTTTAAGGTTACCATTTCTGATTGAAGTCTCTTTCGCCTTTGTATGAAAGCAGCATAATTAATCAGGCTGTAATGAATTCAGGTACTGCCAGTTTGTCACCTCAAGAGAGAAGTTACCAGAGCAGGCTGAAATCCAATTGAAAAGATGGTCACAATTAGTATTTAGTATTTAAAGAACTGTTCTAACATGTGTAGTGTAACGGTAGACACCTTTTGAGAAGGTTGGGATATGTGTGTTGTATGGCTTGAAACAGACCTCCAAAAATAAATGGAAGATGATCCAAAATTCTCCTGCAAATTTAAAATGAAAAAAAAATACTATTTTGCAATGCATTTTACAGATTGGAAAGAGAATATCTCATATCTAGGTAAGGAGTCTGCAGCTGTAAATGTTTCCTGATTTCTTTTTGTCTTTATTAACAAAAATCTCACCTCATTTCACTGTGAAAGTTGAGTCAGGCATAATCTATTCACTCAAAATCAAGAATCACCAAACAAAACAATGTTTTGGCTTGTGGTTTTTTTTTTCTTAGTGATCTCTTAGAAGTGTTATTTGAACACTGTGATGTTTTTGGTGCTGTGCACAAGTTACAGGAGATCTGCATCATTATTTTTGGTGCTGTTTTCAAATGTCAGTGGTATTATAAGTCCTATCTGTAGTTCAGCAGGAAAATTCCATGGGTGTTCTTGTTGAAAAAAACCCACTATCTTTTAGGCATTGATTTATTTGCTTAGGTGATTTTAAAAATACTTTAAAATATGTTATTGGGGAAGACAGTATTTTAGCAGTGACTCTTGTAGGGCTTCAAAAGGACAAATCACAGTGTAAGCAACTACACTAGCTGCCATCTGTATGACTTCTTATGGAGGTCACCACCATGAAGTTCTGATGGTGGAATGGTTTGTGCAAGTGCACTCACTTTATACGAAATCAACTGGATTATTCTAAATAATGTAAATAGGCGGTATGGGTTCGATGGGCTGATATTGCCTGAAGTGAATTAGGGAGAACTCACACGAGCTACTGCGCTGGCAGATCTTCAGGATAATAACTTCAGCAGGGGGCAGTGAGGAGCAGCTGGGGGGCATAAAGCCTTTGATCAGCACAGCTGGATCCAAAGCTAACATCTGTCTATAGTCTTAGACCCAACACTTTTGTTAATACTGTGAGCTGTATTTGCATTTGTTAGATTATTTTGGTAACTACTTTCCTGTCTCTAGTGTTCCATTTCTTTCCATAATCCCCTCTCACAGCAAAATCAGTATTGGCAATTCAGAAGAAACAGAACGATTATCTTCATGTAACCCTTTAACAATTATTAACTTTCCTATACTTTTCTAGCAATGGTTATATGTGCAAGTCTCAGTAAAGAGCAGCTGTGAAATTAAAATACAGGAATTACAGAAAAGCTGTTTACTTGCACTGCAGTTGCCAGCAAAGAGCACATATGCAAACTCTCTCTCTCTCAGAACTGATGAGGAGTCATCCGTGTGCCCACAGAGTTGGGTATTTCGGGTTCCTACAGACATAAAGCTCCTGTGTGCCTGTGAGGAAGTGAATGGCTGATGGGAGGACAGGAGGTACGAATTTACAGGCCAGTGCATGCTTGACCATAACTGAGTTGATTATTAACATCCTTGCAATAATTTAATGACAATTTAAGGAACACAAGGAGGACAAGTACAGATTAAAAAAGTCATGTTGTAAGGTAGCAGTCTTGGTATCTGTTAAGCTTCCCTGCATACACTTAACCATGTCTTTCCCTTTCCTTACATGTTCTCTCTGTGCTTGAGAGAAACAAATCTCGTAAAGATCTGCTTATTTTTGGCATGGAATAATAAAGCAGACAAGTGTCACATGAATGATTGTGACACTTGTACAAATGTCTGTGAGCTCAAACAGGACAGGCAAATTATGTTTTGACCCATTAACTATAGCTGTCTTAGGTAGGAAAAAAAATGCCAATTTATCTAAATAATTTATGCAAGCACTTCAGACTTAAATATTTGGCAGAATCATACCTTCTAAGATTAATAGTTTGCATTTAAAAAGCATGTTAAGGTCCCTTGTTCCATCCTTATTTTACTAAAAAATTACAGCTTTGAGCAGATGATGGAAGGAATATCAAGCTGGGTGTTTTGATTCATTTTCATACAGATACAGACCATTTTTCCATTTCTGTTTATCCATGTAACCACAATACTGTGAAAGAAGAGAATGGCGAAGGCTTTGGATGTCTCATTCTTTGGCATTACGAGCTTCTCAAATTTCCTTTCAGCTTCTCATAGTGCTGTGTTAGGATTCTGGGATGGTAGTATGAGGTTTTCTACAACGTAGTAAATATGGCTCTCTCTCCATAAATGAATGTGGGGTGTCTTGGTTGTGGGGCTCAGATGTGATGCTGCAAATAAATTATTTATTATTATTGATGTTGAAAAGCTTTTAATTTGAAAGACACTTTTTAAAGAAACTGGACTATATAAATTCTGCCATGTCTGAAAATCATTCCAATTTATTGTTATTTCCTTTTTAGTGTAGGTGTGTATGTAGTTACATTACCATGTTGGAGTCTGATGCCATGTGAATTTTTCCAACCAGTTTCCAGTAGTCTTATGCTAGAAAGATCATTCGGTACCTCTGCGTTGCAGTAACTCAGGATCCCTACCTTTTGCCTTTGTTTCCTGTCTCCTTCCTTACATGTTCCTCACCTTAGCTTTCCTTACATCTTCTCTGTCTTCAAATACAGAAAAAAAAATAAAATCAAGGCGAATTTTTTTTTAATGCTGGAGCTCATTTCCCAGAATTGAGACCTCACTTGTGAAATAACTTTTTGAAAAATGTTTTGATGTTAATGAATTCTCTGTTGCTTGGTTTTGATTATATAGGTGGTGATACGGTAATACAACTCAAGAATTTAGGACAAAGAATAAAAGTTCTAAGTAGTCATGTACTCTTAATTTGAGCATTCTAATGGGTCCTCAGAGTGTAACCTTTTATTAATGAGAATATTTTGGTACAAGTTTAGCAGTCTGTAGCAAGTAATAAACAGGCTGAATGTACATTTGTGTAGATCTCTTCAATATGAACAAGGAAATGAGGTTGGATCTGCTTCGCTAGGAGATAAAAAGGCCATCTGAGTTAAAAGGCATAATAGAAGTAAAAAAGTGAGGCACAGTTTTAGAATGAAATGAGAGTGAAGACTTGGCAGATTAGGTTTGCCTTAAGTCTATGATAGTTAAAATAACCCCGTTTAAAATTTTGAAACTGTAATTTACATGTTCCTTTATTATTATTCAGATTAATACTAAAAGGGCAGAAGTCATCCAAGGAACTTAGGCATTAATTTTCTTCCCTTTCACTACTCTGCAGATCTGTTTCAAAATATTTTTCTAGTACCTTGAATTTTGTTGTTATTTTTTGTTTTTACAGGAAGTAACTTTTCTTTCTGACTGTGTATTAATGCTGCTGAGAAATAAAGATGCTTTACAAAATGCTTTCAAGCACAAAAGGAGATGGTTTTCAAGAGATTATTTTACATATTTACATATTTTACCTTAAGCATTTTGTAGTCACTGCCTACTGGTGAATGTATCAGATTTTTACACACACTTTCAAAATGAACCAGTTTTGCTTCTAAGCCATTGCAAAGGGAGGAAATGAATTCTAACTTTTTTCACTTCATTTTCACATCCTCACATTTCCTTATTTCACATGGTTTAAAACAAAATGCCTCCAGCATTATTTTTCCTTTCTCAAGAGCAAAGTGAATGTGACTTTTCTAAGGGGGTCACAGGATGCCTCTGAGGCCTGTGGGTGTTACTGGACTGCTGCCTGCTTTCAGCTTAACTGAAGGGCTTGTCATAGTTTTCATCTCCTAAGAAATTAGCCCTAGGTGCTGGCCAGAAGCAGGAGAAGGCAGCATTATGAGTCCCACGCTGGTTATTTCCCACTGACATCAAATCCTGAGGTTTTTAAATTAATCCTACACAAAGACAACCCTTCATTTTGGTGCCAGTTTGAAATTAGACTGCAATAATGACCTTTTAAAGATGTCTAGTTGTTAAGATAACCCCCTGTTGAAACTTGAAGGTAGCCATCGCACCCCACGTTGATAAGACGGTGCTGTGGCTTTAGCAGATTTTGTAAAGGTGACTGGAAGTCGTGGCCAGTGACTTGACCTATGCTGCCAACAGGAATGAAACTGATAGCTGACCAAGTCCCCCTGCCTTCTATCTCCCTAAATCTTGGTTCCAGAAGCAAACAAAGGGTCTTTATAGAGTTCCAGCAGGCAGATTAGTTACAAACTAGTAATAGAAGACTTGCACAAAAGGGGACTGACTTGGCCATCAGGAAAAGTTAATACTCTGCTCTGAGTTCGAATTGAAAGCATACCTTCTAATGCATTAACGCTGGCTGGCAACTGGAAAGGCTTGGAAAATGGAGTGGTAACAGCAACTGTTAATATAAACAAGTAAAAGAAAGTGATTTAATATATGCTACCCTCAAGTGTTACATCTGAAGTGAAAACTGGCCCAGTAGAAAATGGGAAACACAGAATAGATCTGCATAATGTACAGGAGATTTTTGTCTATTGCAATAAATAGAAATTTGTATTGGTCCTAAATTAAAAATCCTCACCTAATTGTTCCTGCCTTTTCACCTTGGGGTTTTGCATCATAAACCTGTATGAATTTACCATGTGCAAAATCGTCTTTCATTACTAGTAATAAATAGGTATGAAGCTGGAGATGGTATCTCTTTGTAGTCAAAATAGGTGTATGTAAACAAAGACGAGACACAGTGTATCTGTGAAAAAATATTTTCTTAACCATTACTCTTAGCAATTGTTTTTCTACACTTAAATTATGAAAAAAACATTATCATCATACTGTATTTCTGTTAATGATCTCTGTGTCATTTTTTGTTTGCAAAAATTGACTGTGCTCAGTTTTTCAGTGTTTTTAAATTTCACAATGCTTAAAGCTAGTTACAATTGTATAGAATATAACTTTGATTGCTGAGGCAAATTTGATTATGATTTTAACTATATGTAATATATGAAAATTTCAGCTGTTTAGCCAGCATCAGTGGCATTTTTTCCTTAGAAAACTGTAGTAGGTCCTGTAGAATGAGCACTTTTCAGCTGTTTGAATACTCTACCTTTAACTGTGTACAGTTATGTTAGTTCTGTTCATCAAAAATAGAAAATATGCATTAAACATTTTATTATTTGATGGTGTACTACACCATCTGCTGCCGTAATGCACACAACTCTTACTTGTTTTGAGAAATGCAGTGTGAAATCTTAGTTTGGATCTATAGATTTTGAAAATGTGCAATATATACAGACGTGTAAGCATTCCTTTTTTAACCCTTAGCACTGAGATTTCAAGAGCTTCTTTACAACATTTCACAAATTAAAGGCTTATCACAATACAGACATAAGAAAAATACCCTTTATATCTTGTATTTCTATTTTGGGTATTAAAATAGTGGGATTACTTGCTTTATCAGTTTAAGGAGGTGGTAGAAAATTGAATCTCTCATTTTGTGATCATTTCGCTTCTTTAATACATTTCACCTAGTTTAGAAGTATGGATCAGAAACTCGCAAGGAAAACTGATGCCCTTTCCTGCAGCTAAATTAACAGGAATCACGTGGAAAACAATCTGAGCCTTGTATGAAAAGGGGAGCCATTAAAATTAGCCCTAAGCTATGGACTGCACCCAATATCACTAGAACTGCACTCACTGCAGATGTGGAGGCTGGCTCTCAGGCAAACTGAGCTGTGTTGTATAGCTACAATTAAAATCAACTCCTCTGCCAAAAAATAAAAGGGAGGAGGGTAGAAGGAGAACATCAAAGACAGATTGAAATGTGTAGTTAGTAATAAGAGTGGTCTCCTCTTGAACCAAGCCCTGCAGCAATTCATGGCCCCCTTGTTAATGAGAAATTTTGACCTCTGGTTTGTAAGTTAAACTTGTAATCCCAGCTAATGAAGTAAATCAATCCCAACTTCAGTCTGTTGTTCCCATTTTTCTTTCCACAGTGTGTCTGGGAGTTAGTATCCAGGTCCACAAATACGATTTGAGGAAAAAAAATTATTCTGTTGCTGTGAAACTTCTCCTGTTTTGCAGATTCACTTAAATGTAGTTAAAGCAGACAGATTATTTTAATTTGTGCACTTGTAAAATGTTCTATTAGTTTGGGTGTTTTAGAAACATTTAAATAATATGCCTGAGTATACCCTTTTTTAAAGGAAAGCTGGATTTGTAACTACCCCAAAATATTTGTCTCAGAAACAGATTTATGCTTTAGATATGTAGATCTGTTTGAAATTATTTGAGGAGCCTTATTTTAATTCTTACTATATATTTAAGGGTATACCGATCATAGTTTTGTGGCAGAAAAAAAGGTCTCCTACTGCAGTCTCAATTCTGAGAGAAAGGAGATTCACTAACAATGAAATGAATGCAAAAGCCAAGATGCTAATTTTCATAATGGGTGGATCATCCTTTGAAATACATATTTCTATGTCTTGTAAACCAGTGAGTGACAAAAAACCCAGCCCCAAATCCAGCCCAAAAGCCCTGGTAAAGCCTCTGAGCTGATTCCGTGTCACACCACGTTATTAAAGAATCTGCAAGAGATCAGCAAATGGTTTAAAAGGAGGTGAAGTCTTTGTGGCAAAAATAAAGAGATGCCAGATTCATAATGCGATCCCTTAAACGAAAACATAACCAGCTAGAGAAAAAAACCTGCTTGCTTATAGCTGCTTCACTTGCCTTCTGTATTAGTAATTGGCATCACTGGTATCACTGTGGACCCTTCTAAATGGTACAGGCTCTTTTTTGTTCTAATCTATGTTTCTCCAAAGAGAGTTTTAACATTATTTTACGGCTATTGAGTGCTACAGACACTGTTTTACAGGGGTAGAAGCTTCCTAACAAAAGATGCTATTCTAAATGAAGGGGTGTTCAAGCCTGCTTCTAACTGCAGGCAACTTACTGCATCTCCGCATGCATCTCCACTCTCCCTGGCAGCTGCAGCAGGGAGCGGTGCAGTTTTGGTACTCAAGGTTTTGGCTCTTAATGTTAGTTTTTCATAGCCATACTCCTGCAATTCGGTCTGCAAACCTTACAGCACACTACCGTCTTCTGTAGACATCACACATTTAGATTTCTGTCATGAAGAAGGAACAAATGAGCAAATGCTGCTGTATTTTATTAGATGTTATTATAGAAAAGAAAAAGTTTTTTACACCAGTGAAGTAGGAGTCTCCGGGGATTGACCCAGTTCAGCAGTTGTTTTTTCTGTGATGACCCCGGAGGTGCTGTATTTTGGTTACCTCGGGGACTGAGACTGGTCTGTTCTTTCTGGAAGTATAAGCCGTATTTTTTTTATGCCTTTAAAAAAAGGTGATTCCTGACTGGATTTGATTACTTGCTGCCAGAAAGCTGACAGTGATTTCCTCAGGGCAGGCAATTGTCAGAAGGCTGTTGGTGTACCCAGAAGGGATGCATTCCCCCAGGGTAGGGACACAAAGGCTCCTGCAGAGCTTCAGTGAATGACCCCTCATCAGCAGGTGACACCTGGCCCTTGTCTGCTCTCTCTTAACTGATGGAGACTAGGGAGCACTGAGAATGGTGAGATTCAGCCAGACTTTGAGAAAAGGCCTCTTCGGAACTGACTGTTTTGAAGCTGAGACTTGCAGTGATGGCCCCTGAGTAAGTTTCTTTCAGCCTTTCTGAGAAAAGCAAAGCAACTGAAGTGATGGGTCTGGAAAAAGAGGTTGCCGGACAGTAGCTTTTGCAGAGGACCCACAGGTTGTGGAGGGTGAGATGCAAGAGGCTGTCTCCCAAGGAAAGGGAGGAAGAACTTTTCTGTAGAGGATCAAAATATTAATGCAATCCAAATATAGAGATTATATCCCCTAATAAGTTTTAGCCTGTAATGTATATTTTTCCTAAGGATCAAATGTAGTCAAAATTTTTATTACTCAGAGTTTCTCTGTATCTGGAGGGACTCCATTTGGTTTATAAGTAACGCATTACGTATTACATATGATCTTCAAAGTATACATGAAGGGCTGGATTAAACTGTATACTATTTTTGTTGGTGATAATGCTGTACAATCATTAACTTTGCCTATATTATTCTTTGAAGATGCTCACAACCCTCATAATGATCTGAAGCTGGGTGCTTTATACTGCTGCAAATCATTAGTACATTAAAAGCAAGAGTTTATAATAACCTACTTTTTGTCTCACTAAATATAAAAGAAGCTTTGTTAATTTTGACAACAAGTGGAAAAACGCAGCAGTGAATCTGTTCTCAAGTGATATACCTTGGTATATGGAGGATCCTGTTGCGAAGAAGTTCGAAAATAATCATGGTTTATTAGCTGCACAGTCTTTCCCCCTTTGTTTCTATTCATTTAATTTAAAGTGAAACAACTCAGCATGCAAAACTAAAATTAGCTGCAAAAAAAGGTGTAAGTGAATAAACAGGCAAATCCATTAGAGTCGATGGGTTATTGGATCCCTTGCCATTCCTCAGATGGCGGCCTATTAAAAGTGGTAATGTCTGCCTCCAGCATGGCCTTAAGGCAAGAAAGAAGGCCAAGACAGGCATATTTCACATGCATCAGACACAAGAATTAAATAGACCAATGTTCCCTAAAAGACTGAAGTACATCTCTTTCTGACGTTCATCTCGGGCAAAAATTCATTGATCTCAGTATGTCCCTTGGCAATTATAAAATATTAAATCCAAGTCACACTTTTCTAGTTGGCTTAATTTTTTCTCTATTCACAGCTTTCTATTTGATCAATTTTAACAAGTTAGGAATAGCATCTAATAATAAAATAAAAACTGCAGAGTAAAAAGTTTGTTCATTTGACATTCTTGTATTTTCGTATTTAGTCTTTAGACCTGCCTGTCATTTTATTTTATTTAAAATACATTTGCACACTAAATAGATGAAAAGAATATATATTTATACGCACAACACTCCCTTCCACTGTCTCCTTTGAATTAGCAGTTTCTTTTTAAAACTGAATACTTGTATGTGGCCATGATATTGCAGTGAAATTGTATTTTAAAGCTAAATCTGTGTAGTTAACCACCATCATTTTCCTAGTGTCAGACAGTAATTATTCCTGCTTTATATTTCTCTTATTTTGTCAGGCTGGAAAATGTAATATTGGTGGAACCTTATTTCCGAATGACTACTTACATGAGCTTTTGTTTTGTTTAAATTGAAATTAGGTTTTGTTTGTGTAAATACCGGTCAAGTAGCAAAATGAAAAATAACGTGTCAGGTGGGTGTATTTTAACATAAATGTGGAGATTGTAACATGCAGTACCAACAGAACAAATGTCTTTGCTGATGAGAGACTTAATTTTGGGAAAAAGTTTTCCATATGGGCAGTCTACCTGTTGTGTTACCATGTTCCCTTCTTGTTCAGCGTTCTCATCTGGCTGACACACTTACAACCTTCCATTCCTTAAATAAGCTCATTCAGTGGCCAACAGCTATAAGCAATCTTGGCTGAAAAGATGTCAAGAAGAATGCTCGGAGTCTTGGTTGGCTTTCAAAAAGTGACAAATTTGATTATTCGCTATCAGCAAAATTAACCCATGGAAAGGTGGGGAAGGCCAACCAGTAGGCCTTATATTTTCAGAAAAGTTTAAGATTTTGCTTTACATTTTTGGAAACAAGACCCTGTTGCCATGTCACTACCTCTTTATAAACTGCCTTTTTTTTTTTTTTTTTTTTTTTTTTAAAATAGGAAAAGCTATCATAAGTATGAATTAGATAGGAAAAAAGAAAAGGGTATGTCTGCTAGTGTAGCTCCATTAGCACCAGTGGAGAGAAATCAGCTTGCCCTGGGTGCCCCGTTTTAAACATGGACAGATTAGATGTGTATGTCTGTGCTTTCTCATTTGAATTTTTAACCTGGAAAACATTTATATTAATATTCAACCCAGCGTGTGTAAGATTAGTTTTCCTATCTGTGTTTAGAGTCCTCCGCAGAGGTTTGGATCCCCTTGCCATGATTTGTCGCTTCCTGGGTGGTCCCGGGAAGTGGACCAGCTCGGTCGCTCCGATAGCTGCACTGAGATCCCTGGTTGTAAAACGAGGATATTAGTACAGCTTATCATCTATTCTTCTCTTTTGTTGTT
The DNA here is from genome assembly GCF_023634155.1 of Falco peregrinus. Taxonomy (NCBI): domain Eukaryota; kingdom Metazoa; phylum Chordata; class Aves; order Falconiformes; family Falconidae; genus Falco; species Falco peregrinus. The sequence goes on from NC_073734.1 coordinate 13,485,934, forward strand.
GTTGTTTGTGTTGCAGGGGGTTTTGTGAGATTGCTAACTGTGCCTGTCCCTTGCTGTGGCTTCATACAGCATATATTGCAAGAGAGCTCATCTTCAGATGGGGCTTAAAGGTGGATAGAGTTACTAATTGACCACCCCCCATCTATCCTGCCTGCGACTTACAAAGAGGTGTGGGTATATGCGGTATTCAAGGAACACAGGAAAACTGTACTGGTGACCCAGACTCCCACTAGCTGTAGAGATTTTTTTCCCCCCTTTTCACAGAAATTGTGATCCAGGCATTTAAAAGTCACTTCAAGAATAATGTTATTCAAAAGCACGTTGAGCCTAGAAAAAAATGCAGATAATAATTTTCCCTTTCCAAAATTATTTTTTTATTCTTCTGGAAGAGCCACAATTTGAATAAGGTATACAGTATAACCCAGACTAAAATGCTTGTGCGTGTATCTCCCTATATATGCACGAATACAGACATATGTGGAATATGGAAGGGTATACATATAATATTTTCTAACTATGCATCTCGTTTACCGTCAGCCGTTTGATGTAGCGTCGCAAAACATGGCTCAGACATGGCTAAGTCTCAAACATGGCTGAGACTAATCTTAATGAAATCAGAACGGTTGTGTTCTGTGTTTGATGACTGTAAATTGACGGGGTAAATCAGATCTTTCCAAGTTGCAGCATACTACTTGTTAATATGTTCTTTGTAACGGTGGTTTTGTTGAATAGCCAGCACACCTTTATGACCAGCCAAAATTTCCATTTCTTACCTAATGGACTGACACATAATATATTATTTATTAAAACCATGATTCTAACTGAAATTTTGTCTAAGTAAACGTTAGTACATCGGATTCAAATGGTACTTTTGGTCAAAATACTGTTTTCTTCATTGAGTCCCTGCTGCCATCAACCATACACTCAATCTCATGCTATTCATCTGCCCTGAACATAACTTTGGCCTGTTTGTCTTCGAATTTATAAATTGTCGAACTGGGTTTGCTTTTGAAATTCACTTAAAGTTCTGTATTTCAACAAAATGAGACAAAGAAAGATGGTTTTAACTAAACCTACTATGAATGTTTCCATGAATTCATGTGATATGAAAAATTGCTCTTCTCTAGCTAGCAGTTTTATTTTGTTCTGTGAAAATAAATATAGCAGTTCCTAATCTTTTAAAAATTCTTTAAGCATAAATTAATGATAGTTTAATCAGTTTTCTGGCTGTTTACATGTTTTTTCCTAGTCAGTTCTGCATCGTGATGCCCTTATATGTTACATTATGGTGCTGTGATACAAAAGTAAAATTAATAGCTGTAAAAAAGTGACAACATTCTGCTCTAAGAATGTGCAATATTGTTTATTAAAATTATCCTGTTTAGAGGATTTTACTGAACTTCATTTTTCTTGAACTGCATACTAATTTTAAAGGTCAGTGTGGTTAGTTACCATAGTAGTGACCTAAAAATAACCTTTCTAGTGTACCTGTATATTTCTGATCTGTAGTGTTAGCATTCAGAAATGTTCTTTCCCTTAGAGTTTCAGCAGCTAAATAAGTTGCAACCCCTTCAGCTATACTCATAAAAATTTGCTTCCAGACAACATGGTCTGTTTATTGTGTAATAATCGAAATGGCACTAAATTGCAATGATTGCTGAACACTTAGGAATTGCATTAACCACTTAACTGCTAAACTATTTTCCATTTTCTTCCTCACTGTGAAGTATTATATTGATTTTCCTCTTAGTTAGAGCTGCTTACTCAACCTCTGAGATGAACAGAATATTTTAGTAGCCTCACTGTCATATTTTGAGTCAATCAGCAGTGACCTTGGCTACGAATTTTCTAGAGGTTTTTAAAAAAGCTATCAAGCAAAATAGCTCGCAGTGCATAGCCTTGAATCTTTACAGAAAATAGAGGGAAACACAAAACATCTCTGCTAAGTGAGTTTAAAAAAAATTTATGGAGGATTAAATCTTTCTCTTTCCCAATATATTAGATGGGTTATTTCCTATTACTTTTAATACACTGCTGCTAAGACAAATTGGTTAGTAGTTATGAGGCCTTATCCAGGGACTTAATTGTAGCCTGTAATGTGGTGCTGGGAGTGTAATTAAAAATCTAAATACAGCGATAGGTGAAGAATTTTAGTCATGCCATTGTTGTCTATGGGGATGTTGATGATTTTTTATTTTCTAACTATTCTTTGTTAACAGAGGTAAAACAGACAAGCGCTTAAGCAATATCAAACTTCAAAGCTCCATGACGATTGCTAGCTAAACTAGTTTTGTTTCCAAATATTTTAGTTTAACATGGATTTCCTTTTCTCTCCAAGATTTATAGAGATAAATTCTGGCCCTGTTTGTTTCTGAGAAATCTTGTCAGAAAAAGCAGAGGGGTTTTTGGTTTGTGTTTCTGTGGCGTGTTTGGTTTGGGGTTTTTTTAAGCAAAAGCTTTCAAAAATCTTGCTGCAAAATAGGGGGGGAAAGGCTGATACAGGTAAGGAAGAGTTAAATAGAAATTGAGCGGGGATGCTGGGGGGCAGCAGTGCTGCAGAACATAGCAGTGTTCGTGCGAAGGCAAGTCATTTCCCGAAACACTGCAGACACATGGCCTGAGGCAGTCTAAAACCTTTGGAGACCAAAATGGCTCGCAGGAGTTAGAAGTAATAAGGTGTTTTTCCCTTCTTTCTCCTTCACTGAAATTCTGTAAGGTTGCTATGCATTACCAAGGAACAATGCCACTATTTTTGTGTTTTATATGGGTATTAAGATCCATTACAATTTGACATTTTTAAGATTGGTTATCCTGTAGTTTGGTGTTAAATTGAAGTTGTTTGTTTTGAATTTAATTCTTTCATTTTTCAAAGGAAAAAAGGCAGCACTGCTGTGCTGATAGCTTACTGAAGTATGCCAGGATTTGATGTTTGAATTGGATGTTTGCTATCCCAAAATACAGGCAAAATTATCTGTGAAGGAAGTCTTGGCTTCTATTTTTTTAAAATCATTCTTTAAGTCTGAAAGATGCTTTCTGGCTAGCTTTTCACAATCAGATTGTGGAAGATATTGCACATATAATATCTTTAAGGCATACTGTTTCTGGGATTATTTTTAACACTATGTTACACATCCAAGATGTATTGTGCTTAATGCAACCTGCTTATGATTATTATAACCCTTATATGTTTGCAGCAGCTAAATAAACTCCACATCAAATAAATTACTGCAGCAATGTTATTAGGCCAGCAGCAATGTTAAGGACATCTGTTAACTCTTTTTCCAATGCCCTGTCCTTACTCGTTTATTCTAAACATTTCTGTTGTTAATTACTACTTAAGTACATGAAGTAGTCATTCAGACATAGCTGTGAAGACCAGCCGAGGAGGATGAGGCAGGGTTAGGTCCCATTCGTAGCTTTGCTCTGAATGCCACAGTGAGGGGGGACCTGTAGCTTAGTGGTTTAGGGTAAACACAGATAAATCAAGACAGCGCAATGGCTAATGGACATATATTTCCATTACTGTAGTTACAGCAGTAGTCAGGGCTGTAGCCAGGGAGACCTCATCTCAGTCAGCAAGGCGTTCTAGTCTGAACAACTTTCCCCACTTAGGCCCTAAAAGTCTAACTTCTTGTTATTAGACCTGGTGGAAAAAATTTGCGATGCAGCTTTCTCTGTCAAAAAATATTTTTGTCAAAGATAAAATGTTTAGCAAAAATACATCCGTTTCAAAAACGTATTTGTCAAGAAGGTTTCTTGGCTCCAAGATGACATTTCTATTGAGAAAGTGAGTCTATTGCAGCCCAGATCTGGGAGATGAAAGATGAATGGTGCCTCCGCCACTGGGTTGACAAGTCTGCCACTCATGTTTGTTATAACGCAGAATGAAAACATTGTCGAGAATTGAAATGTTTTGCAGCTTAGTCTTTATTATGTGGCAAAACATTACACGTTAGAACCCAATTCATAGTTCTTTTAAAAAATAATTTCTTTCCATTTGGAATTCATGTGAGACCCACCATACAGTGTTTTGCTAGCTGGCACCAAGAGTGGCCCAGGTCTTGTCTTGCTTTGTAATTTAGTGAATTGCAGCTACTTGATCATGAAAACAAACAGGACGCTGTTTTTCAAAGGCTAGATGGAACTTAAGAGCAACTCTGGTAAATTAAATAAGTAATAATAAAAGGACCTGCAGAAATTCTCCATAGACAGTATCTAAAAGGTATCTGTTGCTGTTGGAAAGCTTGCCAGAATAGTGCAAATGTACAGAGCTTTTCATCAGCATTATAGGAAAAATAGATGCAAAGTAAGGAATACTCGATAAGTGCGTTTCATTTTTGTCATCTGAGCAATGTCTGGTTTTCAAATTACAGTCTTGCCTCTCAGTACCACTGAAGCAAACCTGTAGTGTATACTTACTCACAGTATTGCAAATTCAAGCATTTTCTCTTGCTCATTACTACTGCAGTTCAGCTAATCACAAAGTGCGCGTGGCTCATGGCAGCGTGCTAGGCTGTGGAGGATCACAGCTCAGATAGAAACCTCTCGTTAAGTGATTCACCTGCAAGCAGAGTGAGCAACTAAAGACAGGACTAACTGCCTGCAAGTGTACAAGTTCCAGGCTGCAGGATGGCACCCTCTCCTTTGCCCTTGTTCTCCCTGGCAGGACCAAGGCACCCAAGGGGAGCGCTCGACCTCCTGTTGCAAAGCCCAGCGGCTGCCGCCAGCCCTGACCAGTGTTTCTCCCAAAGCGAGATTCCCACCCTTGCTCCCTAGAGTCTGCCAGATAAGATCATGGGTTGGCCAACTTTTATTTATGGGCCAATGAATTATGCAGCTGGGGTAATTAGATGTTTTTGTTTTGTGAATCAGGATTATGCTCCTGGGGTGCCAGCCTAGGAAAGTCTGCAAAACTGCATGATAAAAGTCATTTTTATGCAGAGGTGGAAATATTTGAATGCAAAAGAGAATTGGGAGGGGAGGCGGAGCTAATGTCATATTTTGGAGAGGAAAGGCAAAGTGTAAACTCTACTTGTTACCCATTAAAGCTTTTATTTCTCTTGCATTGTATAGGGAAGGAAGAGGTTCTTTTAGCATAAAGTCCAAAAGAAAACAAGTACTTCTGTCTTCCCCCATCTAGAGCTATAATATATATAATGCTTTTGTGTGATAGGAAAACATGTATGGCATTATATATGTATATTCAGGACCTCTGTATATTTATATGGTCACTGTGTGCTCTTTGTGTAATAGGACCCTGATTACAACTAAATTCAGTATTCTTTAATTAAACAATAATTTCCATTATATCCTTCAGTTGCATATTTTGAAAGACATTTGAGGTAGCAGACTAGTAAGTAGTTTTGTCTTCTCTAACCTACATGCCTTATGTTTGTGCCTCTAGAGAACATTGAATAACATATTTAAACTACTCATGTGTGAAAAAGCAAAATTATATCTCATGAACTGATTTCTTCACACATTCAAAAAATCGAATTCCCCTTTTGCTCAGATACTAAACAGAAATCAGAAGGGAAACAGTGTTTGTAGAAATGATACAGTATTTCAAAACGGAGAAGATATCAATACTTTTAATGAGAAGGGATTATCGTAATTTCAAAAGTTGAATCATTTTACAAAGGTATTCTGTTATAAATGTAGTTTTCATTGTGTAGGCATTACGGTCTGGTTCAGTTGATAATGAGTCAGAGAAGTTTACTGAGCTGTTATGATTTAATATTTTGAGTTAACTCTAGATATTGTAAAACAGTAATTGGTGATCATCATCCATAAGAACTAGTACTGTCAAGTGCTAATGTTTTATTTACATATAATAAAAACTAGAGGTGCATATGTTCTTGTGGCTATCATTAGTATTTATTAAATATATATTTATGTTTTCCATATGTCTGTGTGTATGTAGTAGTTTTGTATGGGTATGTATAAATTACGCCAAAGCCACGGTCTTTCATGAATTTTAATTACTGTGTAGCTATTTGAGTTTTTGTAAACAAGGCAGACTAAATTTGAAAGCAGTCCACCAGATGAGCTGTTCTGGCAATCCCTTGAATCAAAGCTTAGACTTTCAAACTCCAACTTCTATATGAAATAGAACTTGATGACATGGGATGCAAGTCTTTAAAAAAAAAAGCAAACCAAAAAAAAAACCACCCCACACTAAAAAATCCAACCCAAACAAAACAAAAACCCCAATAATAGTAGAAGTTTCAAATACCGTCTCTTGATTTACAGTATCTGTCCATTTTTCCAAACTTTGGGGAGAACTGATGTTTATTGCCATAGAATTAACATTTTATTTTTTTAATATGATGCTGTTTAGTTTTTATGGGTATGCAGAGTAGCAAGATGGTAAATTGTCCATAATAATGTTGCTTTTTATGCAAAAAACACATTAGACCCAGCCTGCTTCATAGTGTGAGTCGGTTAGACAGAGACGGAGTCGGGCACTGTGGGGAGCATTGCTAAAAACCTGAAGTTTGCTCTTGGAAGGCGTTGAGTCCAATGTAGTTCCCGCTGAAGGTGATGCACTTTTCTAAATAAGAGTGTAGTATGTAAAGAATACGGCAGGATCATCTTGAGCAATATTTTTAGAATACAGAATGTTCTAGTTGCTGATTTGTCTTACTGACTGGAAGAAACCAAACCAAAACAAAACCCTGTAGTTTTGAAAGAATTATTTTGTTCACCTGGGGAGCAGGGAAGGCTTCTGAAGAGCAGCATATAATCTGGCTGTGCGTTTTGCTGCAATTTAATTTTAAAAGGGTAAGTGGAAGCCAAGATCTAAGAACTGTGGCAGTTAGTGGGAAAAGCTGATATGGATGATCAAGGTTAGAGTTCAGATAGAACAGATGGTAAAATAGTTATAACCTACTGTACCATATGTTACTGCCGCACACGTCCAGGTAGCACATTGTATGTACTGTGTGGAAAGATCAGTGATCCTAATTCAGGTTTTTAGAAAGAGCAAAAAAGCTCTTGAAAAACTGATTTCATAATTTCAGGCCAGGTTAATGACAAAGCCATAATTAGTTAAGCTGCACAACAGAGCTCACTGTTGTGGAAAGGGGTACAAAAAATTAGGAATAGCATGCAACTGTATCTTTTCCAATTCCCAAAAAGCTAAAATGAAGCTTGTATTTCAGGAAGTCTGTTTCAGGCTTGTTATACTTGAATTTCTGGGGAAAGTATTTAAAGAAAAAACAAATTCACAGCACTTGAATTCAGACCATTAAAAACAGGTTACGATTTGATTTATGATTTTTGCAACTTTTAATCAGGGGCCAGATTTTCAGAAGAGCACGCTGTCTTATTAAGGTGCCAGGGAAGTGATAAATTTCTTACTGGAAGGAACTGGAGCTTCCCTGGGTTAGAGTACCTCAGAAAACCTGACTTCTGATCCATAATCTCTGCTGTTATTACTCAGACACTTTTTAAAGAATATGATGTGACACCATGAAAATAGGAAGGTAAAAGGCAAGAAAGAGAAAAAAGGGTTAATAAAGTCAGAAGTACTGGGAGAAGAAGTGGAATGGTAGCAAAGAAGAAAAATGAAGGCAGGGAGTTGTGATTTGGAGTGGTGCTAAAGAGCCTCTGGGCTTGAGATTCATCTCGCATTTTATAATGCTCATGTTGTGTTGTATCATAATGCACTTGCTCCTACTAGAGCTAACTGTTCCTCCTCTCCTATTGCCAATGGTAAAAATAGGCCAGTAGCATCATTCCATACTATTGAGCGCATTCTGAATTCCATGTTGTTTTTTCACTTGCCTCTCTAATTAATTTAGTAATCCCTTTCCATGCGTGTGCGTGTGTACGTTGGCGTATGTCTGCTCGGTTGCCCTCTTCCGTCATCTGTTCGAGTTCTCACGTTGCTGATGATGGGTTGTGCCAGCTCCCTTCCAGAGACGGTGAATATATTACACCCCACTGCCTTTTGTTTAACTTTGCCAAAAAAAAAATCCCATCACGAGCCGCTGTTTTTGGCTAGTACTTTGAGAAGGGTTTGTCTTCTGTAGTTGCAACCCTCTTTTTTTTATATAATGTTCACGTTTATTTTATTTTGGGAGTCAATAGATAGGAGAAAGTTGTCTGTTGATACATCGATTGTTGTCAACTGTCGGGACCTGTTAGTAATAGCTGTTCAATATGCACACATGTTTTATGGTATTAGGTGATTTTGTGTGTCTTAAACTTATTCCCTGTTATATATTTTAATATCAGTTTTAATTAGGGTTGTTCATAACAGAACATTCTATTTTGGCTATCTGATTTTTAGTTTATTTTAAATAATAAGTATATATATAGTGGGTTTTTCTAATAAAGGAAAAGTGGTGATAGTTGGGATATTTACTTGTTAATTCTTCTTTTCTTAAGGTAGTCTGAGTCATATCCAGACTTCCCAGGATAGTAAAGATGAGAAGTTAGAGACGAGAAGTTAGGGACGACTAAGAGCAGAGCTTTCACATCTGAAATAAAGGACCTGGGGAAGATAAACAGCACATGGTGACCATGATGCGTAAGGGTCTGTCTTCGTACTGTAGAAGGGAAATGAAAGAACATACTGAATGGGGGGTTTTATAAGCTTACTGATGACTGCAGGAAAGAAAGCCCACCTTGTTTCCTTCTTGCAGTCATTCTTCCAGGAGTTCTTTGTGCCAATCTGAATTAAGTTTTTCAAATATTTTCTGAACAAACAAGAGGGAGACTTAAATGTAAGAAACAGAAATGTTAAGAAATCAAGAAATGAGTGGCTAAATGATTCAGTGACTTCTCCCTGCTGAACTCTGTCATCTCTCCCCGATGTCTGAGATGCGCCAGGCCTTAATTATATTCCATGATATTTACAGTAATGGAAAGAGTGTTAGCCGTCTTCCACGTTTTATTTACAGATGTTAACGTCTTATTTGCTGTACATGGGACTGTGTTCTGACAACGTGTTTATCCTGCAAGCTGAAGGTATTAGCATTTAGGGCTTAATTTTATTGCCACTCCATCCAGAGATAACCTCATTGCCTGCTTTGTTGTGTTTTATTTAATGAGCTGGGTGTACGAATTAGGGCCGTATACTACCCTCAATCCACAGAGGAGCCTCTGGAAATTATAGGGAAAGGTGTATACCACTGTTCATAGATAGTAACTAATCTGTGAGCAAATTTTTGCACGGGAATAAAGAGTGCCAAGAGCTGGTAGATCTGTGCCTATTTTTGCCCTTTGTTTGGCAAGTGGTGCATAAAGTCACTTGATTGGCACTTGCACAATTGCTGGGAGTGCGCAGGGTGGCCAACAGTTGCAAACGTAATTATTTTAAAGTCTGGGTGTTATACATCATAATTAAGCTTAAGAATGGAAAGTCAGTTGAGATGAATGAGGGCAATTCATGCTCTCAAGACTTGAGAAAGTGATTTTGTGTTCAAGATTTAGATACTTTTCTCTCTGTCTCCCTCTCTTCCCCCCCTCCCACAGGAGGACTGGCAATATGTGAAACAGCTGTATAGTATCTGTGTCTCACCCTAAATAGGTAAGACGTAGCTAGCACGTGAAATGTCATGATGCACTTGTTTGTGCTGATTTTTTCTTCATCAAAACAAGTTATGAATGAATTTAGTCCCCCAGTTACCCTGCCCTCCCCTACAGTTGTTCTGCTCAGCACGTCTTCACTAACAGACAGACCAAAAAAGCAACCTTTACTGCACAGCAATTATGTATATTTTAATTAGATATTTGAACAATTAAATTTTACAGTTATATGTGTCTAGAGATTGATGAATGTCAAGAATATTTTAATTATTTTAAGTTTCTGATTAAATGGAAGTCACAATCATACGAGTTAGAAAAGAAAGGACCACCCAGTATGTAAAACTGAGATGGTTTTGAACTAATATCAAGGATTACCACAAGAGAAAATTCAGATGGGAATCAAATACAATTCAAGGAAAATGTGAATACTGCAAGTTGAGCTGTAGGGCTTCTCCCAAAGTTGATTTGACATTTCTTGACTCCCAATGAGAAACAATATACAGATGTACAGCATGACTGGGCTGGAGTAAGATGGGCAAGTCCTTTCAAAAAAAAAAAAAAAAAAAAGAAAGGCAGGCGCACACGCACACCCGCCATGCTAATATTGAAAGATGAGAAAGATGAGAAGGTAAAAGCACCACAATGCCTGAAAAATAACAATAAAAAAATTTGGCAGGATTAGTATTTCAAAGGGATCAACACTTGATTAAACATTTGGAAAGCATGGGAGGAGAAACATTCCAAGCAAAATGAAAATATATGTGTATGATGGAAACAGGATAAATAGAATATTCCACTTATAATTACCATGCCAAGAATGCAGCCCAAACTTAGAGTTCTTAATCAGGTAAAATTGTCATTGCTTTTAAGTCCAAGTAAGGCAGTGAATTGTGATAGGTATGAGATGTTTGTGGATAAAGATGTTGGCAAGATCTATAGTTGCAGTGAAGAGCAGGTCCGTGAACAAAGGAAATGAGAAGACCTGGAGCCTGCACCACTAAGAAAATCGTGACTGTGTTGCAAGAAATCGCAGAGAATACAAGGCATCTTTTTTTATCACCTACCAAGCGAAGAGTGAGGGACACTGAAGGATCTTAAAAAGGTTAAAAGTCTTCACAGAATGCAGAGCCGTTTCTGTACAGGAGAAAACTTGGGTTTTTCTTTCTGTGCTAACGCAGTGATTTATCAGAGATCTACATGGAGAAATTGATTACAAAGTTAGAACTAGTTGCAGTCTGGTTTCTTCCTCAAAATGACCGGTTGAGGATTGGGAATTGCACACCCATCTCCCTTGAGCAGGTAAATGTCATAGCCCGTAGCTGCCTTACACTTTGTTTGCATTATTTATTTCCACCGGGGCAGACTTCTTCCCAAATTGTTTCTCACTGAAATGCCACGTTGCCTGCTTTTTGCCCCTGCTCTCATTCAGTTTGTGGGGGGAACACTCTCTTAGAGGAAGGAACAGAGGAATAGGTGGTCCGGTTGGCAATAGATGCCAGGTTCTCTCAGCTGGAAGTTTTTGGTGTGATGCTGTTTTACAGAGCAGGTTTTCAGTTACAACAGTGCTTGCCTATGTGACTTAGCTTACCGTTGTAAAGGCAAAGGGCAGGTACATATAAAGCATTCTTCTTGTAATGGCAGCCCATTTCTTTGGGTTCAAATAACATCATGTAATTATAAACTAAAGTGATCCCATCTAAAGAAAAAATTTTCACTGTATCCACGTCTTAGTATGATTTACTTTCCTCTCATTATTTCTTAATATAAAAATTACTGCATGCTGTCTTTGAAATGTTGCAATTGTGTTGGTATTTGAAGTACTTGTAAATACTTGTGCAAATCAGTTTTTCTGATGTTTGTCTGCAGGGCGAGGTGTGTGTTTATGTGCCCAGGGGAAACGAGATGCATTTGCATCCAAGAGGGTGTAGCAAGCCAACGCGTGCCAAAACGGAGTCTGTAGGAACAGTTGCGCTAAAATAGTACAGGATAAAAATGTTTGCAAATGAAGATAACTAGCTTCCAAAGAAATAATGGTATCTAATCCTCCCCGTAAATGTTGCTGATCTGAAGGCCTAAATGATAGCTTTTGGTGATGAATCGTTCTAAAGACACTTGTAAAGCCACCGTATTGTGCATATGAAGATGCACAATCCTTTTGTGGATATAATTATATTTCATATAGTACTGTTAATCTTTGAGGTGTTGACAAACAGTTATTAATTACTTTTCTGTACTTTGGGGGAATACTGATTTAAGGATGTTTTGGCTCTTATTTAATTCAGTGAAATCATTAGTATTAGCCTCAGTAGGTGCTGAATTAAACCCTAAATTATGTGGGACAGCTAATCATACATAATACTATACCTGTTTTTCATGTACAAAGTGCCTCTCAGCCGAAGATCTACTTTATGCAAGTAAACATCATTGCTGCACAGTATCTCCTGAATATTTCTTATGAACCAAAACCTCCTATTCATAAGAGCAGTCTAATATATACCTTATCTTCCCACTCCTCTTCAGTGCACAGAGGTTGGAGAGACGAAATTCCTGGTGGTTTTTTTACTCCATAGATAGCTTGGCTTTGAATTGTTACTGTATGATTCCTACTTTCAGACTTTGGCTTGAAGTGAAAGTCTGCCACGAGGATGTGCCTTGTAGCCTGGGAAGAAAACCAGAAGATCTTTTATCATTATTGCCTTGTCTGTCTGGGTCACAGAGAAGCAATAGCCGCAGATCAAGACTATGTTCAAAGGAGAGATGTCAGGACTGAATTGTTTTCTGGTGAAGGAAGGATGGATAAAATATTAAATGCAGTCTTATATTTGCCCTTATCTTTGTGTTTCCTGACAAGAATATCGTACTGTATTTCCGTGGTTCTGTAATTCAGAGCTGAAGGTATATGGGTTTGTGAAAAAAATTGATGTAATTGTTCAACGGTAGAAATCATGATCATAAAAATAAGTGTAGATTTTGTATTACATGTGCTTTCTTACATGAAAGCACTTCTATCTCGAGCAAGGAACACAGTACACTTTTGAGAGTTACTAGGTTTAATTTTCATACACCTGCTGCTGTAATTATTGTAATGTAATGCATAAAGACATTTTTACTTTCTGAGCAGTAAGGAAGTTTGTCCATGAAAATTTCAGAAGAGGTGTATCTGTCTCAGCCCTCTTTTCCAGTAGCTTTTAAACCTTTCAGGAAATACTGATCAGACTGGGGGGGGCGGGCAGCAGAAGGGGGTACAGAGGTAGGAAGGAGCTCAAGATTTTAAGTCCCTACAACTTCCACGGAAACTGTTGGCTTAGGTACAGGAAAGAGAGACGTGCTGGTCTCGCCAGCAAGGAGAAGGCTGCAGGATGAGCTCGGCAAGCCCAGGTTTGGCTTGAGGGCCATGTGTCTGCTGGGTGGCTGATGAGCACATGCAGCCTGGTGGGTCACCCACCCCGTGGGACACCCACCCCGTGGGACAGCACTTGCCTGGCTGGTAAGTGAGGGTGGGAGAAGAGCCGACCACGGAGTAGTTCTGAGACTGTTTTGAAGAAGGTGCAGGTTTGGGAGGTGGGGGGAGGTTGTGACGGGGGAGGGGGGTACAGCGGACTGAGAGTACTTCTGGAGGAGGTAGGAGGTGAGGAATGCTCCGTAGAGGAGCCGGGTTTATTGTGGTAAGCAGTACCAGGGAAATGTGAGACATCTGTCAGAAATGAGGCTTCGTTGGCTTCTCTGTGCACAGGACTATTTGTTTTAATTTCTACCCTGTCAGTGTGAGAGTGTATTTCTTTGGCAGGTTGTGGTATATTTACGTAGTGATCTGCCAAGTCTTTGGTCAATATTTTATTTGGGACCGTTTTTATTCTCCTTTTCCAACAGCATGAGTTTCTTCATAGAGGGCCATCATGGAAATAGCAAAGAGGCTGAGATGGGTGGCCCAGATCTTGTCACGTCTGGCATGAGTTCAGAAGTGCTTCAACATGTGCACACGGAACCAACAATTACTGTGATTCTTCTTCTTGAGCCATAATTTCAAACTAGGTAGCTTCCAACAGTTGAATTGAGCTTGACAGCTCAATACTTATTTAAAATACTGTAAGCTATATATACATCAGCTGTGCGTATCTGAAGCGCATTAAAGCCCATTAAAGTAAACGGACTCTGACTGTTTCAGCGGGTCTTGGATTACAGGTTAACAGAGAGCACAGCGCCATGGCGTTTTTGTAAATTCCTGCATTTGATTTTCTGTGGATTGATTTTTCTCTTCAGTCCCAGCAGCACTTAGAGGAGGGGGGTGTCTCAGGTAAGCCCCGTTGTAGCCCATCCCTCTGTAGCCCCCCGAGGAACAGGTGTAGCACAAAATCACGCTGTCTGCTGGCTTCCTTGCTGTCCTGTTGGATTTGCAATTGCCGAGTTCAAGGCAGTCACCTGGGTGTGTTACAAGAAAGCAGGACTGAAGCAGCAAGGGAGGAGAGGCAGTGGGGAGCAGGAGAGGATGGGATGGAAGGGGTAAGAAGTCACTATAACTCATGTATGTAAGCAGTCTCAAAATGAAGAGGCAGAAAGGGTTCGTATATAAATTACTTTTTTTTTTCTGGTCTGGAACATCTGAAATTATAAATAGAAGTTCACTGATACAAAAGCTAGAACTGATGTGTATCTGAGTGGGTGTGATTTGGTAATAGCTTCAGTGTGGCAGGCCAGGAAATAAAGGATGTAAACAATATACAACCATGTATTTTTTTATTAGAGCTTTTATCTTTGTAACTCTTATTACTTGCCATAGATACAGACAACACCGGCGTTGTTTGGGTTAACGTAAAGTCTCTTATGCTGATCAAAAATGTGATTTTTCTTGAGTTTTTCTTGAGATTTTTCTTCAATTCCACTATTCTTGGCAGTTATTTTTAACTATGCTTGCCTCATGTATGTAATGAAAAAATCATGGCATTTAGTAGTCTATATTTTTTATGTAGCATCTGCAGAATAATTTTGAGTACAATGCAGCACCAAAAAAAATGGTCTTCAATTTAGAGATCATATTGACAGATATAAATTACTGTTCTGTCGGTTTACAGATGTACTTCTGCACTTTCTAAAATAATTGTTACAATTTTTTCCACTTTGTAAAACAATTACAGAATTTTCAGGTAACTGATGGGCTTACAAGTGCAATCAGGAAGGTGCATAGCTTAATGCCATGTTATGATGTTGCATTAAGTATATGTTCTTCCTATGTAAAGGTTCAGTATCTCAAGTGATAAATGCAGTGAATATGACTTACCACATCTTAATTCCAGCTACTTTGTCCAAATAGAAAGCAGTCATTTGCTGTAAATGTACCTCAACTGATTCAAGAAATGGTTTTGTGTGAAGAAAAATTTAAAAACTTAAGTAGCTTTTCTGTTAATATTTGGTAAGGAAGTGCAGGATGGTTCTAGTCCCGCACGCTATGGACAGTATTTTTTAGATGTGTTTGAGGTGGCCGCATTTTGTACAAGTGTATTTGTCATTGTTCAGGAGCTGTAGTTAAGATGAATCTGAAATAAGTTTTACTTGGGGCAAGGGGGAGAGATGTTTGGGGAACAGAGAAGATTCAAGAAAAATATTTTTGAGGCAGCTTGATTTAAAATAAATATATATACATAGTTTCTGGGAGAGCTGGAAACAGTGGCAGCAGCCGTGGCAAAGTGAGTGCATGAGCAGAGTGCAGGTGAGAGGCAGCTTAAGGTAGGGTATAGTTCCAGACCTGTAGAAGATAAAGAGTACGAGTTTAAACGCTGCTGCTGCTTTCAGGAATGCAAAGCGTTTTTGTGTAAAGGCTGAATTCAGAGCACTGCTAAATAAATGGACTGTGGACTGGGGATGTGTCTGGCTTCAGCATGGATGAGCAACCCTTGCAGCTGCAGCACATGCTTTTCCTATGAGCAGTGAGGTTAGGTGGTGAATCAATTAATCTATTAACAAAAACTACTCTGTACTGGGGAACAGAATCCCTCAGATCAATTACTCATGTGGCTCAAAGGTTGTGGGCTTCTCCCTCTCTTGCCTGCAAGCTTAGCCACATTCATTTCTCTACATTAGGCCTTTTGTGTTTGCGGTTACAAGAGAATAGGATTTGCCCCACTAATGTAATTTAATGATCAGGTATAGGAGAAGTAACTTGAATGGTATAGTTCTGCAAGGAGTCTGACTGCTGCTACACAGGGAGAAAAGTAACAGAGAAGACTGCCATGTCTTACTTGCAATAAGCCATCTATGTTTCTCCTACGAACTTTCAGTAGTAAAATTACACTTAACTGTATTTTTAATGGCTAGAATCAAGATCCTACAATATGAATTTCCTGGGGAACGAGAGGTAGGTTATTAAGAGCAACTGTAAGTGATTTTGGGATTTTAAAAGTATTGACAGCTTTGCCAGATGTCTTAGAGGTTTGAAAGGTAATTTAAATCTTTTTAGAGGTTGGAACCTATTTTTCTAAGTTAGAACATTTTATTTTGCCAGAAATCAATTGGAATTAATCAAAACAATGGTCTCCTAAGGATGAAAAAGGGGTTAAACGTGTGTGTGTGTGTGTCAGGTTTCGGTTTTAAACTCAACAAGACTGCAGAGACCCTGTAATTACATCCTTTCAATTTCTAAATATTCAGATCACAGTGTTCTCGGGCCCGGGTTGTGAATTTTCTGTCTATATAGAAAGCCAGGATGAGGTATGTAGTAATTTAGTACCATTGAATCCATTTAAAGACTTTATCATCGCGTGGTCCGAGTCTTTGTGATTTTCCTATGTAATTTTCCATCTCTCGGCTGAGCATTGGTTGTGTACTTGAGCAAGATTGTTCAGTACCTCCCCACACTAAAGCCTTTCTCTTCAGCAGTTCCAGAGGAGAGAATCGGGTCCCCGTGGGACTTGCAGCTGCCGAGGTTATTGTAGTAGCAACATCCTGATACACCACTCACCCTTCTCCAGTCCTAGATCCAGGCTGTTGGAGTAGGACGGTGTGCATGTTTGATACACTAAAGATGGCTTTATCTGCTGCATAGTATTGTCCTTAAAAGGCTCCTGAAATTAAACTGATCAAATAGGTCAATGGTTTACATGACCGTAGCAGGAGAATTGGTCAGACATATTTGTCTCGAGTTGTAAATGAACAAGGTCTGGCCTCACATGCGTTTTCACTTGAGTTCCTTTACTCAGGTTAACTTGGTGAGACTCAGAAGAACAGAGGGAAAAAAAAAAAAGGGGGAAAAAATCTCATGTAATACTTTCAGAATTAGGCTCATAATAATCCATTTAAGAGGCTTAAAATTATCCAGCAGTTAGTACTTGTAAACCTGAGAGTACGAGGAAACTCCTTACTGTTGCAGGACTTTTGACTTTGCTGTGTTTTCTTTGCAGGGTCTCGGTATGTCTGGTGGCAGCCAGGCTGGCTTGGGGACCCCTTCATCCAGGCAGTATGCACGACAGAAAATAACTCGCGTAAACCTCAGGGACTTCATCTTCTACATGGAACAGGAAAGAGAAATGAGCCATTCTCTCCTGCTCTATCGAGCTTTGCTTAAATAAAGCCAAGAATTGTACTGATTTCTCCATACAGAAGCTCAACTTGCATTGAAAAGCTGTCATTTTAATGTGCCTTCTATTTTTTTCAGAAGTCAATGTTCCAGTAATTTTGTTTTGTAAAATTGTCACATGCAATAAATCCCCTTTATGTAAAAAAAAAAAAAAATACTATAAAAAACACAAAAAAAAATGTGCAAAAGGTTTTCAAATGTTAAATCCACAGATACAACCAACATCAAAGTCTTGCTCCACTTGGCCATTTTAGGTAAGGCTGAAGTAGCTGTCGTTGAAGTGACGCAAATGGGAAGACTGCGGCAATGGCTCACCTAAACCATCCCACGGCAAGGAGGATTGGGACCTAACCGTGGTGTCAACCTGTATGTTCACGTACGGTGCTGGTTTTGTTTTCTTCTTAGTTTTACTAGCACTCTTTCCACTCACTAGCCATGGCGATACCTGTTGTTATTTTAGATGAGTTGTAATTGCAATTTTTTGCACAGCGAAGAGAATAGCCACTGCACACGCTCACAGATTTTATACATTTAGGATTTTTGCTTTTACTGCACAGCTCATTTCCTGAGTCAATTGCTGAACCAAATCCGAAGTGTATGAAATCTGTGTGTTTGGGTCCCAGCTTAGTTACCTTGACTAGCTTCCAGTTGTTTTCTAAAGCTCTTCAACCTTTTGCACATTTGTAGCAACTGGTTAGTAACATGATTCAAAGTTGCATTTTATTTTCTAAAAAATATGTTAATTTATTTATTGCAAAGAGTATGGTTTAATGGTGGTTTTAAAAGAGAGTATTGTTCAGTAAAGATTTTAGAGTATTCTATATGGATTTTTAAAGTCACTGTTAAGTTTTTTGGGGCCGCTTCCACTCTTGGAGAATCCCAAGAGCAGGGGCGACCCCCGGCAGCCCGGTGCCGTGGGGCTGGCAGGGCAGCGCCACGTGGGACTGGCGATGCCTTTGCCTGGGACGATTGGACCCGAGGACTCCAGTCCAGAGAGGCTCATGAATAAGCGTGTGACTTTAAGCATAATGAGTAGTTTTAAGTACTTAAAGGTGGGATGAATGCTTTTTAAACACTTTGCTGAATTGGAATTTAAGAGGCCTGCACTAAAGCCAAGTGAAGTTTAGTGTGAGTCTTTTAAATGGCATGGGGATAGGAATATTGAGCAGGCAGGTGGGCACAAGTTGTACTTCAGACATAACAGTATTATCAGTAACCATGGAAGGGAGACATTTGCTTATTTATCTTTTCAATTTTTACTATGTTATGCTTGCCACTTTTTTGAGGCAATATTTTTTTTTTTTGATGGGAAACCATAGTGAAAGCACAAATAGAACTATTTGTCCAATAGTTTTAAAAACAAAAGTTTTAATTATTTTTTAAGGTTTATGAAAAGCAGAAGAAAATTTATACTGCTGCTATTTAGCCAAAAGATTATTCATAAGGTATTTAAGGCCAGGAAGTGTAAAATTATGTTTTAAATGTATTGATAATTTGTACATATTGTTTATAAAGGCCTTGTGTTTATTAGAATTACGTTATTTTGATGATTTCTGTACATACTCGTAAATACCCCCAATTTGTGTGAAAACATACTCCCTTATTTGTACTTATTTTGTAAAGAAATAAAACAATTTACTAAAGTAACACATCGAGTGACATACAGTATTAATTTATCAAACATGAATTTCACATTGTCTTGTAGTTCTTAAGCACTGTTCAGAAACATTTTGCATTAAAATATTAACAGAATACCCACAAAGAAATATTAAAACCAAATACTTCAATGTTTTGTTGTGCTGATTCTTATCCCTTGTCAAACATCTAATAAAATTGTCAACAAACCTCGATGTAATTAATACAGTGAATGAATGCACTCAACAGTTGCTTTCTCAAAAGCGATTAGTCCAACAAGCACAACATAACATTCTCTTTCGCTTTCTTTCCGAGACGTGGGAGCACAGTGGTGTAACAGGGTTGTACACAAAGTGCTAGTGAAAACTCGTGTTCTTCAAGCCAGTTTCAGTGCTCAGCAACAGCGAATCGGAACAATTTTGTTCAATCGAATTAGGTGAAAAACCGGGCTGCATTTACTTTTTGGCCTGCAAAACAAAACCATTTGCTGGCTGCGCACCACAGCTTTGCTGGAGTTTCTATGGTAGTTTAAAACCTGTATTAGCGATGCTGAGCAATGTTCTTAATTAAGTTATGTTGCTACGGTTTAAGGCCAGAAGTAAAAATTCAAATCAGCTTTTGCTGATATTGCTGCCTAAAAATATAGGGAAATAAGTAAAAAAGATATAAATGAAACTGTAATAAACTTTAAATAAGTGACCTGAAGTTACTAACTAAAAGAACATGTCCTAGCTTAACTTTTTTTTTTTTAAAAAAAGGCATATTTCTTCTAACGAAGTGATTGTTTCCACATGTCTTCCTTGCCTTAGCGCTATTTTGCAGTCAATGTTGTGATGTCATGGCTCAAACTTTCCATCTCAAGTTCACATTTAACTTGGCTGGCGCAGCCTGGAACCCTTTACGATGCCACTGTAGCAAGCTGCCCTAAGTACTGGAGCTGCTTTATTGAGCTATAAAAAAAAATACGGTAAACACCAAACTGAAGAAAAACAAACCAACCAACCACAAATAACTTGCAATGTTCTACGCCTATCTAAAAGCATCATCCTGCTTCCAAGGTGGCGGGGGCCGCCTGCCTGCACCTTCGGCGGGAGCTGGACGTGCTCAGCACTCGGCGGGGACTCGGCGCCTGCAGACAGCCCCGGCAGACCTGAGTATCAGTGGCAGAACTGGGCCCCTGTGATTAAATGTAAACGTGAGGTGTTGGCCTTTCTCCCCTGGCTGAGAGGTAACGAACGGAGAGTGTGCGCCACCGACGAGCGCTCAGCCGCGCTCCTGCGGGCTCTCCCGGTGCGGGAGGGCAGGACAGAAGTGTATGTCGGCTAAATCAAGAAGCCGAACAGATTATTTAAGGATACTTTGAACTGAAAGTAAACTCAACGTCTGAAAGTAATAAATAAACCACTTTTTTTTTTTTTTTTTTTTTTCCTTTTTGTAAGACATGGCTACATTAAGCTGAATGGATAAAGGCCAGAGGAGACGCAATCAAAAATTCTCACCTCTTTCAAACAACATGGGAGATACAGTGAGTGTTCCACCCTACTTGCTTATTTTTGATCATTTACTTTACAGAAATGTTTATGGCATGAAGTACTGTATAAGAAATGTGCATACACAAATACATGACAATTATACGTTAAGTTCTTTACAATATTAAATGTATAATATACAATTCTACAGATATCTTACATACAAAGGTGAATGTTGTGCCATATATTCAAATATGGCAATGCCTAGCAACTTTAGAATGTTGTACAAGTATAAAACCACAAAATAAAATAACTTTACAACTCTTTTAAAGTAGACAGATTTGCTCAACTGTTCTGCTAAGTTAGCAGGCCAACACGTATCGGCTAAGATTTCCAGAAGAGATCTTCGAGTTGGGTAACCAAGATAGAAAACACCTGCAGAGGTCCGATTTTCCACGGACAGGTATCCAGCCCTTTTCCAAAAATTAGACCCCTGCCTAGGTTGTGCCTTGGATAGTCAGTACAGCTCATCACTTTTGAAAATAATAGTCTTAAACACGATTTTTGTTATTTTGCCCTATTGTAATCGTTTGGCATGAAAGAATCGTTGACCACTTAGTACTCTGTCCCTTGTTCCATATGGCCGTATTTATGCATCTAAAAAGAGTTTTAAAATTCAGCATCTACAACAGTATTCTATAAATTAACGTGGGCGAAACTGAATTGTGATTAACACATGAATTAGTTATTGAGGACCCAATCATGCTAAACAGCAATAAACAGGATTTAGCAGAATGCTATTTATAACCTTGCACCTGCAAGCACGGTGCCGTCTCCTGAGTTAGGAAGCCCTGCAAGTCAGAGTCGATGCCGATGCGGGGGGAGCAGTAACCCCCTGCAGACAGCGGGCTCGGTTACAGAGAAAACTGTGCAGATGGAGGGCAGCTACGGAATCGGTACTGTAATCATAGTTTAAAATAACAGGGAAAACAATCGAAACCAAAGGTGGACTGCTTTCATCGGACAATGGCAGTAGAGGGTTTTAACATCTTTTTGCAAAAATTCCAGACCCATAAAGAGTAGGCTCGTCCAAAATTCTTAATGTTTCCTCCTAAATGTGGGCTTGTAACATGGTTAGTAAGTAACAAGGGGTGACAGAGCTTGCTTGGCAGAACCACGCTTCTTGGCTGATGCAAAAGATTTAACAGTTTCTGAGTCAAAACAAGACTGGCTTTAAGAGAACTATAGCTCCACGTCAGGTATGTGACCCTCGTGTGATGGTGGATGGCATTTCATTTTGTGCTTCCAGATCCCTACTTTTGCAAATATTGCCTTAACTGGCCTTGCCAAATTTTTTGTCGCTTTTTTGTTTCGCCTGTTGTGGGGGTTTTTTTAGTACTGAGCACCAGTTGACTATAAATTGGTCCTTTTCTGGTTCTGGATTCTGTCCAGAGAGAGATATTTCAGTTGGAAATGTTGTATAAAAATAAGCCATTTGCTAGCATGAGTGAGTACAATCACAGAAGTGTAATGTAATGTATGGAGGTGTAAAGCACGCCTGATATGAAGGAGGTGCGGCAGTCAGGGAAGATACTCAGTGCAGTTTTTAGTGTACCATCTTCCTCGCCCAGGTGCCCACTTCCACGCGTCACAGCATCGGGGTATCGTTGGAAAGGCTGACAGAGCCGTTTCTCCTGCTGATCTATTCAAATTGCGTTAACTGGTCTTTCTGCAGAAGTCCGATCTAGGGTCAGGGGTTTGTGAAGCTTTGCCTTTTTCACCACCACAGCTGTTCAGCCCAAAGTACATTCCCAGCAGGCCTGGTACGCTGAGCATGCTCAGGAATTTCATCGTGAAAAACAGACAACTGGTTTTTCAAATGCATTTCATGGCTGGCTATGTGACAGGTAGTTTCAGAATACCACTAATTGGCAACATAAAGTCAAAATCTGTTTGCTAATACTGTTTTGCAAATCCTTAGTGTTTCACATAAGGGACTATTAAACGCTTCTACGGTTACAAAGGAGTACGGGTAGGGTCTAGTCCAGGGGCTCCTGTTTTATTCTGATTGTTGGGGTAGGTTGTGGTCGTCTGTCTTCGCGACACAGCACGTATTCACTGAACTGAGAGGAATCCACCCCACCACCGCATGAAGCTGCCACGTTAAATCCCTTCTGAAATAATCTTTCGAGCACCTGCAATGTGGGGGGAAAAAAATCAGATTATTATTTAGCAAATTTTAGTGATAAAAGCATTCAGAGGCACCGGATCTAAATGATGGATTTAGTCTTTCGAGTCCTTGTTGAATGAATATTATTCAGCTATAATTCTATAACTTATTCTTAAATGACTACACTGTGATTAAAGTCTCGCTCTCAGCAAACCTCTGTAGAAAACAAAAATTAATCAAACAAATAAGTACTCTGCAGAGCAGCTTAGTACACTATATAGTAAAAACCGGACTGCGGTTATATTGATGCTCTCTCTTACTGCTTATAGAAAGCTACGCAGGGTTTAAGTCGTAATAAGAAGTGCCCATTATTCATCAGTAATATGAACAGTCTTACAGAAAGTGGCTGAAAACATTTCTCAGCTCTTCTTTGGCAGATGAAAATGTATCAGGAGCCTGAGTGACACTTCTACCAGATCTTCACGGAAATCGCAGCTGTGATTTTCCCTTGCTGGAAGGGAGCGCTGCTTTTAGCAAAGCACGGCAGGGACGGGGTGTGGAGCCAAGACATGGACAATAGGGAAATGTTCTGGCCCAGAAAGAGGTTAATTTGTATTGCCCAAATATGTATTTTCTCTTTCTCCTTCTAAAGAAAAGTTGGTGCAATTTAGATGCATAAATTTAAGGAGCCCAGAGGCAACTTTAATTTCTGAGACTGTCACACAGCACATTACCCTAGGATATACTGATCTTGGCAATATGATCGGGGCCGTGTTTTCACATGCGTGAGCGTGTTGATATACGGTTTCCCAGCAGAGCAGGATGCACGCAGACTTTGCTCAGCATTGGATGAGAGCCGATGCCAGATCCACCTTCGGCAGATCTGCAACGCAGAACCCACCGGAGGAGATGCCATGCTGCCTCCCTCCCGCCGGCTGCTCTCCTGAGTCCAGGGCAGCAGCCTGGAAAGATGGTTCCTGTGTTTTCTCTGCTGATAAATGCCACCAAGGGGAGCAGCCTGCACTGTTCTGGAACAGTCTCGCCAAGGTGCTGTATCTGTTGCTACAGCACACGGGCCCACCGCGCTGGGCAGTGAGCCTGATGACTGACTAACCCTGCTGAACCTGGGGACACCAGCATCCCATGGGGCAGCTGTCTGCCACCCGCAGCGCCAGGGACTAACCTAGCTAAAAACTTGTTCACTCAGCCTCGAGAAGTCTCTAAGCAATACGCCAGCCTTCGGACGGAGTCAACTCGTACACTTTCAGGGGTTTAAGTCATAGAAAGAATGTTATGTTTTTCTGGGTTTTACTGGCCCTGCGAGCACTTCAGCAGTTCCCCCTGCTGCAGCAGTCCTTGGAAGCCTGATGTTTCCAGATCCGCACTACAGATCTGCACACCAGCCCGCTGCCCTCGCACACAGACGCACGTGAGGCCACGGTGCACTTCTTAGTGCACCATTCCTTGTGCCTGAATGTTGGCTTTGCTTTCTCCAGAAGCACCAGCTTGGAGCCTTTATGAAGGGTAGCTGATCTCAAAGGGACAGCTGTGTCCCAGCTGGTGTCGCAGTGCAAGGCAAACCACGGCAGCAGCATGTGCTGGTCTTAATCCGTGGGAATCCCCCTTTGAGGTCACCTGTGCTACCCATCTGCATTTTAATCCGCGGTAACTAAAACCTTGTACTTGCTACCCTGGCTGCTGAGGAGAGGCGAAGGAGCGGAGCTGCTCTAGCACAGCTTTGCCTAAGCCGTGCTGAATCTGCGGGGAATCCGCTTGCCTGAGGAGCTCTGCCTGGCCCTGGGACACAGGGACTAAACGTTCTCAGAAAGTCTCATCTGCCAAATCTCACTGACTTTTGCCCTGATTTTTATATACTGTAAGAAAGGTGTAGAACTGAAAGACCAAAAAAGCACTCCAGTGTCTGGAGGAAAAACGAACCTGGAGAGATTAAAAGAAGGGGCGGGAGAGCGGTTATCAAAATACATTCAAAAGAGAGAGAGAGAAAGGTTACAACTCGTATTTGTCTGGGCTGCATGCAGCCTGTAGGACAGAAATGGGCTGCAGACCCTAACACTTGTGCCTGCTCAAATAAGGCGGCAGGAGTCTGGGAGGGAAGGAGGGGTAAGATGTTTTCAGACTGCTGTTTCACAGGCTAGAGTGTATTTTGACTGTATTACGTACCCCTGTTCCTAGACCCAGCAAGACAAAGACGAGAGGCAACCCAGCCACAGGAAAGGAGGCTTCTTCCATTTAACTGGACAGCAAAACAGCGGATTGACAGGTAAGATTTCAGAGAGAGACGTGACTTCAAAATCCTTGCTAAAAATTTTTTTTACAATCAATTTGCTTGTAAGACAAAACAAGCAGAGGGGTGCCCTTGGCTTGCCTCGGTCCAAAGCCGTGGAAGGCTGCACGCTCTGTACCGAGCCAGCTCTCTGCAGCCAGACAATCCAGGTAGACATTACACCTTAGAGCACCGCACGCAGAACAAAGCGATCAGTTTTTGCTACCTACGCGCTTCAAGGACTAGACTGCAGGCTATAATCTAGTGTTAAAAACCTTGGTATCATCAATTTTCTCAGCAAGAAACAAAACAGGCCAAATCCTGTAAACAATGCAGAGAACGTTTAAATACTGTCGAGTTTTAAGTGTAACTTGGATGAAGTTGAGCTCAGGTCTATGGAGAAAGGCTGCCGAAGGCTGCTTCCACGTGCGCTGAGCACTGTTTGTATGCGCCAGTGCGTACACAAGACTGAACGGCACGTGGAACATGCACAGATTTAAAGGCCATTTAGTGAATTCGGCTCTATGCACGTTACTTTTTCTGAAGGTACGATACAGACAGAGGGAAACCAGCGAGTATCTCTGAATCGAATCAGAGCTACTTTCCTGTAAATCTCCAAAGAGAATATGCCAAGAAGTAAGTGAGTATCAGCTGTGATTCTCCTACATACAGGGAGACTGACACACAATATTAAACACAGGATTTGTGCTAGGATTTAATATACCCTGTCTTCCAGTATTCCAAGCACATCTGATTTTGTTGGAAGGTTTTCCAAATGGAAACATGATACTTCACTTACTGCATTTCATTTAAATTTTGCAGAATACTAACAAATACATTTTTAATTATGAAGACTCGATGTTCGACATATACAAGCGTCACAGAATTTTCTCTAAGGTAAGCTCATGTATCTCAAGCAGAACCTGTTGCAAGGAATTGAAAAAACTGTCAGTTTTAAGAAAACTCTATACCTATATGTAATTACATATATATGGGTATTACATTCAGAGTTACTATATTTTTTTGGCTAGCACTACCTAATCAGTGTGGACATTCTTTGTTTTACATGCACAGTTTTTGACACAAAACATTTCATGAAAATATGTTCCAAAGATCCAAAGGATCTATAAATACTGCAATTGTGCTACCAAATACATTCAGCGGGGCACAGGGAGACAAAAGCGATGCACCTCAGCAAACAGCAGGCAGACTTACTGTGTCACTCTTTGAGATTCTTTGGAAATGATTCTGCTCTTCCAACCACCTCCCCTCCCAACCCGTCTCCCTTAAGTCTGTGCATTTGCTCCACTGTGCTTCCAACTTCTGACTTAATCTTGTTTTGCCAAAAAATCCTGGGAAGGGGAAGGGCAGCAGCTAAGCACTGACCAGAGTCCATCAGAGCCAATGATAATTAGCTGCTGATTTCATCAGCCTTTGGTCTCAGCAATGCATCATTTTCCAGAAAGTGTTTGAAAACACTTTCTATTAATTATATAGTAAAATGATGTAATTTAGTAAAATGATGTAATTTAATAATATTATTTACACTGCAGACTCTTTGACAGAATTTTTTTTCACAACATGAACATGCGAAGAGACTCTTTGATTCTGTCTGAATTTTGACTGAATTCAAAACACATTCAAATAATCACAATAATTAGCATTAAACTTTTACTACAAGCACACATTTCCTGCCAGTACGCCACCTCGGATAAAACAGAGCCGAGTGCTAAGCCACGTGGGCATCCTGCACTTGGACTGGCGGCTTGCAGTGCTGAGCCCCTCAGCAGCTCGCAGTGACCCTCGTTTGTTTTAGTTTTTCTAATTTCTTGCATGCACCTATCACATGAACAGCATGGCTGAGACATGAACACGCTTCCCTGTCCACTCACCTTAGCTAAACTGCAGCTGCTCCCTTCTCCACCCAGCACAGTGATGAATTCCAGTGACGGCCTCCGACCCACCTCCAGCCGCCTATTTTTGGGGCAGCCCACTCTAAACCTTGCCAAACATGACATTGCTAAGGACTGTGCAAAATTAACCACAGGCATCGGACTGTTGAAAGTTCAACCAAATCAAACACTTGGAAGTCTTGAACCAAAAACTCCCCCAAAATAGCTAGATTTAGAATGGTTTCAGACAAAAGCGTCTATTGGTGCACAATGCACCAGGGAACGCTGCCCAGAGGCATCAGTGTCAAATGCAGGTTGTTAAAACAGCTCCATCCACCTTTACGTGTTCTGGAAACTGAGGGTCTCCCAAAAACGTTGTCAGCTGGCAGCCTGGGGGATGGAGGGCGCCTCAGCATGCTGCGCAGTAACACCACAGGTGAGCAAGGGCTCCAGGCTCCTGCCCTCCCCTGCTATTACGCCTCCCTCCCCAACCTGTCTGGCCAGCCTGTCCCACGGGCCAGTTCTTCTGCGGGTATTTGCCCACAGGGAGCTTTATCAGGACCACTATGGCACTTCCCACAGCCCAGTTAATGTCTGCAGCCACAGCCCATCTGCAGGGGACGGTAACTTTGGAAATATTCCCCTATAGGTTGATTTCACGTTCCATAATACAAGTGTCTGCAGCGTAATTTAAAGGCATATGTGCAAAAACCAAGAGCTCTGTTTTGCCCTTGTTAATTAAGGGACAAGTAAACAGCATCATCACCAGCGTTCCTTCTCCGCAGCCCAAGGATGGCTACAACACCAAAGCTTTGGCGCAGTGGCGGTCATCCCTTGTGAAATGGCATTTCTTGCCCATGAGGCTGCTGCCTAAACACAAGCCACCTATTTATTTCTGCTACCATCCACCTATCTGTCCAGTTATCTTCTTTTGTTTCAGATGTTTAATTTTAAACCTAATGTCAAAACTCTGAGTATAAAATGAAATACATTTTGTTTAAAATACTCTGGGCAATTTTTATAGAACATCCTTTTGAAAAAAAAAAAAAAAAAAAGTGCAGAGATCAATTTTTTTAAGTCCATCCCGCAGGCACCATCATTTAATTATGAGTGAGACATAAATTATGCATTTACACATTGTTGCATTTTCTATAAAATGGTGTGGAGATTTTTTTTTTGTAGTTTTTGGAACTCTCTCTTTCTTCCTGGGGGCACTTTGGAGGAAAAAAAAACTGCTGCAGGCTATACATTGATGAAAAAATTAGCATTTATCAGTATAACACCATTATGAGACCAGCATGGCACTAACATACACAAAATCTAAATCTAGTTTTCTGCTTAGACTTAGGAAAACCTGAAAGACTGTGATCTCACCAGGCAGAAAATGTCTCCTTGCAGTATAAGCACTGAAGGTAATTGGGCAGAAGCAAATAATTTGCATATAATTGAACAAGAAATAATAAAAAAAACACCCCAGCAAACAGATGAGCCAGCACCGAAAGGACATTACCTGCACTGAATTCAACCGGCAGTATCCATTCAAAGGAAACCTAATAACATGGGTAGGGTCCTGGTTCCAGCCTGCATTTACGGAGTTGCACATGACGTCCCCAGTCTCCGGGAAGATCTCTTCTATTAAAGCTTTCTCCCCGCTCAATGCAATTCTTTCCCCCAGATCTGGAGTCACTCTTACGACCAAGCAGTCACAAGGCTGGAAATGTTTCCTTTGTTCTTTCTCTTGTTTCCATCGCTCAAGTTCCTTAATCATTGGCTGCAGCTGGTAATACTTTGCTTCTTCATATAAAAGATTAAAGTCCTGGGAAAAAAAAAAAGAAGAGAGGGAGAGAGAGAAACTAGAAATGCTTATAGTTCTTTTCTAAAAATGAGTATTTTCCTGTTTGACCTACTTAGGCTTATGTATTGTCAGCAAGAGTGCAAAGGCAACAGGTATCCACATACTTTGTCTTCGTCTTACACCTACACAGAAAACCACACCGTGTTAGTGTTGAATCTATTTGAGCTGACCGTGAAGTTCCCATTGCACTGAATTATTCTTTCATTTATGATCCCACAAGCTCAATGCCAGAAGGCTTTACTTTTGGATTAAGAAATCAAAATCACTGGTTGCAATAAGCAAAGCCTGCTGATGTAAGAGATGTCCTGAGCCCCAATCTGCACTCTTGGCCTCAGATACTCACTTCTGATCTTACAACAGAGTGTCTCGGGCTTCGCTGTCACCTCTCGCACACATGTTATGAGACAGAGATGTCGGTTCAGCTTCACTTTTCACCTGTCTGCTGAGTCTGAAATTCCGCTCAGCTTCTCCCTGCGTTTCATGATTATTCATGTATTTAAAGCATACTTTGGAGCCTGGTAAATTATACAGAGGTAGTGACCATCCTGCTGGCTGGGAGCTCAGCTATGCATTCCAACAACTTAAAAGAAACAGCTCTCCCCAGCCATTTGTCCACCAGCTTGCTTGGGCTTTGGGCAATTCAAATTCCCAGTTTGATGCAATTCCCCGTTTATTGACTGAGATGTCTTCTGCACATCCTGCTTAATAACTTTTCATCAGGTTTCCAGCAGATCTTCCCACCTCAGCTTAAACACGTGAGAGTATGTTGAGGCAAAGGGTGTCAGCAGCCCCCCGACCCGAGGAAGCAGCCGTGCCCACCAGACCAAGCCAAAGAAAGGGGGAAGGCCCCAGCAGGCAGTTTGCTTACACTGGCTCACCAGCTCCTTCAGCCCCCCGAAGGGAAGAGGAGCAACAAGAGCACAGCACCAGCTCCTCTCTGCAAAGACCTGCCGTTTGCTTTCCTGGCTCCTACACCTGCTTACAGATGGAAATGCTGCACCGCAGGCACAGTGAATGCATTTTGAGGAGTATGCTGCAGGTCAGCACCTGGACAGAAAGGCCCATTCTCCACCACTGCAATGCAATGAAGTGAAAAATCAAAAGAGTGAAATGACTTGGAATGATTTGGACTGGAAAGAAGGGCACGACAAGAAGTAACAGGAAACGAGCACCAAAATTGCATGAAAAACAATGGCAGTGCTGCTGCTCCAGGACTCGGGGAAGAGGGGAAATCAAAGGCCAATGAACATGCAGCACAAAAAGGTGCAACTCTTCATAGAGGCTTGGAATTAACCTGCAAAATCTGCTGCTGCAGGATACTGTTGAACCAAAGCAGTTAGCTCTGTTCAAATTTGGCACCACAGACCCACCCCTGCAGTGGAGAGGTGCTCCTTCACCCCAGGGCTGCCTGCAGCCTGGAGATGTATGAATATTCACGGTGACACCGGCAAGGTTATCACATTACAAAAGGGACATCCAATCCTTTACATCTCTTTGATGTCTAGTAAGGCTGGGACAACACACACACACACACACACACACACACCACTAAGGGAGAAAAAAGGACTGGAGAAGGCACAGAGAGGAAAAAGGGATAAGAGCAAGCCGGAAGAAATGGCACACTCCTGGGAAGTAGCTGGAAGATGAAAAACAACAGGAAGATTAAAGAAGAAATCATACAGAAAGCACGCTGCAAACAACTGGAGTTGGGAACAGGCCAGACAAAGAGGTGTGGAGACTGGCTGCATCACCTGGTCCTGGGTAGACAGCATCAGACCCGAAGCCTCGTCCCCGATGGAAGGTATTTCCCCCCCTCCCCAAAATCTGCACCCTCTGCTGAACCATTACTGCTTTTCTCCGCTCACCAGTGAATCTCCCGGGTTACTGAGTATGGGAATGGTTTAAATCTACAGAGATTAGTGGCCTAAATTAAAAAAACCACCCCTGTCCCAAACTTTCCAAAATCTTCCTGTGGGACACCGGAGCAACACAGTCCACCACCTAACTGCGCTCATTACAGAGGTGTGTGCAGGGGCCCATGAAACGTTCACCGGGCATCTGCTGGTCCCACGTATCTCTCTTTTGAGCAAAGGAAAACATGCAGTGGTAAGGGAAAATGTAATGCTGTAGAGCAGCGAACAGGAGCAGCTAGTGCTTCCTGAAGGCAATGGTAAGTCTCTCACTGTTTTCAGTAGGTCCTGAAAAATTAGTTGTAGAATATCTGTCTTCATTGTTACTACAAGGTATTGTTTGTAAGGTCAATCAAGTGAATATGTGCTAAGAAAAGTCAACAGTAAAACCCAGAAGAGTTGGTACGGTGATATAAAACCCAAGTCCTTCATTTCTGCAAGCAGAGAGGGGTACAGTGCTCCTGAGGCTGGAAGCCAAGCCCATGACATTCACGAGAGCCTTTTCGACCGACTTCACTGGGCTTTGGGCTAGGCTGGCAGTATCCTGAATCACAGGAGTTCAACGGTCCAGCACCCCCGGACCAGAATGGTAATGTCATACAGCAAGCAAAACCAGGATCGCACCGCCTCTACCTCCCCACAGCCAGCCATGAGCCCATGGCATCAAATCCAGCTCTAGTGACTCCTGCCAGCCACCGTTTCTCCTAAAATAAACAAGATCAGGTTTACATTCTGATACAATTTCATGATAAGACTAGTTTTCAAATGAAACAGCTCTTCTGCTACCGTTCCCAGAACGATGCAGCCACGCTTCAGCTGCTGGCTGTGTGGAAATGGGGCTGTGCTGGGGCATCGCGCG
The DNA here is from genome assembly GCF_023634155.1 of Falco peregrinus. Taxonomy (NCBI): domain Eukaryota; kingdom Metazoa; phylum Chordata; class Aves; order Falconiformes; family Falconidae; genus Falco; species Falco peregrinus. The sequence goes on from NC_073734.1 coordinate 13,517,112, forward strand.
CTCTGGGATGAGGTGTGCACCTGGCCACCACTGCCTGGGTTAAGCCAAGGTATTTGGGTAGGTGTCTAAAATAAGCCTCTCATCTCCATGTCCGTTCCACTCTCGGGTTGAGCACAAATATGCTGGAAAGGGTTCTGCAACTGGAAGAAGGGGTTTGTAACAGGAGCTGGGAACCTGAGGTGTGCTGGTGCAAAGGGGCAACGTGCATGTGCGGCGTGGGGGAGTCTGGGCACTTATTATCAGGCAGTGGCAATGAGGGAAATGCGTAGCATTTGTAGAAATGTAGAGGGGATAAAAAATTGTCTTCTGCTAGGTAAGAGGAAATTCATTGCTGTCGACTAGTGACAGCGCCGGGAAGGGACACCTTCCCACCGAGTCACTTGGGCACCACTAAGGAATGTCACAATGTATTTACGGAGGGAAGAGGATTTTGCAAAACCAGGAAGAACGAACAAACGGCTCACAGTCTGGGGGTCTGGTTCTCTAAAGGCTGCGCTCGCACAGGGTAACGGACTCAACACACCGTTAAGTACATCATGTTCTCAATTCAGGTTTGATACACTGTTTGGAGTACTGTGTATCTGTGACCGGACTGGAAGCAATGCCCAGCCCTGGACCGTCTACAAAAAATGTCCAGGTAATACCGACACAGGAATTTCCACTCTGCACTGTAGATGTACAACTCTACCCTGACGATTTGCAAAAGTTTAACATGAAACATGAAGCAGAAGAATTCAGTCCACCAGGGACCTCGCCAGGGATGTGCCACAGGAGCTGCAAGAAAACATTTCCATGCTGCCCACTTTTGTAAGTTACCAAAGGCAGATGCAGACACGCATCTTTCTAGATCTATCCGGAAGAGGCACGTTTCACTGAAACAGGCACAGGAGTAGCTGCAGGGCGCTAACTGCCTAGCACAGTGGCAAAGTGCACACAGTCTCACAGAAACAGCCCCAGAGCAGCCGGGTACAGCTTCTGTCCCAGGGGTACGCTGATAAACGCGTACAGCTGCTGCAGCACCCCCCTCACGGAGGGTCCAGCCCTGGCATCGGTGCGTGTTGCTGAGCGGCAGGCAGCATCCCGCAGCAGATTTTGTACAGTATCCAGGTTCCTTGTGCTGCAGGACTAATGATGCATCTCTCATTTCTCCAAAGGATTATTTCCCTACCTTCCCAACCTCTTTAACAGCAGTGTACTTCATGGCAGCACAGCCCAGAGTCAAGCACTGTGTACGGGAGCTAATGGAGCTGACTGTGTTTAGCCAAGGAAAACTGTTTTACTCCAAAGGTGATTCCCACCAGCCAAGGTCCTTGCTCATGAGCAGGGTGCTCCCTGCTACACTAAAGGGCAGATAGACAGTCCAGCCTCTGATTTTGCTGTAAAGCACCATAAAATGCCTTCACGAGCTACCATGAGCCTTCAGCTTCTTGCGGCTGTTTTAAGAACTAGTGAAGTTCTGTCAGGTCACCTGGAAAAGGGAGCAGATAGCCAGGTGGGATGCACAAAGCCTGCTGGAGTGCACACAGCACTCCATCCGCAACTTCTGGACAGCATTTAGATCTCATAGCAAAGGTAAACAGACCCTTCAAAGATGCACCTTTTTGCCTTTCACAAAGTAATTTTCTCCTCGTGATTCAGTAGAAAAGCTTTTTTTCTGGTGGGTTTCACATTGGCTGAATTCTGCAGTCCCCTCTGACAGGGGTGACATCTTCCTGAGGTGGAGATGGGAAGTGTGACTGCAAAGCCAGCTGTGCTGCTGCTTCAACGTCAGTGCCAGTGGGTCCGTACAGATCTGCTAAGTACAGGCAGAGACAGCCAACAGAAACTGTAAAACCATGTCTCCCGTGAACCTGATGCTGTTCTCTCAGTACTAAAGAGGCCCTTTATTTTTGTACCTGATGTTGACTCCTGAACAGGCTGAAATGGCTCTTTCCACCCGTTTTTCACTTGTTATTCTTTGTTACACGAAACAACAAACTGTCATCCTGACTCAACATTTCTTTTATATTTTAGTGCTGTGAAGCTCTGACTCCTGGCTACGAGAGAAAGTTGCTTGCTTCTGCGATGACAACTGCGCCATTTGCGAAGGTCAGTTTGAGAGCACTTAAAATTAGATGCAAGGACACTGATTTTAAAACGATAGTAATGAATTAGTGTGTTAGCCTTGTGGTTCTAGTGCTCTGTAATCCATATGAAACTCAAATATCCTGTGCGTTTGTGCTCCCCCCCTCCTTAAGATGGAGCAGTAAGATATCCTTAAGATAAGCAGGAAGTGAGTCTCATGTAAGTAGGTACCATTCGTCCTGGTTTTGCATGAAATTACGTATTGGCAGTGAAGGGGACAGATGCTGCTCATAAATCTCCTCGGGAAGCACCTCTGATGGCAGGAGGAGATCAAGGCAGAGGATATTTGGGCTGCAGAGGAGGGGCAGCTCCTGTGCCAGCCACCCCTGACCCAGCAGTGGGCAGACTGGGGCATGCTGGCTCCACGCTCAAGGACGTTTGATGCTCAAGGTGTTGTGGAAGTGTAGGAACAGGGAGCTGTAAGCAGCTCCAGGCTGCTCGCCATCGCCTCGCTCAGCACGGGCTGGCTGCAAGGGAGAGCTGAGCCAAAGAACGCACAGTAATTTCTCGGCGTACTTCATGTGGCTTAAAATCCCCCAAACCCAGGAAAATTATATGAACTATTAGAGTGTTGCTTTCAGCAGGGAGACCTGTCAGATACTAAACACTTTCAAGTTATGGCTTATTAGTAGTTGGAAGGGTAATTAATATTCACTGTAAACACACCAGTCAGACTTGATAATAAAGAACCACTAGCCTAGGAACACATACCCCACTTTCTCTGCATTTCAGTGTTAACTTAGTCTGAAAACAACACTTAAATAGCAAACACAATAATGCTAGTGCGGTACTAACATTCCAAACTTTCCAAAATAACCATCTGAGCAGCAATTCAAGTTGAAAAGCAACTTGGCTAAACCTTGAGGCTAATAAACTGCTTGATTAAATTAAGGGGTAAAAACTAATAAATATTCAAAACACTTGATAATGCTTTGTTTGACATAAAGAACATTTAATGCAAGTCTCACTGGAAAACCTGTCAGGTTTTATACCTTAAATAGAGTTTTGCATTTAGAAACACCAAGTGATTCCATTTGCTGCCTTTGATTATTGTCTTCTGTCACTTTAATCACGCTGGTAAAATTACACGATTTCTGTGAAGTCAAATCCGTTTACAATGCAGTTTTAATATAGCTTTGCAGCGCATTCTTCTATGCATTTTTATTTAGCTACTCCCTACCTAGCAATACTTTGCTTTGTTCTTGAGCCCTCATTAGCCTGGGGTTTGCTCTAAAGCTCTCCCAGGGAGGAACTAAATAAAATACAGTTAACCCTATGCAAAGAGATGGTCTGGAACAACGGACTGAGCCCGGGCACAGCGCCGGCTCTCCCGAGTCTCTCCCAGCCCTGCCAGCGGCTCGCTGTGCAGACAAGTCCTTGGCATCCACCGGCACTCTCACCTCCAGGCTCTTACCAAATCCTGCTGGTTTTGTTTCACAGCACCTCTGAAATCTGGATGCCAGCTGGGGCCATGATCAGCCCTAACTACATCTCTTCTGCCCTCTCTTCTCACGCCTTCTTGTCCCACTAGACTGCCCCAAACACTGCTGCTAAGGCGTCTCTCCGGCAGTTCACCGGCTTCTCCATCCTCTCCCCTTTACTTGATCCAGCTTACAATCCACAGGGCTGGGCTGGGCTTCAGCCTCACTCCAACCTGCGCGTTTGCTCTCATTCTCTACAAAGAGCTTTTCTCACATGCCCCACTGGGTGCTCTGGCTCTCACCCTGCCTGGTGCACCCCAACCGCAGGGCTGCTGCTCCCCAGAAAGGCCAGCGCTCGGGACAGCCCTTCTGGCTGGGTGCTCCAGCACTGCCCATGAACGCCAGCACTCCTCCCTGCCTGGGACTGGATGTGCACTCCCATCGCACACCGTCTCTGCTCAGCGTTAACCGGGAGCGCTCCCATGCTGGGGTCAAGTACTTGTCACTTAGGTAAGAGCGGCTGAGGAGGGGTTTGCAGCATGCGGATCAGCTGTACTCCAAAGCCGAAGCCACCACAGCAACCACACGTCTGGATTGATGCAGTCTTGCCTACCTAGTCCAACGTGCAAAGCGAAATCTCACTGCACAGCACGGGAACCTTCCTCCCCAGCAACGCTCCACATCCTCTAACTAAGCAGATCCCCATCGCCATCCCAATTTATTCATCATTTCATCCTGGAGTTAGTGCTTTTGTTGAAACTTGTCATCTACAGTTTGGGCACTTTTGTCTTCTAATTTTCATACATAAGGATGACAATGTTGCAAGTTTTGTAAGCGCAAAGTCAAATAAACAAGGCTAGGAGGAGAGCGTTTAAACAATCAGGACTTGCAAAGCCACAACCAGCGCCATTATTTCACAGAAAACATGTACTGCTCCTTAAAAAGCCCTCAGTAAATTGCATCTCCCAAGAATATTTTGACATTCATAAACTGTGTAAAGATTGCTTGCTGAAATCAAAGTATCTGCATCGGTTACATCTAACACAAATCCTCGTGGGCTTGTTTAAGGGTGTTTCTTTTTTATACCAACAAGAAAAAGATTTATACAATTTAAGTCCTCTAAGTATCAAATTTAAAATATTTCTTCCAGATTCTGAGCATTAAACCCTGGTAAGTGCTAGTTGCTGATGTTGCTTCTTAATTGTTGTTATACCCTTATAAATAAGCTAAAAATGTGAGAAAATACAATTAGTTTAGAAAAACTGATTTAGCCATAAGCTTCATCGTTTAACTTTTTATGGTATCCATGACAACAATTGGTCCATTTATTAAATAATAGCATCCCTGGTGTAATATGCAAGTACTAAAAATCCTAACAATAAACAGCAACATTTAGTTAAGTGTGTTTAGGTCAAGTACACAAACCAACCTGCACCAAAACAAATGACAGAATGGGAGGAAAAAACAGATTGCAGACTATAGCTTTCCTTACCTTAAAGTCATCTGGGAGCAGTAGCTTAGATGTCCTTAGGAAGCTTAATATATATCTGAAAATTTCACCATCTCGATCAATGAAATAATGCTGTTTTAAACTGTCCAAGACAATAGGCTCTGTGCCATTAAACAGACGACTTATTCTGAAAAAAAGAAAGAAAAAGAAATGGGCAAAAGAGACAAAATCGCATTATACCCTCAGGGCTTAAGAACATCCAGCCAATTTAGCTGCATCAATTCAATGTGCATAAGGTAACACAGTATCTTAATTTGGTGACAAACAAGTGCACAAAGACAGATGCCCCAGTTGTGTGCGTGCACCACACGCTCGCACACGCGGAGCACGCGTGCAGGCGCACACACCAGCAGCAAGAGCCCTGCAGCTGCCCTGGCACTAAGCTCGCGCTGCCCCAAACCAGGGCTGCGAATCAGGCCCACGAGCCCACCAAGAAAGTGCCTGTGAAACGCCCACCCGCAGCTGGCAGGGGAATGCTGGTGAGAAGGTGCACCGCCGGCTGTTACAGACCCCTGCCCGCCATCTCCTGCTCACGGCGAGCCGAATCGGAGACGGGATCCTGGCCACAAGCTTTTCCTCCAGCTGGGCTGTCATTTTTGATCAAATGCCACCAAAGCCCTTCCGTGCTAGAGGAGAGGCTGCCCATACGCCGAGATGAGCTGTACGGACCCCTCGGTGGTGGGTAAGCGTCCACCCAACGCTGCATGCTTTGGCAAACCGGCAACCAATGGCCCGTGCAGCATCTGCAGCGCTGCCTGCGGGACCAGTCCCACCACCAGCAGTCCTGGGGATCAGAGCCTGGCAGAAGAAAGCAACGTGGCCAGTCTTTTGTGAGCAAAGGAAAGGAAGCGGGACCTATGAGCCTGGGGGATCAGCTGGTTACAGGACCAAAATACCGCATCAGCTACATCACTCCAGCTGTCTCCACGTCCTGAGGAGCACACTCTGCAGAAAGCAAACCGGGCATCTGCCTGGCTGCTGTTCCTCCCGCCCTTCCCCTCCAAACGCCTGGCTTCTCTCAGAACGCTTTGTCTTCTCATGAGAAATAACCCAGCTGAATATATGTTCTTGAAAGGAAAATCGCAGGAGACAGACAGCAACGACCTATTAAGTAATTGAGTCCATCTCTCTGACAGTGCAGCATTGTTCCCAACTGCAGAGTGTCTCGTGTTTCAAAGTCAAGTCTTAAATAACCCTGCCAGTGAGGACTCCTCCATTTCCCAGAGAGACTATCCCGCAGCCTGCTGGATTTCACTGTCAGGCCGTCCCTCCGACTCGGCCGTGCAGTCCCCTGTGTGTCCCTCGCTGAGACCAGGACAGGGCTTTTCCCCGCCGTGGATAACAAGCTCACCAAACCCTGCCAAAGGCAACGTGGTGCTGCTGGCGAATGCCACGGCCTCGCCGCCTCCTTCCTTCCAGCATCACCACCGCACCCCAAGCCTTCTGGCCCGGCAGCGAGGGGAGCGGATGCGAGAGACCCGAGCCCGGCCGGGGAAGGCAGGCGCCCACCCCGGCGATGGGAAGGGGCAGGTTTGCTGCCCCACGGCCGCCCGCGGTGCTGGTGCCACCGGCTGCACCCCACGCCGCTGGCTTTGCCTTGTGGGTTCATGCAACACGGTGAGATTTGCTCTCCACAGCTGCACCTCGGTCTGATCTTCTAACTTGCTAATTTAGTTGCAAATTTAATTAACATGCCATTTATTTCTAAATTAACTGTGGAGATATTAAATAAAACTGGACTTAGCAAGTCCCCACTGAATTCAGCTAAAAATCTTTCTGCCCTCTTAAGCAAGCTCCAGGTTTTACTGCCTGCTCTCGCGTCTGTGTCAGCATTCAGCTAGTCCAAGATACTTAGGAGAATAATCAAATGCTCCCCTAAACCCTAAGTGTAACGTGTTTACTATTTTTCTTCATCCTCTAGCTTTTCCAACGGTATCAGAGAACACCATCCGGTTCATGCTGCAACATTTAATTTATATAATCCCAAGGTTCAGTAAGCCTCCAGTAATTTACTATTTTCTTTTTCATTGTTATTTTAGGGCCATTTGCCCGAGACAGTTATATATGTTGCTTTGTATAGTGTTAAATTTTATTCCAGGAATAATTTATTTCCTCAGACATGCACATGAGCCAGTGTGCTGTGCCGGGTTAGACTGAAAGCTGAGGAAACACTGAGAGAGCAACTTAAGGCTCAGTATGGTGCATTTATTGAGTAAATTTGCGTGGCCATTGAAGGTTTTGAGATCTTACACCCTAAGCACACCGGGCTGTATCTTAAACCTCCTCCCCTTCGCTGCCCTTTCCCTGTGAAGTCTGCAAAAGCAAGGCGACGGCTGCTGTTCGGCTCTGCCACGCGTATGGGGGAAGGTTTGCCAACAACGACAGGGTGCAGGGAAGACAGGGTACAAAATTTTAATGGGCCGCTCTTTAATGTAGTGAAGCATTTTTTTGGTAATGAAAACAAAACATGAATTTTTAGGCCTTTGTGGAGTGCCCTGAGCTGTATTTCTTCACCAGCAAAATTACTGCTGGGGAAAGAAACTTGCAGAGTGTTGAAAGACTTAACTGCCACCCCAAAAACAGAGTGATGAATAGTTCCAAGGATTTATTTGACATTTTAGGGGGCTGCTATTTTCCAAGAACCAACTTCACTGCAGCATGTTGTAACGCTGCATGCAGAAAGCGCTCCTGCTCCTCCCTTCTTGCCAGTATAAACTGTACCTGCACAAAGTCCATCAGAAAATGCAACACTGTGAGAGCACCAAGTGAACTCAAATGGCAGCTTCAAAAGGAAAGTTTGCCTGACAGGGTTACTCATCACATGTGAAGCCATGGAAAAGAGCACGGTGACCAGGGGCAGCTCCACAAGCCTCACCGGGACCCAGCGTGTTCAGTGGATGGGTCTCGGGTGGCCAGAATGAAATGCCGCACACAGAAGCACAGAAGCAAAATGCGCACAGGCTGTCAGAGAGCCGGCAAGTTAGCAAGTGCCAGGGGATAGGAATGGTTTTGCACTGTGCAAACTTGTTGATGTTCAATCAGAAATTATGTCCTAGTCTGGCTGGCGGCCTCAGTAAGCTGCTCCCTCCAGCACCCTGCCATGTGATGCGAGTTAAAGTCATGGGGAATGGCTGCAGCTCTCAGACTGGGCAGCAGTCACCCTGAAAATGGCTGGGTTTATAAGTGGTCATGGTGCCCAGTACTGTACTGGTGGACAAATTGGGTACGGGTGTTTTCACTTGTTTATGGCATGTGGGAATGGCACTTCCAGTGATGCTTGTGAAGAGGTGGGAGGCACAGGAAAACAGGGATGAGGCAAAGAGAACCGCACTTGGATCTTACAGCCATGGGTGAGTCTGTGCAATCAACCCCTCTTCAGCATTCCCACCTTTTGGAAGAGATTCATCACTTTCTAATTCAAGAACACTCTTAAAACTTCTGTCCAAGATTTAATTTCCAGACAGGGAGCACAGCAAGCCAGCATCAACCCAAGTAGGTGCAAGCCTAAGGATGGCAAGCTTGCCTTTCCATTGCTTCCACCCCCCTGGCCAGGTCCCCCTGTGCTCACACCACCTTCCCAGTGCACGGCTCTTCCCAGCTGTCTGTTCCTCCTGCCCTCGCGGCAATATGCTCTTCCCTGCTGCCTGGCCACGGCTCTGCAGCGCTGCCCACCCTGAGCCTCTCAGGGCCCCTGCTCCCGGCCACTGCCGCATCACGTCCCTGCGGAGCAGAGCCACAACGGGGCTGATGTCCAGCCCCCGGCTTAGTGGGTCTAGCTGGCACCTTGAGCCCCGGCTGGATGCTCTTCCCTGCTCCTCCCAACATCCAGAACACAACCTGTTGATCCTATTTCTACAATTTCTTTGTGCTTCTGTTGTTTCTGCTAAAGGCTTTTACATTTTCAATAATGTTTTGCCAAAACGCCAAGGGGCGAGTTTCTAGCTTTGTACCGATTTTACTATGATATTAAGATCTCCTTTTATTAGATTAAAAACAAACAACACAGCCAGCCAACCCACAAGGACAAGAGCGCCAGTAAATTCTTTTCTTAGTTCCTTGGGCAGGGGAGGAAGCCGTGTGCAAGTACCTACAGCCGGCTGCTGCTACCCGCACCCCCCCGTAACGCTGGCCACCGATTTTCTTTCCAGGCAAGCTCCCTGCAGCATTTGTCGAGATGGGAGCACAGAGAGGGCCCGCAGGGCAGGGACTCCAGCCCCCACAGCAGAGCTCACGGCACACCATCGCTTTCATAAACTCACCCAACTCCGTCTTAGAAGGAGCCAGGGCTTTTTGCACCCCCAGCTCCCTCGGGAGCACCCTCAGTCTTCCCAAGATCGTCACTGAGCGCAGCCACGGCTCTGCACATCACATACCGCTGTTGGGGGGTTTAACAGCGCCTTGGGACAGGAGAGTGGTTTTATGTGGGGAGGGGGCGTGCTGCTTTCTGTTTTGGGGCCAGTTTAGCCATTTTCTTGACAGATCTTTTTTTGAACAGAAAACAGAAGTTGTTAATAAATCTGGTTCCAGAGGCTTTAAGAGGAGCACCCAGTATTGTGGGATCAGTGGGACCAGCAGCAACCGGGGCTGTAGCGAGCAGCGGCGGAGCCCACCACCCCTGAGCCCCAACACTGGGAGGACCACTGGATCCCATCCCCCCCCGGCCACCCGCCCAGCCAGTGTAGCGACACCGCGTAAGTAAAACTCTCTATCACAACATTGCACTAAAAGTATTAATTTAAGTAATTACGAGATTAATATTTAACCATTCAGTGATATTTTTGTCATTCATAATTCAGTTGTTTACATTTATTAAAAATTTATTCTGTAGACACTTTTTCTGCCCAATGTCAAATCAGCAGGGAGTGCACATTTCAGCAAACTGTCATGAAAATGCGTCTCTTTCCTAATTTTATGGGAGGAGAGGAGAAGAAGAGAGATGCTGCTGTCTGTGCATCCTGCAAGCGCACGGGCCTGTGCCCTGCTCGGTGCCCTCCGCTGCGGCTGCTGCTCCTCCAAGCATCCCCCTGCTCCGCTGGGCACAAATGCACAGCGGAGCTGACAGGAGCTCTGCAGCTCTCCCTGCCATTTACACGGCAGCCGTCGGTTGTGCTTGGCTGTTGGGCCTTGCTGCGGAGCTGGAGGAGGCAGCGGCTGTGGGAAATGCCACAGAGAGGAGGAAGAAGGTTGTTTAGAGCCAGGACACCGAGCATGACCTGAAACTGCCCCGTAGGACATGCTAGCAAAGCGTCCCAGGTGTATGAGCAGAGTCCACTCGTTGCTGCTGAGCACAAACAGTGCTGCTTATCTCTTAAATATTTGCTCAGTGTGGGAAGGATAGATACTGTTATCTGCCTGAAGAGAAAAAATGCTGCAAATTGGAGCAGAGGTGCTTGACAGACCAGAGCACCTTATACTGTGTCTGGCACTGCTGTCCGCGTGGCTATGTCCCTTAGGAGTCTGTCACTTGTCCCATCACAAGATAGTAACACTGGGAAAGAACAGTGGGAAGCATCGGAGTGGCTGTGCCCTCCCCAGCCCTGGCGTGCCCGGAGCCAGCGCTCTGCTGGCACTGCTGCACCCCAGCCACAGCAGCACAGCCTGGGTGGGCAGTGGACAGTGCTGCCAGGTCTTTACAGCAGTGGTTTTTGTATTTCCCTTATTTTTACTGTAAAACTGAGAGGGTTTGTGCACAAGTTCCTAGCAAAGCAAACTGTAATGGAGAAAGCACCTGCAGCTGCTTTCCCCAGGGACGTATGTTAAAAACACCCAACCCACCCGAAACGCAGGCAGGGCTGGCCAGAAGAGGACAGGGGTAGCCCAGCTGAGCAGCAAACAGGTGTCTTCTGCCTTCTGGCCCGATGGTTGGTAGGAAGGAGAGATGTTAAAATACTCTCTCTGCCAGGACACATGCTCCCTCATGCCCCATACAGCAAGGAACGTGGCTAAAGGTTGCATCTGGCTGCAGTAAGTTTTCTGATCTGCCTCAATTTAAAACTTCAGCTATAATTAGCGTGAAAGTCCATAAACAAAGCTGTATTGTATGGTTATACTGTACCTTCACACCCTGCTACCTGACCGGTGATTTTAGGCCTTTCTCCAATTATGGGAAAGCAGTGCTAAGGAGAGGCACCGTCTGAGCGCAGGTCTGCGACCTGGCTGTGCTACGCTGCAGGAACTCAGCGCAGGCTTCGCCCTCACGGCTCTGCCACAGTTTCCATTTTAATCAAAGATAACGTCTTGACCACCTCAGACTGCTTCGGGCGTACGCTTGGCTTGGAGGGTGTTTCAGCTGGGGAGAATTTTGTTTTAAGCATCTTTTAAATCTTTTATTTGTACGGTGATGGGAAGAAGTGAGGGTAGGGGGGAGAGTCTGAGTCTTAAACTGAGGGTATAAATCGTTGCTCTGCAAACTGAAATCCAAGCAGTCATGGGTGCTTTGGGACTGGTTCATGTGCCTGCATACGCAGAAAGGCGCCCCAGAGGGGGGTTCTGGCACAAGTAAGCCCAGATCAGGTCCCTGCTTCCATTCCCAAATGGAGTGCAGGCATCGAGCCCGCAGTGGCAGACAGGTCACCGCTCCGTGCACGCTCGAGCCACTCCAACCACTGACTCCTTCCCCCACCACTCCTGCAAGACCAGGGTGAGCATCCTACATTTCAGCAGGGCAGCCTCAGCCACTAGCATCCTACAGGCACTGCCTGTCCCCATACAGGCATTGCCAGCTTCACACCCTTCAATCCTGATGGCACGAGTGACCCGACACTCAAGTACAAAACTGACCTGTGAGAACCAAATGGAGATAATAAAGCCTGTGACCCCAAAGCCCATCTCTCGATTTTTAACAAGAAAAGAGCATCAAGTAGTACAGTCTGATCTCAGCAGAGGGATGGAGGAGGTAACACAAGGCAACAGGTTTATCCATCTCCAGTTCCTGTAACCTCTTGTTCCTGCCTTCCAAGGCTGATCCTGGAATGCCATCAGAGGTTTTTGAGCCATATGCTCACTTTTCAGTGCTTTCGAAGGATATTACGGTCATTAACTATTAAGTACCTGAATGAACTGCAGGATCGATTACCTAGATTTAATACTTCATATTTTGGTGTTCAGGCTAGAATATCTATTTTTTCAATGGATCAGAGCTAGTCTATATAGTACCCACATGTATTTTTAAAAGTCAATAATCCGTAAAGAACATTATCAGCTACCACGCAGAATCATTCTTTCAAAGTTCTGGAAGGATTTTTTTTTCTTTTTACTCATCACTAAAAAGGAAAATTAGGTATGTCATGGATGTTGTAGTTACAACAAAGGCATGGACAATTATGTTTTCAGTTCTCTGTTACTATCAATTAAAGTCCGCTGAAGCAACAGGTAATAAACCACTGAAGTGGAAATTACCTATTACTTTCGAAATGCCACAAAGCATTCACGGTAAAGATAAGAGATCTTACAGCTCTCTCTCTTCCACCTGTTGTTAACAGCCTATCTCCGCACTTAAGACAAGTGACTCTGATATATAATTTCATGGAAATATATATGTATTTTTAGATTTTTACACATGACACTTATTTGCAATTTGTAGAGACAGCATTGCCTATACATAAGCTAGCAGTTAAGACAAGAAATTGGAAACACTAATCCCAGGTAGCGAAGCCAGTGTCTTTTCCTGCATTAAAAAATTCTCTTGGTAGCCAAGAGCCACCCTGGTCCTGCATCCATGTGGCCAAGCATCCCATCGGGTCTTGAGGGAGGAGAGGAGGAGTGATCAAACAATTGCAATGAGCAGAGCAGTGACTTAAGGGAACTGAGGCTCCCATGAGCTTTCCTTTCCAGGCTTTTCATTCACACCAGCTTTACAAGGGTATTAACCCTAAGCCCTTCACTTCATCGGGATACTGGGATTAGGCCCATCAGCACTGGCCGCTCATCCCAAATTTATCAGCAGCATGTTTGTTCGCTGGGGACCTGCTTCTGCCACCCATCTCGCAGGGAGCCAACAGCTCAGGAGCAAAGCGCTGCCCAGCCATAAGTAACAGTGGCAGGATCCAGCCCTTCGCCAGGATAATGATTTTGTTTTCCCTTATTAAAGTAGCGTTTGTATATTTGAGTGTGTTATTTTAACAGCTATAAAAAGACTTCACTAAACAAACAGTTTCTAGTATGTTAACTGCTGTATTACGAATCCTTTCACTGCATCTGGCGTATAACCACATTTATAGGCAGGGTAAGTAGACACATACAGGCAGAGCGGCACTCATTCGCTACACACATCAGCATCCCACCACGTTTATTTAAGTTGTCAGTCACGAAATGCATTTGCTGTGCTTAACAACAAAAAAAAATCCAACTTTCAAATATAGGTACAATTTGCATTTCTCCATTAAAAGTTCCCTACACGCCACTGACATGGCTGGTTCATTCTTTGTAACAGAGACAGTGACAAACGGCCTCCCATTATTTTTTGATGCTTAACCATACCGTGTGCATTCATTTAGTCTGGCTGAGCTGCTCTGGAGCAACCAGGAGCAGAAGAGAGGCCTTGACCACAGCGGGTGTGCAGATGCATGGCAGCCCCGTGCAGGCGGAGAGGCTGCAGTTACTGCAGATCAAGATAGGCCAGTTCTGCCACCCCTGCTCCTAACAAGCAGCAACTACCTGGGGAGAGTGAGAAGGGCAGAGTCTGGCTGACTTGCATATTTTTAATAAAAGTAACCAAATCATATTACAATATAATACAAACCCTCAAAACACAGAACTTGGTAACAGTAGGAGCCAAACACATATTTCCTTTCAGTGAAATATGCCCAAGTCCAAGTAACTGCACAAAAGTTTATACGTTGTAGGGAATACCTATCGATTTGGGAATTCCTCTATTTTAAATTGTGAACCTACATTTGAAGTTAAAGCATATGTTAGCTGAAGACGCAGTACTATCATTTTTTCCAGTATAAAGTTCAGGTTACTTTTGCTCTTCTTGTGTCTTTTACTTCATTCTAGCTGAACTTTTGTCTAAGTAGCTGGTGAAGATTAAAAATATTAATACAAATTTATATTGCAAAACTAGCTTGGTTTTGTTACGCTATTCTTGTTGCTGCTGCTCTGATTTGAGTGCTGCGAGGGATCCCGGCCTTTCAAGTTTTCTCAACAGAGAATTTACACTAAATTTTGGCCGTGAAAAATCAATGCAGGAACAAAAATTCTTTAATATAAAACAAACTCCTAAACTAGCATCTTAGTTTCCCAAAGTGTTCCCTAGTTTCCCAAAGGTCCCAATCCTGCAAGAACTGCATTTCAGTTCAAACTCTGTGGGAGTTGCGGGCATTCAACAGAATTAAGTTGTTAATACATGAGAAGATGCACAATTCAAACAAAACATTCCTGCCTATACAAGCCTTTTCTTGCTATTCCTTTAAGCATCCCTTCCCCCTAAATCATGGTGCTATGAAGGCCCTGATGAGAACAGGGTTGCACTGAATGCCAGCTCTCTTGCTGCTCACCTACTTGTTCTAACTTCCAAGTGGAAGCTAGCTCAGAATTTTTATTAAGATTTTCAAATCTGACTAGATCTGGACATTACCCCCATTGCCATCACCCTTGTACAGCTGGGCATGCTGGGAGGCTGTAAAACATGCAGATACTAGTTATATTTTAATATAACTGGGCTAAATCCTCGCTCATTGAAGTCAAGAGCGAAACTCCCACTGGGACTCAGTGAAGGCAGGGAAAATTTCAAATGTAACTCATTCACCTTTCAGGGTGCAATCCTGGCCCTCCACATCCTTTGCATGTGTGGGTGCTGTGAAACCAGCACGTTTCAGTACACAGCAGGAGAAAGAGGGATGGATACTCCAGCACTGCACAACCTTTTATAAAGGGTAAACGGAGACAGCTAACACAGTCACTTTGGTACCTGCTGCTCATGTAAATAGCTAGAATATTTTATCTGCTGGAGCCACAGCCCTCTCCTTGATTCTAGACATACAAAAGCTGAGCAGCTTTTTCCTACAATTCTTTCATTTCCAGATCCACAGGAAAAAGTTCCCAGAGATGGGCTGCCAGGGACTGTGCAGCACTGCACTGTCTGGGATGAGCAGGAACACCAGGTGACCCTCCGTGCCCACACCAGCCTCCACTGGACTGGGATGCTCTCCACCGCTGTGAAGAGCAATGATACCAGCCTCTCTCAGCAGCGATACATTAGCTTTCTGCTTAAAAGAAACTGCCCACACTGCTTGGGCATTTGGTTGGTATGCCTATCCATTAAACTGGTAAAGCGCTCTGTTGCTGAGCATGACAATACGGAAAAAAACAGCTTATCTTGCATTCTTCCTCTGTTTGCTTTTCCTGCAACCCATCCTTCTGTCCTCCAGTGAGTAAATGACACCAATTTTGCCCAGTCCCAGAATGTAACAGTGCTGCAATTACACTACTGTACACCTCCACTACCGCTCACATCACCACTCACTCTGGCACGAAGACACTGCAGGGAGTTACGGGCAGACTGCAGTGGGTTAAAATTCCCTACAAGCACGTACGTGATTGGGAAGTTGCATGCAGTTCTCTCTATCCGCATTTTTGTTATGGCACTCAAAATGATGAATGAATGATGATGCTCCTGTTCGTACATTTGATTAAGCTGCACCCACCATATTTTTCCTGGCTGTTCACTTAAACTGAACACATCAAGAATGATTTGTTAAAAAGCTATTTTGAAGAGAAAGCAACTACCAAAGCCTGTATATCCAGACCAAGTAGGAAGACTTGTGTAACAGTTTTTGCTGGTGAGCCCGAGCCACTGGCAGGTGAAAGGCAGAAGCGAAGAGGAATTACCACCAGGTTTTGTGTTACTAGAGCCAGAGAGCAGGGACAGAGAGGAAGTGACCCACTGACATGTCCACTGGGAAGAGCCTAGCTCCACAGCCACGTTCCCACAAAAAAGGGGAGCCCCTGCCTAGGGGCTATGGAGAGAGAACCTGCACCCTGGAAGGAGGCAGCCATATACCTGCTGCACAGAGGACACTTGCCCTCCTGAATGAAGCTTGGCAAAAGCTTTAAAATAAGAAAACTGTTAAAACTGTTGGATTCCGATGAGATACTGAAAGCTGAACCTGGCTTTTTTATGTGACTGCGAGAGATTCATTCTTAAATACAATACTACGGTCATGGGTTTGATTCTGGTCCCAGTGAAGTCAAGGCCAAAACATCCTTTGATTTAATTGAAAGCAGAAGCAGGCCCCCGCTTTAACCCTCACATACGCAAACAGAATACAACTGGATGTGAACAGAGGAGGAAATATGTTTGGAACTGGTTACAAATCCATGTGTGATTTTTTTTCTCCCCCCTCTGTAACATTAAAAACCAGTCATTGAATGTCTTTCTTCATTCAGCAGCAGTGTTAAGTACTACTGGCCCAAATTCAGCCCTCGTTCCCTCCCAGACAACCCCAGCAGAAGCAGAGGACCAGGTTTCTCTGTTGTCATCTACCGGTCCCCGTGAAGTTCCACTAGCCAAATTTGTCCACGAAATAGTATGCAAATTTTGCAACAGCAGGATTTAGGCAGCAGTCTCCCAGAAGGTACACCACATTCCGAAAATGCCAAAGCTGCAGCCTTTGGTGTAAATCACACTGGTACAACTTGTTGGCATAACACAGTATGACACCGAAGAGGTTAAAAAGAGTCCCTGACTTTCATTGTCCACTTTCGAGAGAGAGAGAGAGAGAGGCTTGCTGCTGCAAAAGCATCTACCAGATCTAAACGGATTACCTGCAGCACTGGTAGCATCTGCACTCCATTAGGAGAGAGGCGTAACGGGAGCCTGCCTTTTGGACTGGGATTCCTTCAGCGTTTCAGCTTTACGGTGCAAATCTCAGTTTCCAATGCTTGCCAACTGATCCCTTCTGAGTCTGACCAAGAGCAACGGTGCAAATGCTGTATAATAGCTTCCCAGCATCCACGTGCAGGAATCCTTTCAGGTTTTGCTTTATGTGGTCCTCAGCAGATAAAAAAGTAATTTTAGCCTTTGACCATAGGATACCATACTGCAGTAGTGAAATCAACATAGTACAGGTGAACACCGGAATACCTCTGCTGAGCCTATCTGTCCTGGTGCCCAGCTCTGACAGGCAAGCAGTCATCAGGATGACTGCATCCATAAGGAATGCAATCATGCACACATGTGAAGCTAATAGCCATCCTGCCTGGCAGAGTTTCAAGTGAGAGCAAATCAGGTAAAAACAAAAAAACAAACCCTTGTAAAATGTTTACAGGTGTCATTTCTTTTTTAAGCATCAAAAGATTGAAGTACATGCTAATCACAGCAGATGAGGTGAAGGAGTAGGCCTTTTAGTGGACAGAGCATGGAAATAAGAGTTTATAACTCGCGTTTAATTCCAGCTCTGCAGCTTCTCCCAGCTATCAAATTCGGTTAGGAGAGCCACCAGCCTGCTGTAACTCTGTATCAATGGAGTTATACCAGGGATGAGAGTGACTGACAATACTTACCTGTTTCAGTCACCAGATCATGCATTTAATGTCAGTACAGCACGAGGGAACAGGCTGATGTGCTACACCATATATATGCTGGATATACCCATCAATTTATTACACTTCCTCTAACACAGAAGCCTGGCGATGTCAATGCAGCTAGCAGCAGCATGGGGCACAACCCGTGTCAGCTACGGCCTGGCACCCTCCACACCATCTTGTTACTCTGTGCTTAAGAGATCTAGCCTCCTTTTATACTTTCACATATGAATCCTGAGTTTACATGCCGGTGTATCTCTTCTATTTAAATATGCACTTTGTTCTTAAAGATTTTCTTAACCTATTAATAGATTAATTCTGATTTCAGTTATATAGGTACAAATTTCGGGTAACTCCTTCAAAACCAGCGGAGTTGTCTCTTTGGGAAGGCCATCTGAGCAGGAAAGGTATGTGCACACACCTGTCAGTGCATGATGCTTTGTCTTCATTTGCCTATTGGTTTTACACCTTCAGATGTTTTTGGGACAAGAGTACTGTGGATACCTAGCAGAAGCATCTTACTACAACATTCAGGTTCTCTTACTTTCTCTCCACACATCACGTCAGTATACATCCCTGATGTAACTCCACAGAGGTCAACAGGGTTACACTGGGATTATTCTGGCCAGGTTTATTATTAGGCCAGTTTTCTAAAAGAGTAAGGCTTACTTTGTTTCCATCTAAGCTTACAGTAAAACTCTCATTGACTTCATTGGAAGAGAGATTTGGCCCAACATACCAATACCCAAACCACTTCCATTTATTTCAGTGAAAGTAGGCAAGGACTTAGTAAGGTCCAAAGTATTTTTAAATCTTGGATTTCATAAATGATCACAAGCATGTAGGTCACAATATATACACAGAAAGACACCTACGACAACCACCAGTGGGATCATTAAAATAAGTAAGTTAGGCCTAGAGACAAATTAATTTCATAACATGTTCCTTACAAAACAGATACCCCCTTGCTTCATGATCTAGGGAGTCTGTTTTATAAACTTCCTAAGTAGTTCATGAAATATCCCCCTAAGCAGACCAGCTGCCATTGCAGGGTCTTTACAAATCAAAAGACCAGTCATGTGTATTCAAAGACCAAATATGAAGAGGTAAGACCTCATCTGCTCCACTGGTATGGTGAGCTGTGACCTCAGGACATGATTTCCAGTACAAAGCTACTGAATCCACATCTTTACCTAACCCCTGTCCATGGGATGAGGGAGCTAGCCATGCAGCACGGGAAGAAGCAATCAGTGTAGGAGATTCCCCTTTGCTTCCAGTGTGAAGCTGCTACACCTGTGGACCCAAGCGCAGGTGCAGTACTTTACACCATGCTCTTCGGCAGGTTAACAGCCTCCACCAGCAGCACATAAAAGGAGACAGGCTGCTTCTGTGGTGTGTTGTGAGAGTGGTTTTTCAAGGTATGCTGCTTGTGCTTTTCATGTTACTGCCCTGAAAATGACTGCTGAAAGAAAAGCTGAAGTGTACTGCTGGCCCTGTCAGGTGAGTGGTAAGCAAAAGTAGTAATGAAAGAAATGTCAGAAGTACTTGAGTAACTAACCTCAGAAACTGCTATAGGATGCTAAACCAAAAAAACCCTTGAAAAGTTGAACTTTTGCCTCCTTGTCTGCTGGCTTCTCTTTGTGAGTTTTAATAAACCAGTTTTCAGTCTGTTGTAAGCAGAAAGGGTGGGAATTGCTAATGTGCTAAGTGTGACCCAACTACAATTGTGTTATCATTGCAGAAGAAGAAAGCGAAGAGCAGAAAATGAGATGAGGCCAGCTGTGTTTTGTGTTGGAAGTACTGGAAACACTGTTCAAGGTTCATCTTCTAGGCTCCTCTGAGAGGCCCTAAATGACAGCCCTCCTGACCATGGGCAGGCTGCGCAAGCTGCATGGAGATGTCTGTTCTTCCTTTCAACTAGCTGAGTTGAGTAAGCTAGTATCTGCATAGGAATGTCCAATTTTCTCAAAGTCAGGGTTTTTTTCAACAGCCTGTGCCAGGCACAGCACCACACTGTAATTTTATTTCTGTAAGTCAGGTGAGTGTTGATTTGCTATCTTCTCCTCTCCATGACTAGCTTGGTCTGCCCCTTCCTAGATGTCATGATACCCATTTATGTCTAGAATTCAGCACAACCCAGGCTGTAAATGTATGCAGAGAAACAATAATTTCTGAAAAAGTGTTCATCAGAGACTAGGCTAGGCAGTATTTTCTGCCTAGTGCATTTCACCAAGTATTCCAAGTAACCACACAAATAAGTCATTTATCGACAGGGCTTAAACTCAGCACCCAATTACAGTAAGATTTGTACTCCCAAAGGGTAAACTCTATTTTCCTCTCCAGAGCCTGCAGGCAGTCCCCGGGCAGCGGCTGTGCTGGGCAAGGCAGCAGCTATGAAGCCCACGAAGGAGTAAACACCTTTATCACAGCAGACAGCTCAGCTCTGTTGTGGCTCCCTACATGCCAGTTAGTAGGAGAACCTGGAGAGGTGGAGACAGACAGGTCTGAAGAATCAGATTCCATACAAATTCCTTCCCTCCCATTTCCCCAAGTCACTGGGATGAAGGGTTAAGGTTACAGGGACTATTCTCCTTTATCAGCAGATCTCCAGCTGGGCAACAACAGCCCTGGACAACATGCAGAAACTGCTATCACGGTGTGCTTCTGTGGGCTCTGCCAGACCCCAAAGCCAGGACTTCTTGCCACTAGTGAAAGCCTGAGACGGGGTATACAACATCATCATTCCCAGTTGTAATTGCATCCCTGTTACAGATTATTTTTATTTTCCACAGAGGCCAAGCCATGTGCCCCTCCTCTGGCACAGGTCATGCTCTGGGGCTCACGGAGCAGGGACTGTTGGACCTCCCACTGGAGCGGCTCTGGCCAGCCCGCAAGTTCCTTGCCTGTGCCCTGTGCACTGCCTGGGAGCTGTGCTGGATCCCTCAGAGCAGCAACACACGTCTGCCCATAGGAACAAACATTTCACACCTTTTCCAGAGCTTATCAAAGTGCTGCATGGACTTGTGTGACCTCCGTCACGCGGCAGCCCATACAAAGCAGCAATACTTGGCTTCGCAGATGAGGAAAGACTGGTTCGTTTTACACTATCTGATTCAGCAGCCTGGCAGTAAGATTTCCTTCACTTTCTCAAGCTCTCACTCTGGTAAGTGCAACATCTGCAGGCAGATGGTGGGGGGGACAAGGGCTGCGAAGGAGAAAGCCCTTTTTAAGTTGTTTTTTCCCTAAGTGTTCTTCTGGTCAAAATTCTATTAGAAACCAAAGAGAGGTTTACCCAGTCAACAACCAAGTAAGAAAAATTCCAAAGATTTATCTCTAAGTTGCAGGTGCATGAAATAAAAAACGGAAATTATTTTAACCTCCATGAAAATTCTGATGTTAGCTCAGAAAAGGCACTGCATATAACCAAACCTCTGATTTTTCAGCTCCTTTACTTGTTCCCATCTGCAGCATACACCTGATTGCCTTGAACAATGGCAGAGCCCAGGGGAGCCCTAGCAGGCTCACCCCTCTCTGCAGAGCTGCCACACTGGTGTGCCGTGTCGTTACATGTGCGCGGCGCTCATGCACCATGCCCATAACCTGCATCTCTGAGCTTGCTCCTGCCTCTTCGGGTGTTTTGCTTTAAAGTCTGTGTATGGTTCAAGTTCACAATACCGATTAAAAATAATGAGCTTTCTGCTGCAGCTCGCATGCAGGTGCATTTTGTAGCACTTCACCTCAATGTGGGCTGCTGGCACCTACTCAGCAGCTCTGCCTTCTGGGTAACAGACAACAGTTTGTAGCCTGTGAGTGTCTAAGCCTGGTATCACCCTGCAAACAGGGTGCTTCACAACTGGCCTTGGTGGGAAGAGTAGTACCTTACAAAGGGTGAAATGCACCGTGGCAGCATGCTAAACCAGAGTAGTTTAGTGGGTGTGCAGGGATGAGAGAGGGACTGAAGAGGGACAAGAAACTATACAGTTGCTGGGTGGGTAAGCAGCACAGAGGAACAGTGGCACAGAGAGGTTTGGGAGACACCTACGTCAGGATGGATGCTACCAGTGCCACATGGCACAGGACTTCTGTGGCACAGGGCTGGCAGGAGGCTGTGCTGGCCGAAGAGAGCTGATGCTGCTGCTGCAGACCGGGATCCTGCCCTCAAATGTGCTCTGCTTTTGTAGCCACCAACAACCTCTGGTTATGAACAAATCTGGTCTTCACTCCACTTAACCTGGCCTGAGTACAGGCCTTGTTGAAGGACTAATTTACACCCTAACTGCCAGCATGGGGTAAGTGACAAAACTTGCTAACACGGTATTTTTTTCAGGCAGTAATATTACTAATACACAGATCTGATTGGAAATTAGCAAGTAAGTTAAGAGTGACACTGGACTGATGCTATATGAGCAAAAAATGTGAGATGTTCTCAGGTATGCTGAGTCTGGAGAATTATATGTCCTAAACATATCCAAATTAAGAATTTTCCTGCTCCCTCCCAAGAAGTGCAGACCCAGTACAGAGCCCTTTGTGTAACGGATGATGTGGAAAATCCATCTTGTAGGTCTCCGTAGCAGGTGTATCTGAGTTTACAAAGCCACTGTACCTGGCTGTACAGGATCAGAAATTGTGTTGTCAGGGTCAACACAGGGGACCTAAAACTTGGAGAAGTGCTTTCCCCTGAACTCAGCCCAGCCCACTGCGGCTGCAGAAAAGGGGGGAGAAGCAGAAGACCTCAGGTGTCAGTGCTGAGCTCCAGCAACCAGAGAGATGGAGGTGTAGAGGAAAAGGTTAAGGGAATTAAAACCCACAGATACCTACAGAGTAGCTAGAATCAAGAGGTCACACCTGGTAGGAGAACTTGTCTGAGGGTGCATCTATAAAAGGGTGACTGTTTTAACAAAAAAGTCAAGAGAAGACACATGCTTTAGGGAACTCCTTTGTAAATGACAAAAAAAGCCCACAAGTTCAAAGGAGAGGCAGGGGGATATGCCTGGAGCACTCTACTATGTCTTGTAACAGCTAAGGTCGTTAGTTTCTGAAACACTTAATACAGCCTGGGCTGGTTTTCTTTGGAGGACATAGTGTCCAGAGTGGGCCCAGGTTCCCCAAAAGCTGAGATCAGGATGTGCACTATGTTAGCACTGGCTTGACATGCCTTGGGCCATGGGGCCAAAAAGATCTATTTTCCTGAAAAGGAAAGGCTGGGAGCAGAGAGGTCCCAAACATGGCGCACTACATGGGATCTGTGCGCCCATGCTACTCCCACCTAGACAGTGCCACGTCAATTAAAATATTCTTGCTTGCTTCTGTCACATGATTAACACCATGGAAAGCATGAACTTCTATAAATAAAATTTGAACAAAAGAACATGCTTATCTTTAGT
This sequence comes from Falco peregrinus, assembly GCF_023634155.1. Classification (NCBI taxonomy): domain Eukaryota; kingdom Metazoa; phylum Chordata; class Aves; order Falconiformes; family Falconidae; genus Falco; species Falco peregrinus. The sequence continues at coordinate 13,540,076 of NC_073734.1, forward strand.
AGATGGTTTTTCAACAAATACTAATTAACCAAGAACATAAGGTAAATGTATTTACCTTTTATAGCAGAACAATTCACAAAGAGCTCACAGCGATTCCTTGAGTTAAAAACATTATTTAGGGCTGCAACAAGGACAGGCTTCTGATGAAAACTTTTGTTCTGCTTTCTAACAGGAATTCAAAGTGGTATCAAAGTTTCCACTGAAATTGAGAAGCCGGGGCTTGCGGTGGTACTCGTGGATTTGGAACTTCCAGTTCTTTTCCACCTGAAGTCAATGAGCTGTCTGCCACCGAGTTCAGTGGGAGTAAGACTGGAGGATCTGGCAGTGTCTTTGGGTATTCCTGACTGCAGGTCAGGAGCTTGGACTTCTGGTGTGGGTTTGTTTTTTAAATGAACTGTCTCACTCCCTTGGATAAATACAATTTGCAACTCTTTGTACAGATCTGCTAAAGGCTTTGCAGCCTTTACAGTCTGTCATATGAATCTATATTCAAGTGTCAATGTGTGAAGGAGCTGCCTCAGAGGTCCTCTGGGAGAAAACATGAATGGAATTTCTAGAGGAAATGCTCTCAAAGGTAAATAATTTGTCTACTTAGCCAGTTAGTTTAGAAAGAAGATGTTGGTGGTAAGGGTCATGAGACTGAATTCAACAGGTTTTTCTTCTTTCTTCCTGTAACTCACAATTACCGGAGTTGGGAGTTTTGGTGGGAGAACTTGCTGAAAATACACTCCTGAAATCCAGCCTCAGATCCAGGTAAGACAACATCAGCCTCCTTGTACCTCCAAAGCTTGTTACCTTTAACGGCAATTTTGGGTATGCACAGAAAGCAGCCCGAAGTGGCTATAGGAAGAGGGATTAATAATATTACTTCTGAGGTAATTTCAGTGAGCACCATCGTTATGCTGTCGGTGGCCACAATTTCTCAGAGTTTGATGTTTCTTTAGTACAGTGTTTCATTCAAAAAGCCAATTGGAAAGGTGAGTAAGAGCAGTATGTAAGGTGAGTGTAAGTGGTTTAGAAACAATATTTGACAGTGGCTGTTTAACCCTCTTCTCCTTTGTCACACCAGTTGTGTACTGCTCAAGTTTTCTCCTTTTTAGCTGAGAGAATTTAAGCAGCCCATAAAAATTTACTGGAAAGGGAGCATCTATCTATCCCTTTTAATGGCTAATCTGGCATCCTTTACTTATGCTAATTTAATCAATGGACAAATGCTCTTCCCACAGCAGCACTAACATAAACCATGTTAAAGACTTATGTCAAAGTTGCTCTGAAACAACTCTGGGATCACTGAAATGCAAGATCTGCCCTCCAACTTCACATCACCAGCTAGCTGCTCCTATGACACAGACTTCCAGAATCGGGTCCTTTACCTCCCCTAACTGGAGCCCACCAAGTGACTTGGGAAGAGCCAAGCAGAGCCAGCTAAGTGGGCTAAGCACAGTCAATCCTAACAAATTACAATATCACGCTGCCTGCTGTCAGGTGTAATTTATATCATACCAGAGGGGTGACAGGAGAGCAGGTATAGGCAGGAACTGGTCATACCTATACTTGCTCCTGCTGGGCCTGATCTGGCAAGCTGCTGGGAGCTCTTCCCTCCCATTGAAGTCAATGTGAATTGTGTTTGTTCAGGACCTAATAGGATTGGGCCTCCTCAAAATACTATGGAAGTATAAACATGATTTGCTGATTGTATTTTTTTTCCTGTTTTCCATTAGCATGTGATGTCTCTGTGTAAGCGTACCTTGATTGTATTTATACACATTCACAGTCTGTATGTGTCCTTAAACACACATGTACAGTATATATGACAAACTAAAAGCCTAGTTAGGATTTTGGAATGCAGAGGAAGAAACAAAGAGATTGTAACAGAAAAAAAGAGGAAGTTTGTTCCCACAGCTTTCAATTTTAGTGAGCGCAAACTATTTTATGTGACTGAAGCTAAGATTCAGCAAAACATTTCAGGGTATGCTTACATCTTTTGCTGAAAAACAATCTACAAGCCTTCGAACTCGTGCTCAAACCAAGAGTTTAATACAGTGCCCAAAAAAGAAAGCTCTGTGTATAGGTAAGTATGGCCATGCCTCTATATGTGGCCAATAATTTTTTTTTTTCTGAGTGTAAGCTAACAGTGCTCTGACATTATTTCCAGATGTCTTGCTCAGAAAAGCTATCTCCTTCCTGCACCTGACAGACACAGACCACTGTGAAGACAGCCTGTGCCTTACAGAATATACACACCAGGGCAGCGAAGCACAGTCAGGAGCTCCAACCATCCCCGTTGAAATAACTGCAAGTACTTTCCCTTAACCAGGAATGAGAGCAGGCCAGACTCAATGGGGGGGTAACCAACCAAGTCTAGTATGCAGCACTGCAGAAAAAACAAATTTTAAAAAACTTTGAAAAACGATCATAAATTAAGGTGTACCCTTCATCCAGCTTCATAATGTACACAGCAATATGTCCTAGTTGGGATGCTGGTGAAGGGCGATCTTTTGCTATAAAAAGGTCTCATCCTGTAGGCTCTTACTCCAGTGAGAACTGAAGTTTGAGCATGTGAAAAAGCACTGAAGCCTTATGAGATGACACAGTGCTACAAACAGAAGACAGTACATACTAAAACATCAGGCAGCACGTGAGCTCTTGGTCAGTTTTGTACTTAGAGTTTAGACAAAGTAAAAAATCTGAAGAAATACTTTGTTGTTTATCAAACAGGAAAAAAAAGCTTTAGATCAGTAATCTATTCTCTTTAAATAAAATCTGTGAATTTATGTATATTCTCCCAAAGCTTCTATAACTGAAGCTTTTATTAAGTAAGTCTGATATGGGGTACATTTTAAAAATAGCGTCAGCAGTGGTATTTTAAAATGTGGAAACAGATGTGCCACTCTGTTACAACTGCTGAATCTTCTCTGTATTTTTTATACTATAAAGCATTTGTCTGCTTCTGTTATAAATCTCTCCCCACTGAACAGATTTCTTCTCTATGACTGAAGCAGTACCACACAGACATTAAACACACTGTCCAGAAAAATCATATTGTTTTGGTCTGACCATAAAATACAGGTATTTTAAGAACTGTTTCTTTTCCATAGAGAATTTCAGCAGCTCCCTTTCCTTCGAATGAAATCACAGCCATATGCTTCATGACATCAGAGGCATTTCAAGGTGTCTCCATAAATGTCATTTATTGCTTGGGAACCTGCCAAATCTGTGCAAAAATCCTTAGTTCTTGTAAAGGAAAAATCTTCAAATGAAACTAGAGCTTTACACCGATTGTCACACAAAAAAAAAAATCATCTAAGCCCTAAGGGAAATACTGGCCTTGTAGGCAGCAAAACTTCTGGCAACAAAACTTGCTGACCTGGGCTCTGGTTTGCTTTTGAGTCCATAGTGCCTCCTTTAACCTGTCTGCTGGGCACCCTGACGCTGCACATCTATACCTTCTCCTGGTTACATATGAGGCACTTACCTGTCTGAAAAATAAGCACTCTGAATGACAAAAACTTGAATTGGTTTAGTGATTGTAACTGTAAATCAAAATCAGGTATGTCTTAATGTCATGCTCCAATGAATGTGCTTTAACCCTTAACACAGTGGTCCTGTCCACACTACTGTCACAGGCCTGATGCTGCCCAGGATCCCCCATCTCTCACAGTGCTCAGCACCCACTGGGAAAATAATAAAGACTGCCATATACACAAATCACATCTCATATCACATCTGTTCATAATGTGGCGTATCTAGAGTCTAGTCTCAGACAATACTGGCCAGATCTGAATAAATTTTGCCAGACATGTCACCAACCTGTCTAGCACAAATTAGCCACCTTTAAGCATGCAAAGGTTCAATCCAGCCTGCAGCTGCAAGTGGACAGAGCAGTCAGCTAGCCACTGCCCAAAGGGAATGACCACTGACACAGAGGCACACAGCTGCCACTGAGGTTAGGTTTTTTGGCTGGCCAACAGAAGCATCCATTAGTCCCAGTGTAAGAGAGCCATTCTGTTTTCCAAGGAAGAAAAAAAAAAAAAAGGAACTTTTTCCTCCCCTAAATCTGAAAGTAGTTGCTTGGTACAGTTAGAAATAATCTAGGAAAGTACACCAACAGGTGCTTCAAATATATCAGCAGAATGCAGAAGATGTTGGGAGAGAAAATGAATAGACTCTAAAAAATACATAAATTTTAAAGGCTTTTTTTTCTGTAGAACCCCAGTGAAGTTTCTGTATAAATCGGGAACTGAATTATTCATAAGTGGTGAATATATAATAAATTGTATTTTGCATTGAAATATTCCTCACAGGTACATGCCTCTTTCCATGCAACCAACAGAAATTTGGGCAGAGAGCCTGAAAATGCCAAGGTCTTACCTGGAGTCTGGGTACTTTGTCAAGGTAGCCAGGCTGCTGGTGTACATGTGTCCTCCTACATCGATGTGTACGGGAGCGTTTGACTTGGTGAGTTGAGCTGGGAGAGGAATTCCTTGAGCAGCCAGAGGAGAAACTGGGGACCGTGTTAGAGACAGACGGGACATGCTTCTTCCCTCCTGCAAAGGGAAGGCAAAAAAGAACAGTTTCTCTTAAATGTAGCAGTGTGTTACCTTTCTTTCCAGTGTGATCACAGATCTAATCAGATCATTTTTGCATCTGCCTGATCACATATTCAGCTAACAAATTATTGCCACCACTGTAATTAAGTGTATTTGCATCATTTTCTTCAAAGTACCAGAGGGGAAGAGAAAGATGCTTATTAGCAATAAGAAATCAAGAAAAAAATTTTTCAAGGTGTCAGCCTCAAGGGGCATAAAACAAACTGCAAAATTCTAATTAAAGGTCGCGGGCTTATGTGTTAGATGTGAAATATCCCCTGACAAACGAATAACCAATTTGTGAATTGGGATTCAGGGGTTTTTGCAAGTTTGTCTCAGTAACGAGACACCTCTAAATTAGTGACTTCCTCAGTACCTAAGGCATTTAGTTTATACATCTAGTAAATTTCACATCAAACTAAGATCAATTTTCAGGTTTATTTTCAATAATAGTGAAATAAATGCATAATTTTCAGTTAAGCCTTACTATTAGACATAAAGAACTAATAAACTTTCAAATGGAAAGCAATTAATACCTGGAAGCAGTGAAACCAGTGTGATATATAAACTGGCCCATGACAAGACACCTTAGAAAGTACCGTACAGTCTGGCATACAAAATTGCAAATTCAACAATCCACCTAATAAAATATTTGAAAATTAGTGAAATTTCTGAATTGAGTCCAAAAATCCTCAGCTGACATACAAAGCAAAAAATACTGAAATGTCTTTAAAAATGAACACGACAACCACAGCAAAAGAAAATTCCTCAATTCTCTTCTGTAAGAAAAGCACAGCTTATTCTGCATGAAACGTGTCTCAAAGCTGATTTCAGTTAAATTGGTATAGATGGCATACATGTCAAACGGAAAAAAACCCTTTTATAAAGTTTAAAAAAATGTCCATCCATTCTCCCCCTTATGGGTAAAGCAACATATGCAAAACATTATAGTTGAAGACATTTCTGAATATAATCTAATTTTCTTGGTATTTTGTTCTGCAAGCATGCTACCAAGCACCCAGGCTCTTCCTTACATCTGACAAGCACTTTACATGCAGCATTGCAAAGTGAATTCCCATTTCTCTCACATTACTTTGACAATGTTTCTTAGAAATCTAAAGCTGGTCTCGCCTTTCTCTCAGCAGTATTTTGCACAAGATGCCTGGCTACCCCACTCGATGAACATACAATTAGCAACATTCTTTGTAAAAACAAATTCTGAGCTATATAGAAAGGGACTGAAAAATCTTAATACATCTGGACAGCTTCACAAAGTCATCACATCTCCATTTACTGCATTTCATCTTGGTTAGCTCCTAAGAATTTCCTGCATCTACAGCACAGAAATACATCACCCCATTATGAATCCACATCCTTTTCTCTTCGGAGGCTGGACGGACATCTGCACTGAACACGAAGCAAATACCAACTCTGTCCTAGGACTCCTGTGTCAGCCGATGCGAAATTGGGCATTAACATTTTTACTACAGCACCACCTTCAAGGAAAGTGATTGAATCCTTTCATGACTGAAGACGCTGCTTTCTTGTTTCCCACAAGAGCCTGTTGTGGGCAATCTTCACTAAATATGTCATACAGCATAAATAGAAGAACTAACTTTTAAAAACAACTTACATACTAAGTACCTACAGTATTTCATCGACATGTTTACTACTCTGTGGGTGCCTCATCTGCCTGCCAACACAAAGGTTTTTTTTTTTCTTACCAAAGAGCACTGTAAACTCATGTTCACTCTCTACTCCTTCACTTAAATGAAAGGGTCAGAAGATCCAGGCTGAATGTCAACCCTGTCTTTGTTCAGACCCCAACTATTATCACTAATGATAAAGGTACAGACCTCACATGCTACAGAGCTGCCTTAGAAATAAATCTCATGCAGTTTCACAAAACAAGTGCCTAATTAGGGCTCATCTGCACCCCTTGTTACAATTTCCAAATGAAATCAAAGGACTTCCAGTCCTCTGTAAATGCGTCTTACATTTAACCATTTGTCTTGAAATACAGGCTTCAATTTTAAAATATGCACAGATAGCTAAAGATCAAGTGATCTGAATCTATTTGTGCATATTTAAACACTGCTGCTATCTTAGGATTTTGTTTAATGTTGGTATACCAGTAAATTCCTTGATCTGTAAAGAGTCTGAGATTCTCAGTGAGGCCATACTCACACAGTAGATATTTAATTTATACTATTCACTGGAGGGACCTTTTGAACAATCCTCTGCTTTTGGCATCTCTCAGCTAGAGCATGTGTTGAAAAAACACTTAATTATAGAAAATCACTGGAAAGCTAAAATAGTTCTCAAACTTTTATGGCTTTTCATACTTATTGAGGGTGCCACTGGCTTTTTGGGGGAGGGGAGGAGAAGGGGAATTAAAACACAGGCTTTTCCCCTGGTCGGAGAGGATTCCTATTAAAAAAATGAATCCTACATTTTTATTGAAGTTGTGGAATTCAATCATCTTCATATGAGCAAACTGTCAAGGGGCGTAATTGCTAAGCACTACATAAAGGGCACTGAAAACATTCCTATTGCTCCAAAAAAATAAATAGCCCCTATTTCTTAAGGTACCGTAACCCTATTTCTAATGACTCCTTCTTCTTGTTAATGTAAAACGCAGCTAAAATTCATCACACTGAGTAATGTTGTTATTTTATGCACAAAGCAAAAATCCTAAATTTATTTATCCGGTGAAAGTCTTTATGCACATATTTTCTAATACTGATGTGAAAATTAAAACCTTAAGGGTAAATATCGCAGAAACACTAACAAACTTCATTTATTAAACCATGTTAAAATAATCCTTGCTCTTTAGTTGCCTACAACAGGATACAGCATCCCAACTAGTGGCACAGGCAATAACCCTGCTCTAATAAGTAACACAGGAACCTGCTGAAGGCAAAATCAATAGAGCCTGATTCCCAAATTATGTGAATATTTAGTTTTTCAAACATTACACACCAAGATCTTTCAGAGCCAGCTTATCTTTTTCTGCCTTTCTAAGCTAACTGCATAAGTACTGCTTGTAAAAACTATTTGCCCATGCAAAGTGAAATAATCACAATGCCATGCTCATTTACACACAAAATGATTTTGTGTCCCATTGTGCTCACAGTTGTTCAGCTCTCTAGGGGTGATTAAACTAGCTATGCTGCTACAGCTTGAGATGATTTCACTGAATCGTTTCTCCATGAAGTTGCTTCTTTGCTAAGCTGTTATTTTAACCATAAAAGGTAAACAGAAGGCAGTTGTAAGAGCTCCATTCAGCTCCGTGCCCAGGGCTATAACCCTAGGGCAGAGAATGCTGAAAGACTGCAGAATTTTCCAGGGTGTTGCCTTTCTTGCTCTAAAGCCTTCAGGAATACTGTTCATTTAATACACACTCTAGATGATACATTTCAGATCCTACTAAAAGAAAGACTTCAAAAGTGTAAGAACTTTTGGGCGGATGAAGCTTTCCCACCTCTGCACATAGCTTGGGGCCATGGTAACCAATACTGGCTGTTGATGTTGGGAAAATACAGTAGAAATAAACTGCACAGAACAGAGCAGACAGATAGGGACAAGGGAGGTGAAAGGTTGCAGGGAAGAAACAGGCAGCGGTCTGGCAGGGGTAACGAGAAAAAAGGGAAAAGAATGAAAAAGGAGGCGGCTCTGAAGGAGGGACAAAGTTAAATCAAGGAGCAGGCACTTAAAAGACTACAGATGGGAAGCAAGACTAATTAAGGATGTAAAAGCGCTTTGTTTCTAAAGTTTATTGTTGCCAGGATAAAAATTAATTGAAACTAATGCTGTTATTCACTCGTGCAGTTTAATTCCTTCATGCACATTGAAGACGTGAAATGAAAACGGCAGGTTTAAGGACCTGCCATGAAGCAGCCCGCTCCCCCGGGGAGCCGGAGCGAGGGCAGGTCGCGGCCGCAGCCAGGGCCAGCGGGGTCCCGGCGGCTGCAGACCCCCGGCCCGGCCGCACCCCGCGCAGCGCCCGCAGCTGCTCCCACGCCGGTCCCCTGACTGGGTTCCCGGGAAAGCTCCTCTCCCTCCCCGGAGACCTTGATTTCTTTACCGGCGGACCCAGGAGAGCATCAGGGGTAGATCACCCGCCGCAGCCCCCGGGCGCCCCAGCCCCAGAGTGCTCTGTGGGGCAGGACCCGGCTGCAGGAGTTACCCGGCCCTCCCGTGACTTGACGGCAGCGCCTGCATTTCCCCAGCCGGCGTTTAGCGCAGCCAGAGGGGCACAGCTACAGACTTGGCAATTACCTTTGTCTCTATAAACAGGGACGGCGACCGCTCGGGTCTGCCTCCAGAGCCACTCCGAGACAACTGCTCTACGCCGTGAACCCAGCCTAAAGACAAAGCAAGGAGGGGGCACTGCAAACCTCGGGCTCGACGGCTCCAAAATTAAGTCCGTAAACATTTGCACACACCTCCGCGCGGCTTCACTGAGCACCGGACCGAGTGACAGAGGAGATGGTGCCCAAAACTTTTACAGGGGAGGGGGGAGCTCCCTCTGGAGCTCTGGTTACCGACGGGGGGGCGGGGAGGAAAAAAGAACAAGGGGAAAAAAAAAAGGTTGGTTCCCCCCCCCCCCGCACACCCACCCCCCCCCACCCCCCCCGCACCCCGCCTATCTCTGGCAGTCTCCAGTCTATTTAGTGCAAGTTTCACGTCACCCAAATGCCTTTCCCTACTGATGGTCAGGGAAATCACCAGCAGGCAACGCACCCGGTCACTCAACTTCTGCCTTTTTCTTCTAAACACCCTGTATGCCCGAAGATAAAATTCAACCAAAAAAAAAAAAAAGCACAACATGGCGTCCTTTACTTATTCCCACATAACAAGAAAGGAGATGTCTTAGATGAATGCAAGAAAAAAAAAAAAGCCAACCCCGAATCCCCGATCCTGTACATTTTCCGTGCAGCCAATGGTGGTGAGCATTAGCCAGGCTAATGTATTAATTTTGCAGAAGTGTGCCACATCGCATGCAGGAACAGAAATGCAAACTATAGCCTAGAGTGGTTTGAAGTCTACCCCAAACCAAGCCTTCCACTCTCACTGGCGCCAGAGTTTCATTCACAGCCCGCCCGTGTTTTCCATACGCGGCGCTCCCCATTGTCGCCCGCCTTCCCTTTGTGCCGAGCCGCCCCGCCGCCAGCCCCCGCGCCCCGGCCCGCGCACCCCCGCGCCGCGGCACCCCGCCCGCCGCCCGCCCGACCCCCGCGGCTCCGCGTGTACCATGCGGGAGCGCGGAGCGAGCCGCGCTGCCTCCGCCGCGCTGGGGCTGGGCCGTCTTCAGAGCCGAGGCCGGGGCGGCAGCGGGAGCGCGGGCACCCCGGGCCGCGGGGCTCCGCCGGCGCTGCCCATGCTGGAGCGGAGCAAAACAAAACATACACACGGGCGCGCACACACACACAGAGCCACACACACACACACACACACGCAGCGCTATCAAAGCGGGGCGGCTGCAAACGGGTCCTGTAGCTTTAAAAAAACACCCCTCCGCCGCTTCTCCTCCGGAGCCAAGCGCCGAGTTAGTTTGAAGAAGAGGCACTTTCCAAAAAAAAAAAAAAAAAAAAAAAAAAAAAAAAAGAGAGAGCGAGCGAAGGCGCGAGCGTGCCGCGCGGCGCAGCGCGGCGCGGCGCGATGCAAAGCGATGCGATGCAATGCACGGCACGGCACGGCACGGCGCGCACTGCGCGCTCCGGCCCCGGCACGGGCAGCCGCGGGAGCCGCCGCGTTCCTTACCTTGAGCGCAGAAGAGATCTGCGAGCCCCCCTTTGGCTTTGGGCTCTGTTGGGTTTGTGTGTGGATGGGCTCAGCTTTTTTGCTTTTATTACTATCTTTGCTCCGCAGATCCTGCTGTGATTATTATTATTTTTAAAGCTGCTCTCTCTCTCCTCTCTCTCTCCCCGTTTTTGCTGCTTCTTTTTGTATTTATTTTGTGTGTGTGTGTGTGTGAGGGGAAAAAAAAAAAAGCCTTTAAATGAAACTGCCGAGGCTGTTATGAGAAGAAAGGCAATAATCCCGTCTCTAAATAACAGAGGGAAGGGAGAAGAGGAGGAAAAAAAGCGAATTCTTGCTCAGGGCTTTGCAAACGCCTGCAGGGCAGAGGATTAGGCTACAATTAGCTCAGCCCTTTGCTCTCGCCCTAGCTAATTTTGCGATGAAAATTGGATATTTTTCCCTCCTTTTGGTGAAGGTCTCCAGATTTATTCCCCCCCCCCCCCCCCCGAATAAAATAAAATACAACCCCTGAAAATTAAATAAGGCTGGGAAGGCGGCCGGCTCCCCAGCCCGCGCCCCCGGCGCCGCTGCCCGCCGAGCCCCTCCGCGCCGCGCGGCTGGGGCGGGAGCCCCGCGCAGCCCCGCGCAGCCCGGCCCGGCCAGGCCCTGCCGGGGGATAACGGTTCGGTGTAGGGGAGGATCAGGCCACTGTCACGTCCTTCAACAGACTTACTGAAAAGAAGAAGGAGGAAAAGAGGGGGGGGAAGGGGGGGGGAAAAAGCTGATTTTAATCATTGTCATTTGGTCTGATGTAATATTTCCCCAGGCATTTTCAACTAGGCATAAATTTTCAGCTCCCAAATAAGTAACACAGGGCACGTTTCTCACATCTCTTGACTCCTCTGTTACAATTAGGGTAGCACCCACTCTGCACTTGTTGATAAACTAGATCAAGTTCAAAAATAAATAATAAAAAAATAGCCCTGACACCCCCCCGCACACACACACCCCCCAGCACCCAGCGCCGCCGGGGTGCGGACAGGGGGTCTCGGAGGCGGGGGTGGGGGGGGGCTGCAATTATTCCCATCCATCCATCCATCCCGCCTCCCCCTCCCTTTCACCCTTTGCTAATGTCTCGCATTGTAAACGCCAAATTTCCTGTAGGCCATTAAAACCAAATGACGTCTATCGACATGCATTGTGCTATTGCGGAGCGCCCTGGCAGCCCGCCCCCGGCCAAAAGCGCCATTTCAATTAGAGCGCGCGGCGCGATGGCGCGGGGCTCCGCGGGCGGCTCCGCGGGCGCGCACCAGGCGCGGGGGAGGTGGTGCAGCAGGAACACCCCCCTTCCCCCCCGCAAAAAAAAAAAAAAAGGGGTGGGGGGGAACAAAAAAAGAAAAAGCAAAGCCCTCCCTCAACTTTCAGCCAAAGACGCGGGTCTGCCGATGCCTGCGCGCGTTTGCCAGCCGCCGCGGGGGATGCGACCCCCGCGCCCGGCTCCGCGCTGGTCCCCGCGGAAGTTTGGCGGCGGGTGCGGGGGGGCCGCTCCGCGCCCCGATCGCGCCGCAGCCCGCGGGCGGCCCCCTGGCGTGGCCGCGGCGCTCGGGGGACACCCGCCGCCTACCGCGCCCGCGGAGGGGCGCCGCGCTTCCCGGCGGCCGGTGGCCGCAGCGACTCGTCGGGCTGCAGCGCCTACTAGCGCCGAGCGCGGCCGCGCAGGGGAGTTATGCAACGCTGCGCGGCCCCGGGAAGGTCAGGCCGCCGGCGCGCAGGAGGGGCCGCGCTCCCCGCCGCACCCGCGCTCCCCTACGCGCCGCGGGGCCGCCCCGCCGGGGAGCAGGGCAGGAAGGCAGGCAGGACCCCTAAAACTAAGGTGTTTGGTTTTTTTAAAAGTTCTCTTCCGTGGCAGGAATAAACAGAAACTTTTCTCCTAAGGGTAGCTTTTTTTTTTTTTTTTTTTTTTTAGAGTACAAACTACAGGAGAAGAGGGAAATTTTCTCATTAAAGTTACATCCCTGCAGTTAGTTCAATTACTTGATATATGCAGAAGATGTTGTAAATTTAAAGATTTAAATAGCTTACAAAGATGCCGGAGGCTCCATCAGTTAATTTCCTTAATTTATGGATTTTTAGCTGAGCTTCTGAAATGAAAAGGAGAATGAGAACTAGGTCAGCAGAGAGATTTGCATCCAGAACAGACTAAAATTTGTTTTCCTTGACCATCCCATCAGCCCAGGTGTGATCCTTTGGCAGGGTCACCGTCCCACACCTGACCTCCAGGGTGGGACTCTGCCTCTGAGAGCACCGCACAAAGGGGTGGATTTTATTCTAAAATAAATTCTGAAGGCGAGCGTGTCCCCAGATGGCTGCTTCACCTGAGCACTGGGCAAGGCTGTAGCCTAAGTAGCCTCATCTCCCCAGTACTCTGGTCAACAAGTGGATACGGGGCGGACGAGATGCACTGAGACTCGGTGACCTGTCATGCAGCCCCAGTTTCACTCAGCTTTTCTGTAGGGGTGCAAGCGGACTATTTGGGATGGCTTGGCATCATAATTTTTACTTCCCCTGTGAATTACTAACTGCTAAATGAAAAATAAATAGGAGAATCTCAAACAGCAATCAAAGCATCGTAAAAATGGGATGCTTCTGCATGGAGGCACAGTAAAGAGGAAAGAGAAGATCTAAACATGCTGCACTGAACAAAAAGCAGAAATTGTTTTCTGACTCATCCCAACACATCTGTGAGAGGTACCATTTAATTGTGCTGTGTGGAAATGGGATGCATGGCTAATAAAGATTTGTTTTGTTTGTTTGTTTGCAGATCAAAGCAAAGACACGGTAGCACTTGGGATGAAAAGGCATGCGCATGGTATGTAACTTGTGCGGGACTGTTTTCACAGTATCTAAGAAAAGGACAATGTACTTGAGAGCTTTGAGTTTTTTCTTGCCTGTATTAATGTTGAGGGTAATAAAGGTACGCATTATAGCTCTGTATGCACTCACTCATTTCTTTCTTCTCACTCAAGTGTGTGAATGCCTTTCTGTTGTTGTGTTTCAATATGTATGAATATATACATATGAATTAATACTTAAAAGACTGATATAAACTAAACAGTTTTAGGAAGCAACATTGCAATATGATTAGTATTGGTGTTCATGATTTAACATTTCTTTTCCCACCAGATGAAGTTTCTAAGATTTGCAAGGTACGTGTCAAGGACGGGTATATAAATGGATTTTTATTTATTCACAACTCCAAGACTAATTGCTTCTCTTTGCCTGAAGGCCAAGAGATTGGTTTTAATATGACACTTCAAAAGTATTCATAGAACTACAGAGATACTAAGTGTCATTGTTTAAGAGAGAAATCTCGCTATGCTACTTGTGACCCTGAAAATAAAATCTTCCACTGTATTTTGAATCCTAATGTTGTTGTTCAGCGTTTCACTTAAAGCTCAACTATTAAGAAGTGTACAAAGGAAAATACTAAATAGTATGTAGTGAACAAAAAAGAAGAAATGCTGTTAGAACTGAACATAACTTATTTTCTCAACAACTCTATTATCCTCCCTATAAAGCAATCTGAAATGTATAACAGAAGATTCCTGAGCTCAGTTGCAGGATATTATGATTAAAAGTGGTAAGTTATAACTTATCATAGGTGTTTTAAAATTTCTTGGCCAAATGCCCAGCATCTGTTTATTAAGATACTAAATATTTCAAATTAAATACCTTGGATTTTTTTTGTACCAGCAGTTCTTTGTATTCTGTGCAGATGCCTAAAAATGGGGTTGGACAGAACCTTTCTGTAACCTGGATTTTTTATTTAATTATTCCATAGTTCACTTCCATTTTTTTCAATAAACTGGTAAAAAAATTACTGACATTCTTAAGGCAATGTGAAAGAGAAGCCCACCAAGAACCCCAGCTCATTTTTCTCCACTTTTTTTTGTGTTTTCCCAAAATAACAAATAGTGTATATTTCAGAGGACGGAAAATGACTAGAATGTGAAAAGATGCAGATTTGAAGGAATATAAATGTCCTATCAAAAAAGATGTTCAAAACATATTTTGAAATGACCAGATTTGAAATTTACTGACTGTGTGAAAGAAAGTATCACTAATTGAAAAATAACATCAACCTCTTCTGCATCATGCTATATGAATTAGAATAACAACTTCCAGTCGGTATTGTTCTTGAAGGCCTCGTATGAATCTATGGTAGCAGGCCTCATCCTGTCTTATTCCTTACTCTTTTCCTTATTATGTGTCTTATCTGGAAATTTGAGTCTGACTTCAGGATTTCTTAGGTTACATATCTTAACCTGAGGATTGATGCTGGCTTGCTGGCGTCCTGGCAATGATATTGATATTCCCACTAACTACAAGAAGCGCAGGAAGAAATCCACAGACTGCCTGTCCCTCCCGTCTAAAACACACCATGCTCTACAGGGTGTTTTAAGATAAAAAAAGAAAAGTTAAAAAAGATAAAAAGAGAAAATGGATCATTTAATGAAATGTTTAAAGCAGATAAATGAGAATTAGGAGTTTATTCCTTTAAAACAAAGGAATTGATGCCTATACATAGATTAATACTCTTCCTAGTCATAGTTAAGACACCACTGTAATCTAGGTGGACTTTTATTTGGGGAGAGAGGATCAGAGTAAGAAATTGGTGCTTCCTAAGTAGTTGTTGGTCTCTGGTGCATCTTCAGTAGGCAAAGGCTATGTGACTTTGTTGCCTCCAGTGAGGTTTCATGGATGTGACTGCATTTAGCCCTGTCTCCTAGACTGCAGACCAGGGAGAAACACATCTGAATGTGGAGAGTAGGCAGCCCTGGATCCTGTGACTAGCACCGTCGCTTCCGTCACTGAAAATGAGATAGAAGCAGAAGGTGTGGAAGGCTGATGTTACAAATGCGTTGAGAGCTGCCGGAAAGGTTTGTTCTTGTGAGAAACCTGAAATATTAAGCACGTTGAAATTCCAACACTCGCTACAGTCAGTTGACATATAAGGAATAATAAAAAAGAAGAATTAAGGACATCTCTCAGTTGAAGCAAGTTTTCAAGCCAGTTGTAGTGCCAATCATTCTGGAACAGGAACTTGACCCAGGGTTTGCTAATTAAGTCAAATAATTGTTTGTCATTTGTAGGCAGATAAGGAGTTTCCTGGGAGCGGTAAGTATGACCGTACAAAGAACAAAATCTGATCATTAGGAAATCACCGAGTCTTGTCACTCTTTTCCCTTGAATGCTCTTCTATTCTTTTCAAGAAACAGCTTGCTGCTGAGTGAGTTTACAAACCATTACTTTATTGACTAAATACAGATTGACTGTTTTTAAAACTATCCATTATCCAGCGCCTAACTCATGACAACAGCATGATACAAAGAAATAATCTACAACTGGAATGCCAAGATGAAATAGCTTGTCAGGCGATACAGTATAGGAAAGGTTTGCCTGTCTCTTCTGCTTCCAACTGTTATAAGCCAAAAGTAGTTACCAAAAAGAAATTTACTTAATTGAGATGTCCCATGTTAGCGTTCAGCACAGTGTTCCTTGTTTTATACATTGCCATTTTGTTGTGTGTTCTCACTCCTTAGGCAGTTACAATACTGAGGAGTATTTTTAACCTAAGTAACATGCATGGCATTAGTTTTTAGCTACTTATTAAATAAAATAAAGCTTACCCATATTATATATGTCACAGAGAGGAAAAAACATAGCTGAATGTAATCCATTCATTGGTATCTTAGAGACACAAAGTACTCTGAAGAATGTCACAAATCCACATGGCGTCCCTGAGAGCTTGATTTTTGCATATGGATCGCTGACTTGGCTGAACGATGTATAAAATCCTGTGTAGCCAGGCAGCTCCCAACTGAATACACTTCTAAGAGGGGTTATATGCATTGCTTCTGCCAGCAAAGGTCTGGAATATGTTAAACTGCAAAAATATCACTTAACAGAATACAGAGAACGAAGAGAAGAGCCATAATGGCCCTTTTGTATCAAATAATTTACTGGTTTTAGGATCTTTGGGCACAGGCACATCTAGAATCATAGGTAAACTGCTTCTTATTTAAGTAGCAGCGTTTCAGCATGCTTTTTCTTTGGCAAATAACAGACTGAGGGGTTTGGATCATGCATGGCTGGGACAGAACCTGAGAGAGCAGCAGCCTGATGAAGCATCATGACAATGGCATGAAAATGGAAGAAAAAGAAAACAGAGCAAATTCTTCCAGGTATGGAGGCCCTCTCTGATTCCAGAAAGGGACAGGGTAGTCAGAAAAAGACCAGGGAAAGTCTAATGTCAGTGGTAGGGAAGGGAATATTGTCAATCACTCAGCTTTTCAAATCTGCTCTAAACAAAAGGTGGTACAAGCTGTTGTGACCCTCAGACAACAGGCTGAGTAGATAAGTTCTAGGAGGCAAGGGAATGACTTCTTGGCTGATAAAACAGAACCTGAATTTAACAGTACGTGAAGATGGAATTAAGCACACTTCTATGTTGCAAAATATCTAAATAATAGAAAAAACCCCCACAACTGGAAGTTGGAAACTAAAAAATTAATTTGAGGTTGTCATGTTCATCTGTTGGATGAAATGAATAGCGAATTGGAGTTTGTGGAACTGCGACTAACTTGCAGATCAAGACATACCACAGAACAAAACTCAATGCTGCTAACAGGATGAAAAGGGAACAGTAACAGTGTTGTGGTCTAGGATTTCTGCATCCTAACCCCTTGATGGTTATCCCTGCCCACCTGTGATGCAGGCAGGCTCAGCTGGAGCGTTTCCACCACATGCTGTGGTGGGAACGTGCTCCTACCAAATGGGTGATGCACAGCAGTGCTGCTCTTCCTGGCCTGCCGGAGCAGAGCTGAGGGAGCAGAGCTGACTGCAGCCGCGGCGCCATTGTTTTAGCACAAAGAAGATGAGGGCTCTGAACCTGGCCAGCTGAGTGAGAGCCTATCCAAATCCTGCTATGCCAGAGACCCTTGGAAAGGAGGCAGTATGTCAGACATATGGTTGAAACATGCTGTGCTCCAGCCATCCTCGGCTAGCGTATGGTCTCCCGAGTACCACTGCCAGCTGGGCTCTAATTTACGCTGGGCCTGAGAATCAGGGACCTTAGCAGTCTCCCTGATGGTCTCTTCTCCTTTGCTTCACTGATTTCAGATACACAGCTATGCAGAGCTTTTCATTTCCCCTGCCTGGCATCCTTTCAGGCAGACACAGGGGGATACACTTCTTTACTTAAACAGTGTGTTTGGTTGAAAAAGCAGAGGCCAATATTCTGTGAGAGTAAAATCTGAGAATCCTGCCTCTGTAAAATTTTTAATATCCATGGTATCACCTCAGATGTCGTGCAAGTATGTGAAGTTAATAAAACAAGCATCCTCAAAAGTCTGATATAGAAACAGCATTGTCAAGTAGCAGAAATTCTACTTACCTGTTCTAACCTGTATTTTTGAGCACGTGTGTGTTGCAGCATCATTTTTCATGGATTTGTGCTCTTAACTTCTTAAGCATCAGATTATTCCACATTTTTGTCATGGATTTCTTCTCAGAAAGAGAAGAGGATGCCTTTTCTCTTGTTGGAATAAACTCCTTAAATAAGAGGCATATTTCTCATGATGAAGTACGTATTGAACGGTGCACAGAGGAGAGAAAACCCAAAGTCTTTGTCAAACCCTTGTTTAACCTTTAGTTCAGGAGTGTCATTACAATGCCAAGGGTTTTGCCACCTGTAGTCAGTCTTCAGTTTGAAAGGTTATTGAAGGCACTCAAATTTGTATTTTTATATCCAACTTTTAGTTTGCAATAGATGTAGAGATGCAATGAGATGTAGGACTTGTAAAAGGCATCTATAAACAGATTAAGTAAATACAAATTGAAATAAAAATTATTTGATGCTTCTGGACCTGGAATAGTGGCCGCCTTGAAATAGTTTTAGCAGCAATTACATGGTTATGTTTTTGTCCATCTCTGGAACATTATACTTATTCTGCTTTAGGCAAAGGACCATTGCACATGTTTATATTTTTGTGAATGTTACTCAGTCAAGCTTTCTGTTGTCAAGATACCCTCTTGGAAAAAAAGTGCAGGTAAATTTTGAGACGTGATATTCTTTGGTGAGTAAAGGTATTCAAAAAGGCCTAGAATCAAACAGTTTCACATTAATCCCTTATTTCTGAACGCCCTGCATTACCTGTGACACAGGAGACTGGCCTTGGCTGCTCATTGGCTTGCTCAGAAGTGGCTCTTCTTATAGAGCCTCACTAATTGGAGTTAGTTTTCTAGACCACCTCCTGTTCCTCGCAAGGTATCCCTGAGTTACAGTGTAACCAAGGGCCCTGCTGGCTAATGACTGCCTTTCCTTTGAGGAACTGGTGACTGAATAGTACAAGGCTAAATTAACTGTATGGGTAGAAATGATCTTCAGTCAACAGGACCATAAAGGTGTCCAAGGCCACATAACCCCATCCACATCACCGTGACCCTCCAGCCCCTTCCTTTTGCTACTTCTCTGTTCAGTTCTTGCCTCTTATTTCAGGTGACGCTGGAGATTTTTGGAGCAGCAATGCCCAACACACTGGGAACCCGTTTCTCACCTGGTTACAAGAGTCACGTCATCAGCTCTGCTGAGATGATTAAGTGATAAGGGATGAGTGAGAATTACGCTTGGGTCTGTGCAAGGATCCCATATTGCTTCTGCATTTGCTGCTTTCTGGAGTTTCACTCTTCAGTCACAGGCCTGGAATTCAAATGCAGACGTTCCCCCTGTGGGCCAGATACTTGCTTTTCACAAGCATCTACATTCATATTCCCAGAATGGCGGGGACACGAGAACTGACAGATGGGACACATTTTGACTGTGAAAAGGGCAGTTCTTCCAAAAGGATTAAAGGTTCTTCTTTCGGGTGCCTGGGGAATGATGCGGCAGGGTGGGTGGCTGCTGTGGGGGCTTCCCTGAGTGGCAGGACAGGCAGGGAAGCCGCGCTCCTTTCTGCTCCCCTTTTCTCTCTCTCCGTTTGGTGGAACTGGTAGGAAATTGGTCTGGCTTCGGGAAGGAGGAGGACTAGAGGCCACTCTCAGAGGCCACCTCAGCCTCAGCGTTCCGCCTTCGGCCCACCACACTTGTGTAGCCCTTCATCTCCCAAGCGAAGGCCCCCATCTGTATTGTTCTGCCACTCAGCAGCTCTGCCACGGTAGAATAGCAAGTCCCCATCTCTCTTGTTATGCTGCATGAAACTAAAAATATCAACCCCACTGGAGTTACTTCTACATTAAAGATGTAAGTGAAATAAAAATCACTTTCTGAGCTTTTTATTTTTTATTTAATTTTTAATTAATCTTAATTAAGTTGAATCTCGAAGTGATCTGAAAAATAGTTTTAAATGAATATATCTCTCTATATTTCGGGTTGTGGTGGTGGTGGTGGTTTTTTTTTTTCCCCCTTTCCGTTGCCAGTGCTGAGCACATGAATAATGCAGGATAAATGCTGTGGCTCCCCGTTCGTGTGGCACGAGTCGGGACGTTGTGCAGGACAGGCGGGAGGCAGCCGGAGGGCCGGGAGGCCAGTGCCGGTGGCCTGTGCAGGCGCGCCGGCCCCGGGGCAGCCGCGGGCCCCTTCCCCTGTGGGTGCCCGGAGAGCCCCGGGCGGCGGGCAGGGCCGGGCCGGGGCGGCGGCGGGGCGGCCGCGCTGGGGTCCGGGGGAAGGCGCCCGCGGCCTCCCGCGTCCCGCCGCGGCGCCTCGCTCCCGCCTCAGCCCGCCACACGGCCTTCCCGCCACCCGCCGTTGCCGTGGAAACCGGCGGCTGCTCCCGGGGGGGCAGTGGGGGCTGGCAGGCAAGCGGCGCCCCGGGGGCCTGAGGGGACGGGCCTGGGGGATGGGGCCTGGCGCTTTGAGGGGGGTCCCCGCGGGGCTGCGCCTGTGGGGCGAAGGGGGCCTGGAACTGCGGGGCAGCCCCTGGGGCTGGGGGCTGGTGTGGGGGCCGCTGTGGGGCGGCGGCCTAGCGCCGCCGACGGCCCAGCGGGGCAGGGCCTGGTGCTGCGGGGGCCGTGGGGCTGAGGGCCTGGCGGGAGGCAGGCGGGCCGAGCGGGGGCGCTCCCCAGGGCTGGCCGGCGGGGCGGGATTAGCTGTGCAGGGCAGGTGTGATGGGTGCGCTGGGTGTGCCGCCCAGTTTGAGGTAAGAACTCTTTGTGTGAGCAGGTGGAGGGTGCAGGTGGGGGCACTGGCGTTAGCCCCAACTCCCAGTGACCTGCAGGCGGGAGCGGCGTGAGGTGTCTGGGGAGCTGCTGGCAGAGGGTGGTCCTCTGAGAGGTAGGAAGTGTTGTTGTTTCTAATTAATGCCTGTGTGGTAGCCTAATCTGTGTTATGGGGCTCTCAGGAGTATTGTAGCAACAAAGGTATATTTTAGGGTTTGCTTAATTAAAAATTACTTATAAATCTGCATAGGTGCTGTGTTGCACTTAACTCTGCTGTTGTGGCAGTGTCACAGAAGAAATACACCATGGTGATGTGATTACAGCCGTAGTTTGACTGACCTCCTGTAGAGCTCTTTCTCTGCTAATTTCAGTCATTCCTCATTGGATACTAAATGCTTGCTCTTCTCCTTCTGTCAGTTGAAGTAGTTGTAGTGGGGATGGTGGAACTGATACCTGCTTTTAGCCATCTCGGTAGAAGAGCACATCCCTAGATGTGTGCAAGGATTAACAGGGCTGATCTGTGCTGCAAGTCTTGCTCTCAGGGTGTGGGTTATGCCGGTCTTGTAACCGCACTCGGTTGTAGGGCAAAAGTTTGTAGCAGGCTTAAGGTTTTGCATATGCCTACATACTGGGATAAAGTTCTGTCAGGCGTCTTCAGGAGAAATGATAGGAACTAAATTCTGTTTTCATTTTATAATAAACTTCTTTTTTTTGGTGTGTGTGTGCTAATTTCAAGTGCGTACAGAAGTGTCTAATATGTGGTGTTTTTTTAGCTATATGGATATATACTTTATATAAAATTGGTATCAGTAGGGCACTTAGATATTTGTAGTGAGGGTGTGCCTGACTTGTTTGCAGTAGTGTGGTTCAAGCAAATAACTTGATTTAAAAGGCCTGATTTTTATATACAAGCATGTGTGTATGTTTATTTTGGAGTTAATTCCTTTTTGAGAGTGATAATAAGGGAGAAGGTCTCTCTAAATAAGCTAAATAGAAAGGAAATAATTTAGGAGTTGGATTCAGTATGTATAGTGACTGAATAAATCTAATCATCTAGATACCTGTAAACTCTAGAGTTTCACACTGCATCGCAAGCTTTTCTCAGTTGTTGTTTTTTTCTTTTTCCTTTATTCCCTTCAAGGAATACTGTGCCAATGCTGCTGGCACTTGGCTTCCCAGAAATAGGTGTTTAATTCAAGTGTTTGAATCGTGAAATTATGTTACTGTTTCTTTGTGGTCTATACAAATTAACAGGGTAGTAACTAAAATTCTGTTTGGTGAAGTACTGCATTCCTAGGATAGAAAATAGTGTAGCAAATAGAGCCAGTTCTGAGAAAATACTGGAGTAAACTCCTGAAATAGGACAAGCGCTTTAGTATTTTTTTTTTTTTAATAAAAGCAATCTTGAGGTTTTGTACTTTTCTTCTATAAATTACAAAAATATTACTTTTTGCTATGTTCTTCAGCAAAGATATCTGTTCTAAAGTACAGGTATCTGGGGAAGCTTGCCAGTATATGGTTCATGTTTCGAAGCAAAGCATGATCTTTATTGAGCATTTTTGAGAAAAAGTTACTTAATCATGCAAGGTTACTTTCCATAATTTTGAGAACAGTTACTGATTGTTTTTAAAAAAACAACCGACCACTAAGAGTGCTTCTATCTCATTTCACAAATGGTTCTTATGAAGATTTTTCTCTGATTGTGGAAGTTGATTTGTAGTCTTAAGAACTGAATTTCTTGGCCATCTACTTGTGTAACTTAAAAAAAATCTCAGTCTGAGGAAAACTTCAGAAGTACTTGTCTTGATACCTAGATCCTCAGTCTCTGTATGCTGCGTAGAATAGTTCTGTGAAAAAGGCCGACAGTATCAGGATAGAATAATCTTGTGAAAATGCTGATGTTTTGAGAGACAAGAGCTTGCCTCTGCATGGCTTACATGATGATTCTCTTACAGATTGGTGACACTTTTTAACATGGGCAAAAGGAGTAAACAAAAAGAACTCTGATGGTATTTAACAGTGCAGTTAGCAGAACAGTGCTTGTAGCATTGTCGGACTTCTTATTATCTTGTTACTTGTAAAACATAATATTGGTTCAAGAGTGTGTACAGAGCTGTAACCAACTATGTTTAGTGGATAAACTGAGTTCTCACAAGCTGCATATAGGAGTATTTAATCCTTTGTGGGGCAACTGGGGAAGCAATAATTTTGAGACCAAAGCTTGCTGGCAGCCCTGCGCAGTGCAGAGCTACTGCAATTAAAGTATGGGAAGCTTTTAATAAGAATTAAGGGGGGGCAGGAAACAACAACAATTGTACATGCTCGTCTATTGGTGAGAATTATAGTACACTCACTACATTCTACGCAAAGAACAGTTCTTAGCTTTTTTGTTCACATGCTCTTATGAACCTATGTCCATCCTGTAAGTTAAAGCTCTTCTCTGTAATAGCTCCATTATGAAATCAAGAGAGGAATTACTTAGACAAGGAAGATCAAAGCCAATCTTACATAGGTATCTGGTGATCCAGTGGATTTTTTTTTTCTCAAATTCAGAACTGGTGTGAACCAAGTTCTGGCTTCTATTAATCTATGATAAACTTGGTCACGCAATTTAATGTGGTTTTTTTTTGTGGTGCCCAATAGTTATGCTAATAGAGTGCTAACTTTGTGATATTTAATGCTTACAGTGTTAATAGCAAAAGGCAATATCTGGGGCTTTATTGTGTCGAAGATTTTTAGTATGTTATTTATAGATCTGAAACCTACAAGATATGATATAAAAGCCTTCAATATGAAAAATGTTACATTTCTGAGCAGACAGTGAGAAAATTGCCTTTTAGAGGTCAAAACTCCCAATGCCTCTGGCAACATGGCCTTGATGTCATTTGACAGGGTGGAAACACAGCCCTTCATGGGAATAAACAGCCAATACCTGCATGATTCATTTCGTTAGGAGGGTTCTCCCATTGTTGCTAGGCAATATTTGCTAGGTGGCGTTAAAAAAAAAAACAACCACACAACAAAAACCCTAAAACCCAACTTCTGTCTCATCAGATTAATACTTCTTGCAGGTTGTCTTGCTATTGATATTGATTCTCATTCTGTTGTTTGAGTGTGGATTTTTTTAAATTAGGTGGTAATTTCTTCTTTCTGCAGAATTAATAGAAGCATCAGCTTAATCCCAATAGATACTTTCCCTTCTGAGAGGCAGGGAGAGGAAGAGGCAGGAAAGGGTTGTCACCTGGTTAGCGAGAGGTTTCCTTTCTGTCTTCCTTCCTCTGTACCTTCTTAAGCTGTCTGTTTGGAAATGCTCAGCTGTATTGTGATGTGCAATTCTTAGAGAAGAAACATGGCAGAGACCAGCAGACATTCATTTGAAATGATTTTTATTCACTGCATTCTGGAATGGACTTGAAAGCAGGTCTCAGAGGCAACTTGTATGTACCAGTTTGTCTTACATATTTATTTATGACAGACTTGAATCTTCAGGATGGTATTCTATCAAGTGACATACCCACTCAGTGTGATGTGTGTCTAAAAATAGGTCATTGTCAAAGGACAGGAAAGGAATTGTATAAATCTATAAACTAAACCATTGCAATCTAGTATCATGGTACACTGGAGCTGTGTTCAAAATTATAGCTTTCCGTGAATTATTTTTGTAGAATAATGTATTAGCATAGTGTTTATCAAAACAGAGGAAGGCTGGCTGCAGACTCTAAAGATAGGTAATGCTAGTGGGTTACTCCTGACACAGCAGCTTGACCATAGTAAACCAAACCAGAGGTCACGTCAGAAGATAGCAGGATTGGACCATGCTTTGCTCTCATGCTTAAATTAGCTATCTGAAATCAGTGATATTTTTTCATGTGTAAATTCATAAAGCATTTATTTAATGCTGGGATTTAGCTATTTGGTTTTGAAAATAATATTCCTGCTTTGTGCATTTGGCCAACGTGATTGGATTTTTTTTTTTCCTTTAGAATAAGTATTGGCAGGCCTGGAAAATAAAACCACTAAGGAATGGCTCTGTTTAAAACAAGGCATCAAGAAAGAGACTTTAATCATCCTAAATAACCTGTTGATGCATACAAATGTGTGTGTGTTAGACTGTAACAGAGCAATGCATATTTTTTTTTTTCTGGTGATGACAGTGTAAATGCCACTGTATAAGTAAGGCCTGAAACTTAGCTACGCAAGTAATGCATGTTTATGTGTTTAACTGCAGTGTTGTTAATGCAAACCAAATAGAGGAACTAATATTTAATTAAGGATAGACTGTGGAAGTTGTCAGTAAAGAAACAAATACATCTGTGTGTACAGGTTTATATTAAGAGAGTTTGAAGTTAGCAGGTAAAGGGGTAGGCAAGAAATGAAGGGGAAGTGTGACATCTGGTGGAAAGATGGTATCAGGAGCAAGAGATCCGTTAGTGATAAACGGTTTTATTTGACATGAGAATGCGTTATGTGATTTTTGAAAACATGTATGCCACTGCTGGAGATTAAGCCAGGATGAGTGACATCTTGTGATTTCATAGTTCATAACTGTCCAAACCAGTAAACATGGCAAACTGATTATACTCTTAAGAAACAGTGATCTCTCAAAGATACCAAAGAAAGCTTATGTTGCTAAGTAGCTTCCCCAAACGCTTATTCTACACTAAAAAGAAATTAATAAGGTACAGGCTTAACTACCTTTGAAGATCCAAGTAATCTTTCAGAAAAATTCATCTTGGGTGACATATCCTAGCACTTTTTTGGAGCTTGAGTTCTTTATTGAGCCTTCTGTAGTACTACTTCCAGGTACAAGTTGCAAATTACCAGCACCATCTGCTGCTGCATAGCCCTGCTTGCTGGTCTGGGAGATGCTGGTCTGATACTGACTTGGAGAAGTGATTGCAGGAGCCCAGCATTAGAGCCTGTTTGGTTTCTTTTCCCTTAGAGCAGGTTGGATACTGTGAGCATGCTCTTCTGCAGAATATTGCATGCATGAGGGAGGAGAAAAAGGGGAAGAACTCTGTAAAATAAGGCGGGGGGGGGGGCGGGGGGTCGTGGAGGTACCTTTTTCCTTGATGTCAAATTGCTAGACTTAGAACTTCTTGTCCTTCAGACACTAGAACAAGTGCTGCTGAGATCTTGCTTCATTATATTTCCAAAGTGTTACAGTATTTTGTGGGAAAACAGTCTGCAACTTGTTGGAAAAATCTTTGTATTAAGGATGTTCAGGAAGCTTCTAGCTTAGCTGAGAAGCACAGGGGAAATAAAATAAGAAAATTCATCTTAATCTTTCAGCTATGACTTAATGTCTGATTCATATGGAATGAAACCTCAGAAGATATTGATTATCCCATGTCACTCTGAGATCTTTCTGGTTACGACTTCGCTACTGACAGATTGCTCTATCCTAACCATTTTACAAGTTCAATAACAATTCTGCTTTGTAGTTCAGGCTCATCTCCTGTGCATAACTGCCCATCCCAATTGTGGGATTTTCCACTTCATCAAAAGGCAGAAGCTTCTCTTGTTCTTTGTGTTTTTTCTTTTATTTTTAATGTTAGCATATCACTTGCTAGAACAATATATTATAAAATAATTCTGTATCACTATTGGCAGTGACTTTTTCTTGCTTTGGGGCAGACTCCATCTGCAAGTTCTTGCCTGCTTGCTCAGAAAGAATGCTTTTTGGGAATTGGCCAGTTCAAGCAGGGAAACTAGTTAGTAAATACCTAAACCCACAAAGCTAGCATTTCAGTCATTTAGCCCCGGCTAGAATGGAGCAACATTGAAATGGCATAGACCCCTCTGAGGTGGCTGGCTTCTTGGTCAGCCACACCAAGCATTTAACATCAGCATGAGTAACCTGTACCTCATTTTACCTGATTGTTAAGAGTCACAAATGGGTGATAGGAATAACTGTGATGTTTCAGTACCACGATGAATAAAATACGTTGTTTACTCCAAAGAGTGAACTGTTCTGCTGTGCTAGCAGAACTGAAACGCAGCTTCCATTAGTCAGATTTTTGGTAATCTAAGTGGGTTTGAGTAGACAGAGGCTTACGGTAAAGAGTTTGCTGGCATGCTGTAGTGCAGTTTAGTTCAGTGTTGAACACTTACCGGTCTACCCCCTTCATCAGCGTGGCAGTGATTGCCCTTTTCTGTCTTCTTTTTGTCAGTGTTTGCTGAGATAGATTAGGCACTCCTATGCTTGTGGAACCGCATCAATTAAAATCAGTTAACTCCCAGTTACTGTGTTACCGTACAAAAACTGGATGTAGGCCACAATGCGGTTTCTTCAGGAGATGCTTGGTTTTAGATTTTACCAGGCTGGAGGGAAACAGGCCTGTGCTTTCCTTCAGAGAACCTAGTTATATCAGTCAGTAGCTTTCTGAAGATTATTGTGAAGTGTGGAAATAGAGAAAGGGCCCTATTAAGAGGGCAGATACTCTAGTTTAATTGTTTTGGAAATCTAAGTGAGAAACATAATTTTTAGAAGTTCTCTAGACTTAATCTGAAAAACCCAACAACCTCAAACCATAAGTTTTTATTGACCTGAAAGCAGAACTGACAAGTTCTGGATCTCAGCTCTGTGTTGGTGAGGAGACAGTTTTGCTACTTACTAAATTACAACTAGTGGTGGTACTTGTGCTAGTACAAGGTGCTTTCTTAACTGTGTGATATCAATCTGAAAATATCTTAATAAATTAACTGAATTTACTTTTTTCTGTAGTATACTCTTGCAATTATAAGCTCTTCATTTTTGCTCAGAGTGTCTACTTAGATATCATAAAGTGAAAATAATCTTAATGTCACTAACAGAGAAAAAAACGAACATATTGCCTTGGAGAGAAACAAAATGGGGAGGGGAACAGAACAGATAATATTTGCTGCACTCTTGTGGACACCAGGAGAAAAAATGTCCTTTGCTTTTCTGAGAATCATTTAAAAATGTGTGAACATTGCAGCTCCTTGCTAACAATTTTAAATATTTGACTGTGCAGATATGATATACAGCCTTTGAGAAAGCAGATAGCTTGCATTTGTGCATTTTGGTCTCCATGACTGGTATTGATGACTGTGGGTGTATGGTAGCTGTTCTGGTAGTGTACACTGGGGGAAGAGGGGAGCGGGAAGGGTTCCTTGAAAACCAGTTGCAAAAAAAAAAAAAATAAAAAAAAATCTGATGGAAGCCAAAAGTTAGTGAAAGTAGGATATGAAACTTGCTTATGGAAATATACCACTGGATGCCACTGTTGCTTCATGGAATGTCATACTAAAATAACATTGGCTCTGCTTATTTGAAAAATTCTGCTTTTCTTTCACTCTAATCTTCTTAGTTCCTTATTACTTTAATCTTTATTCATATCAAAGGAAAGGAGGACTCATGCCCCGCTTATTCTCTCCAGCAACATGGTGACATGGTTCCCATATCTAGAAATGATAGCTTGTAGGAAAGTAAAGGGAATGACACAAAGTTTTGTCCTGTCCAGGGTTGTCTACCCTCCCCCCACCCCGAGTAAAATTTTGAAAAGAAGAAAGGTTCCTTGTAACTAAAATTTTCCTTGTAACTAAATTCCTTCTCTCGGGCTCTGATTTGGATACTGAGCCTTTATTCCTGTTTTAATGTCATCCTAGAGAGCAGGGCAGGAGGTCACTTTTGCAAATGCTTGTTTATTTCCTTTCCCAAGTGTTGGGTATTTTGTACTTGAAAGAATGTTTTTTGCTTGTTACAATTCTTTCCTCCTTGGGGGAAGTGGTGAGAGTTTAGGTCAGCAGGTGAATTTTTGATGTCTGTTGCTGGTTTTCACAGGCTCGTTTGTAATCACCTGGTTAGCAACTCAGGGACTTTCTCTAAGTCATACAGTTTGAGTTGTTTTTTTTCCCTGTGTTTTGGCTTTTTTGGCTGAAGCAATACCCAAAATGTAATTAATTGAAAGAAACGAAAATCCGGAAATCTGAAGCCTAATTTTCAGATGCTTTAGTTTTTGTATTCTGTGTACATCTAATTCCTGTGTTTTCCTCTGGGGAGAAAATATTGGAAAAAACCTGACAGGCAAGCTTTTTCTGGCGTCATGGTGGTGTATGCAGCCAGCTAGCCTGGCTTCTTAAGAGACAGGCACCACCTTCTGCTGTGCGCCTGCTTAATTGGGTAAGCCCTAAATATTGTTGGTTCCATAAAGCGCTAGTCTAATGACAGTAGAAATGCGCAGCAAAGGCAAACACAATGGAAATGATCTGTTGAGAGGGTGCTGAAGGAAAAAGAAGCAATAACCATGTAGCCCTGAGAAAGCACGTTTATTCTCTCTCTGCAAGCTGGGCGGGAGAAGGCAGACAGCAGGGCTTCAGCCCGGAGGCCTCGGCAGTGCCATGGAAACGGCACAGGAGCACCACATCCCTCTGGCTCTCCAGGCCTTGTGGCTCTACTGCGGATTTATAGGCAGCAGCACCCACGCAACCTGTGTGGGACTGCAGGAGGGGGAAGGTTAAAATGCCTGCCTGTTCTGCTGCTTCACAACTGGTTTATAAGGCAAATTAAGGGAGAGGAGAAGAAACAGGTAAATGTAAGAAGTTTGTTGTTGAAGATGGACTGGCAGCTGCAGCACAATCCCTGTGCTGGATGTCTGACAGCCGGAATGCAGTTTAGTTAGGCTACTGTTCACTGATAACTCTGCTCTCTCTTCTGGAACCTGGACTGAAGTTTTGCCTGGATTAGATGTTCAGATCTAAGTTTTCCAGTGATCGGGAATGAATGGTAATACTATGCTGTTGTAGGTACCAGAGGGAAGCCTGCCAGCAGAGCTGCTGTTGCTGTTGATGCCGCATAAACTTGTAGTGGTGACCCAGATAACATTGTGACTGACACAGTAAGTTACAGTGTCAGGAGAAATAAATGTCTCCTGCAGCCCCTTGCGGAGCTCCAGCTGTGCCATGCTACCTGCCCTTAAGCCCCATCTATCCAAGGAACTGACCCACTGCTGATGGGCTGTGGGACTTACTGGGCTTTGCTCAGTTATGAGCTAGTTGTATGTGGGGTTCAGAAAATACACAGTACTTGCAATTATTTGGAAGTTATGGTAATTTAGTGTACTTATTAAAGGAGTTCTTCAGAATGGTTGCTTGGGCTCTGATATGTCTGTTGAGAATTCCTGGCAGTCATCTAAGTGTGACAGCTCTCTGGAGAGCACTTTTGTGCTGTCTCCCCTTACCTACCACCCTCTGCTCTATTCGTACTTCTGGCCCAGACCTGGGAGAAGGCTAGTGTTTAAATTATCCCTCCTGTAGCTCTGCAGTTGTCTATGTTTTCATGTCATCTTTGTCCTGAGGTTGAAGTCACAAGTTATTATTTGTATTATGCCATGCAAAGAGAAGGTTCTCCCTGTTCTTACTGGCTTGCGGTAGGACTGGTTCATAGCTGGAGAATACCAAGGGGCTGTGCTGTGTCTTGATGTTGTGGGCTTGCTCAAACAATGAAATGTGAGGTACAGCAAAATGAAAGCAGCAGACATCTTGTTGGTATCTGCGGACAACAACCTAAATAGAATATTAATATATATGTATAGAATATAAATATATTTATGTAAACAGAATATTACTACCTGTAGTGGTTTGCAGCTGTTGGAGAAAAACAGCTAAATGAAGTTTGACTCCTGCACATGCAAGTCTGGACTTCTCAATACAGTAAACGGGTGAAAAGCGAGCAAGATGGAACAGAGCAGGATTCAAGCCTGTGCTCTTGAGAGGTTATGGTGAGGTTAGCTAACTACCTCATGTATAGGGCAAAGCCAGAGAGGGATTAAAAAAGCATGGCATACAAGTGAAATACTTAAGCTGCTGCTGCCTTTTTTCACCCCCCCACCCTCCCGAGTTTATGCTTATTTCATCCCTCGTTCATTTTAGAATCAGTGGATGCAGAAGACAACTGCTGCACAGTGTCCCCAGGCTTCCACTTTACTGGCATATATGCAAAGATCAGGAATGCTTCCACAATCTTGAGCTCTTTTTAAGTGTTTAAGTGTACAGAATTCAGTCCCTGCTGCATCAGGAGCCTCCTGAAGATAAAAATTACTCTATTGTAGCTGTGATATCTTTTGTTAACTGAAAACCTTAATACATGTATACAGTAGACCCCACTGCTGGAAACGGCAAAGAAAGGCTCTGTATCTTTTTACAAGAAGTGATAGACAAAAAGCAAATGTGTTTTGGAGCAGAGCGCCACAGGCATTGTCAGGGTTCTGCACATGGCTCTGTATGTGTGTTTACAGCCATGAATCATTATGAAGCAGAAACCAATTGTTTTTACCCAAGTAAGCCTCTGCTTGCTTATCTGTTTGAAAGCAGCAAGTCGTTCTTTTTGCTTTATTTGTAACCTTCACAATTTAATGTTTGTATAAATCTTCAAGGTGACAACTTCACAGTGTAGGTCTTCACTCTACAGTCCTTGTCTTTTGTCCTGCTGCAGTATGTTAAAAATATGAATGTAATTGTTTGTAGCCTCGTCTTCTATGGGAGTGATCTTTGTAAATTTATCTGGTCTCTTAAGGGATGTTGCAATCTCTGGCTGCTGGTATATGGAAAGTGCATTGGTACAAAATTATTTATAACTCAGTTGGTGCTGGATCTCTGTGGTTCTTCACTGCAAGTCTCTTCAAACTCTCAGGAGATTTTTCAACAGCTCCTAGTTCATAAACAACATCTTTCCTCATGATAACCTTGCAGCCACTCATTTTGTTCCTTCAAGCTTCTGTCTCCATGTTGCCAACCTGGTCGTTAGACCTATTATTTAAGCTGATTGTGAATTCTGGTTTGGAATCGTTGGTTTTGTAGTGAGTAAGTAGAGAAGGTGTTTTTGCCATCGATTTGTGCTGTTCATGGAAGAAGATACAGAATGGGTGTTTGTAGGTTTGTGTGGGGTGGGTGGGATTTGGTTTTTTTTAAGTGGGTGAGTAAAAGTCCATGGGAAACGTGAGGCTCATAGCTAAGTACTAGATATTTAGGGCTTTGGTGCTGAAATTTTACAACATGTTTATATTCCCCAAGGATGTGTTTGGTGCTTTTTTCTTTTTTTTCTTGGCTGTCCTCCAATGTCATGAAGTGAAGCTCATGCTTTTTTTTTTTATTCTAGATAGGATGATATTTAAACAGTGCATGAAAATATTCCTAGATTATAAAATATTTTGAGACTAAAGTCTACCGATCAGTGTGTGAGATAAGGGCAGCAGATAGTGGCAAGACTGTCATCATTAAGAAAGAATATTTTTTATTTTTATCTTTTAAAATGGAAGTATACATTTTAAAGCTCTCCAACAACATTAGTTTGATTAAAAGACACAAAAGATTAAATTCTTCATTCGGTAAGTGTGTAGGTTTTCCTGAACATTCATGAAGCTGGAGCAAAGGTAATAACTGGGGGTCAAACGGAGAAGGCTGCCTGGCTGGTCATTAATTTTAGTTTGTCTGTGGAATATAGCTGTGAAGAAGTTATTTGTATGCCACACACCCCCCCCCCCCTCCCCCCGCCCCGAGAACTATGAAATTGTAGGTTTTGCTCAAATCTGACATGAGTAATTGAGGAGAAATAAGGAATATTAAAAATAGGGTATTTCAGCTGGTTGTTTTCTGGGTTTTTTGTTTGTTTTTACAAGAAAACTTGGGAGGGGGAAAGGCTTGCTGTGATTCAAACTAGTTCATTTTCAAAATAGTAAAGACAGTGAAACTGCCAGTCTTTATGCAGGTCTGAAAGCACGTGTACTGCAGGGAAGAGTTGTGAGCAGGGACAGGTAGCCCTGTAACTTCCATGTAGCTACTGCAGGTTACAAGTATCTCTGAACATGGAAGTGTCCGGGTTTCAGTGGAAGAAGCCTAGGAATGCTCTGAAGTTTGTCACTAATTCTGTGCTAGTGCCTTGTTCTCCTCAGTTTTGTTGGCTGTACCCCAGCTAGTTTTCTTACAGTTGGAATGGGAGCTATTGCAATTTTAAGTGAGAGTAGCACAAGAACTGTAAGTAGTGCTTAGAGAAAAGTAGGAAAGATTTACTATGTCCATTTCTACTGAATATTGTGTCGATCAGTCTTATTTATTAGGTAGGATGTTGAGTGCATGAAACATCCTATGGGTCTAGCTATGTTCATTTTGTCAGGTCTTTTACTTGCCAAAAATAAAGTAAGCTGCATAATTTCCTCCAAAATACTTAATCTGAGAGAATGGAAACAGGCCAAGTGTTGCCCTAAATAGAATCAGAACAGCAGTTCTGTGTAGAGAAGTACACATTTTGAATTGGTAAAAAGGAGTTGTATTAATGTCATGCCACACTACACGTGAACAGCATTAAAAAGTCAGCCTTTAAATCTTAAAACACTTCCTGTTCCTAATGTCCTCATTATTAACATCCATATTCTACATTAATGCTGCTGGCAAGAGGTGAAAGTCATCCAGGGTGAAAAGAAATTAGTTTCATTTTTCAGTAATTATGGGGAAAACTGTTCACTGGCTTTAGTCACCCTCTCAAGTTATTCTAGTGCTGCTGGTTAAAAAGATCTTGATCTATGGTGTATCGCTAATGATCAACAGTTTTAGAAATGACATATTCTAGCAGCACAGCCTCTGTTATTGGGACAATTTTTCCCTCTTGGGCAGGCACCCGATCTTTCAAAACCGCTGGGAAAGCTCATGAAGAGTAAGGGTGTGTTTTCCACTTTCTTTTTAAACTTGATACTACTATTCTTGAAATACAAAACTAATGTTCCCAGTTTTCAAAGGAGAAGGCCATGTACTCCAAGCCAGACATTTAAACAATTCATTGCTGAGAGGAAACAAATAGTTGGTAGTATCACAACTAGGTAAAGGTAGACACTGGAGAGTATAGCAAGAAATAAGTGGAAATGTCAGGACAGCATGCTAAGGTAGTAGCTGTGTTAGTGTGGTAAGTTCTGTATGAATAAATGCTTTCATTTGTCAGGTGCGCTTTGCTGTTCATATTTCGGATGGGCCTTCTGTTTCATAAGGTTGAATGACAGAAGAGTAAAAAGTTGCAGTAGAAAGATGGTAATGCATTTTGAGAGATGCATCCTGGAGGACTGAGTAGGTACCTCCTCTGGAGAAATATGAAGATTTAGTTTGTTCATTCTCACTGTTCTAAACTGGATGTATGTGGCACTTGAAAACATCAGTGGTCAAACAGAGAGCAGGCTACTAGGTGACTCTTTACCACACTATACCGTGTTGCTGTTGTAGTTAATTGCAAGTACTTCTTATCTATCTCATATGAAGTGTTCATTCTCAAGTTATGAAAAGCTCCAACAGACTTCCCATGCATTACATTGTAGTGTCTTGCAAAGGATTAATGACAGTTCAATTTTGAGCAGTAGCTCAGATACCTGATTTGTGTGACCATTTTCTTATTTACAATAAATTCATTGTTAAATTGGCCTTGCACCATCTGTGGCCACTTGCAAAACTTCTGACATTGACATTCTGTGTGAAATGCTGTGTGATGTACAGAAACTTGGGGGAGGGGGAAGCATGGCAGAGGACAGTGACGCTTCTTTAGAGTGATATTTTGGCCACAGAGAAACAAATAGTTTTTTGCTGGGATGGCTTTTTGCCTTGGTGCCCCTAGGTAGGTTTGAGACTTGATCTCAGACAGACTTCATTGTGACAATTTCTATCTTGGAAGAATTAATGGAACTGTTTACCTTTTTATTACATTCTCAGTTGTACTTCAGATGATCCTGGCTGTAGTAACGTGATCTTTGAAGCAGTTGAGCATTCTGTGATTGAGAGTTGCTTAAGCTTCTTGTGCTTAGCGTTGTACTTTTAATTGAAAGTGACATCTTATTTCTGAAAGTACAGACTGTATTTTTAAAAAAAATATGCTTTTCTTAGATAATGGGTCTATTAAGTACCTGCAGCATGAAGTGTCATAGCTTAAATACTTTTGGTTAAGGGATTTAATTAGATCTTAAAGTCTTCCTTTTTCCACCCAGATACCTTATTTTCCCCAAAACCAGAACATGATAGTCTGCAGATACTAAAACTGCAGCAAGGTTTTATATGAATAGTTTATACCTTTCTGACACCAGATCACCTATGTAATAAAATGTTCTTTAAGGATACAGGCAGGCAGTAGGATACAAGGGGGAAGTACACTGGCACAAGCTACATAAGACTTCCCATCGAACATCAGGATTGTTCCCTTCTTGAGTAGGAAATCTTGCCTTTGGCACCAAGCTATATTAAATGCTTCAGAAGGGAATGGCTTTAAACTGAAAGAGGGTTGATGTGGATTAGATATTAGGAAGAAATTCTTTACTGTGAGGGTGGTGAGACACTGGAAGAGGCTGCCCGGAGGAGCTGTGGATGCCCCATCCCTGGCAGTGTCCAAGGCCAGGCTAGATGGGGCTTTGAGCATCCTAGTCTAGTGGAAGGTGTCTCTGCCCATGGCAGGGGATTGAAATGAGATGATCTTTAAGGTCCCTTCCAACCCAAACCTTCTACTACTAAACTATCCTCTAAGCAGGAAGGTAACTTTGAATGCAGAGCTGATATGTATGGATTTCTATCTCTTCTCCATTTGGTGCTTTGATTTACTTTCTCTTTGTCTTGACTGGCTATGCTAAAATGCTGTTAGTTTTTTCAGTTCTTTTTGAGCAGGAAAAAAACCCTAACACACAAAACTGATATTGGTGAACTCTGCAGCTGATCAAATGCTATATATACACTGTTGTTTCTGTTTTATGGTAGATATCATAAGATCACACACTGTTACGGTATGGTAAAAGCTACAGTGTCCTTTTTATTCTGATGCTTGCTTGAGAGATGTCTTTGATCAAAGTTAATACTTGTATTTAAATGTTTGGTACAAGCTTTAAAAAAAAAAAAAGGTAGCCATGCACTGAGTTGTTATGCATATGTAAGGTAACAGCAGGACTTTCATTGCCTGCATCTGGGGATCCCTTTCTTGTTCAACAAAACAGCCTCTGGCTGGCACTGACTACCTATACCTCTGGATGGACTGTACAACTGTCTTTACCCATTAAGGTCTTTAACTGTATTAGACAAGACTGACCTCATGTATGTTGGGCATTTAAGGCTTTGACTATCCATTTAGCTTTTCAGTAGATCTTCCTTTCTTGTCCGTGCTTTCGTTTGTGAGCTAGTCTTCTGGATTTGTGGAGAAAAACAAGTATTGGAAGAAGGCGTTTAAGTTGAGCTTTCTCAGGATGTATAAGCATAACTTGGAAGATGGCAAATGTGTGCTTATTTATAGATACACAAATATCTATGCTTAGTAACTACAAGTAAGTTGTAAGGGGGAGAAACTGAATGAAATAGGAAATGGAGGTATGTGACCTGGGTGATCTAATAGATGAGCAGTCCAGTCAGTAATAAAATATCACTACCATCAAGGAGAGACTCTGAAAGCTTGAATTGGGTCTCACAGTCTGGCATGTTGATCGAGGGGAGGGAGCAAGACTAAGGGAGAGATTCTTATAGGAACTGTAAGGGTAACACAGAGGAGAAACTGAATGCCAGGATCAGAAGGTGACAAATAGATGAAGCCCCACTGAGAACACGTACGGTCATAGATTGGAAAAGAAAATTTGGAAGTACTTTTGCCAGAGGCAGGAGGGATGTGGTGGCTTTTACCAAAGTAGGGACACTTGTGGAAGGACTACAAAGGTGTAAGGGGCACAGAAGCCATAAAAGCAGCAAGAATGCCCTTGTTACAGCTTCTGTAAGTGAAAGAAATGCATATAAAGCAGTTCCACTACAGAACCAGTCCTGGCCCAGCTGCCCAAGTGTGTAGGTACTGTGTTCTCTCCTGGGCAGATGCTGTAGTACTTCTCCCAGGCCAGTTCTTCCTCTGTCCAGGGGTTTTGCGTAGTCCTTCCTTTCCTTTTGCCCTGTAGCTGGCTTTCTGCTCTGCATGGGTTCTGTGCCCTCCCTGACTTTGACTGTACTGAATTTTATGCCCTAATCTTGAGGAACCACTGAATGAGGGAGGGTGTCTACAGTGAGCGTCAATGTACTTTGGCTACTTGACTTGAAATTGGCACCTATAACCACTGTAGTCTACCTTCCCTTTCACTCAAGTCTGTGAAGTAACCTGTGTGGTGTTTCATGAGGGCATGGGATCTTGCTGGCTCAGGGGAATGATGTGGAAAGTCTTTTAAATGTCAATGAGGAGCAAAATTCTTTAGGCTTTTAATCTTGGTGAGTTCTCGCTTGATTTAGTCAAAACCTTCCCAGATGCTAGTTACCAGTGAGACTTGAGTCTGAAAACATGAAGACTTGAGGGTCTGTCTGATTCACAGAGGGGATCACTATCAGCCTAATGGGACCTTGGTTGAAACTTTAATTACAAGAAGACAGTAAAAAGCACTGTTTAAGAAAAAAAATTTCCCTTATCAAATTTTGTTGCTAGTCTAGTCAGGCTAAAAACTCTGCTTAATCTTAATGATTAGTAAGAGTTCTTCATTTCTGTGAGATTTATAGCAGTGTTAAATAAATTACGAATTATTCGGAGGCAGTATATTAAAGGAGATCTAATCAAGATATCCAGAATATTGTGACACATTTAAATCCCATAATATTTAAAAAAACCATTTTTGAGGGAGTAAAGATACTTTATATACAATTAGAGGCAGTATGATTAATAACCTTGGGCTCCGATTCGATGGCTTCCTTTGGGATTTGAGGGTTCTTTTCTGTATCTCTGGAACCAAATATATGCCTTAATTACCAGTCTAACATTCAATGAAGGCAGAACTGAAGTGCAGATGTATATACTTGAATTTGCATTAGCGTTTCTTCTACAGACACTTGGCCTCACTAATCCAGGTATCTGCGGATTTTAATAATGCTCAAGAAGAATGTCAATCCATGTTGTGAGCTTAGACTTTCAAAGCTGACAGACCTGTTTGTTTCGCATCATGACATTTATGCCACATGCTAGGCCTGGAGGGTAGGTGTTAGTCTAAACGCAGATGCATTTTAAAAAAGTGCTGAGAAGATTCAGACCATTTAAAACCAGGCCTGTAGTTGGGCAAGGCTGTTGTAGTTTTGCCCCAGTCCTACTTCTTTATCGATGTTTCAGGAGCGATGGGAGATTTTGATACACGAGAAACAAACACATCTGGTTTGAAACCATTCTGGTTGCAGGTAATTAGCAAGGCTACAACATAAAATCTGAGTCAAAGACAAGAGGAGTAAAATAGTTTTGGGATTTGAACAGTGAGTGGGCAATGCTCCTTAAATAGCAAGCCACGTCAGTACTTCCTTTTTACTGCAGAAACAGAACAGTCAGTGCCTGCAAAGTCAGTTGGATTGGGAGCTCAAGATTTTGGAAGGTGTTACTCTGGAGAGCTTTGCTTGTAGGTATATCTGCAAGGAAACCGATTTCTGAGTTGAAGCTAGGGAATGGGAAAATGTGTTTGAAACTAGTCCTTGTTGTAATTCTGGGTGTTACTTATTTCTTGTGGTTTAGAATGATGATTAGTGGGGGAGAAGTAGCTCCTTGTGAAAGAAGAAAAAACGGATAAATGGCCTATGCTATCTGGGATCTCACTAGGCAATACAACCATACAGAAAGTAACTGAAAATGCATCTTCTTTGGGAGAGGGCAAGGATTCATTTAAACTCATTTGTCACTGAATTTAATTACATCAAGACAAAGCTCTTTAATCTGAATGCCCAGATACAATGAAAACCCATTTATTTGGAAATCTGTTTCATCAAAGTTACCACTTTCAAGTATGTAGCAGCTCTGGCCTGAGTGAAATTTGTCTTTGGTGTCTTGCTAATCAAAGATGAGAATGTGATTTGATTGGGTTTTTTTACTGTTATTTTTATTTTTACATAGACTTCGCTGGGCTGTTCTGTCCTATGCAGTCAGGGCTGTCTGCTGCCTCTTTAGCTTGACTGTGACTAGTGGACTCAGTTTGCTCTGGTTCTGGCATTGATCACAATAGTTTGTTTCTTATAGTCTCCATCATTGTCTTGCTCAGGTACAGCTTTAGCAAGCTGCTTTTGTGCTCATGTTGTAGTTGCTCCAGAGCAGCTAGGTCGTGGTGTTCCACTTAGGATTAGGCAAAATGTTGAGGTGGGTGTCATGATGCTATTTTAGAACCAGTGGTGCAGAGATGAAATGAAAATGTGTAGTGGTTGTCTTCTAATACAATTTACTGGAATTTAATTGTTCTTGTATTTGCCTCACTTTTTTTTCTTTCTTTAATCAGAAACAGATATTTCAGGATATAGATATCATCCCTTGATCTTCTGCATTTTTCTAAAATCGATTTTACTTCTGCCCATGTTCATTCTTGAGTGTCTATAAGCTGTATATTTTGGTCAGATATGGCAGGCTTAGCTTTTTATTCTGAATAGTTAATTTTGACACTCCCTATGAAAGAACTCCGAGATAAAATGTTCTGGATTGTTACCAGTTGCTGTGTGCTTTGTAGACTGTAATATAAATCTGATGGTGAATTTTGGTGGGATGATCTAAATGAAGTTCTCGGATTTATTTTAGATAATAAAAATAAACTCTTTTTTTTTTTTTGCACAGACAAACATGGATAAATTGGCAGATTCGTAACCCATCTCATACAATGTCTGCCATATCTTCCACACTGCTTGAAATGGTCACCGTATGCCTGATTTATAAAGACAGTATTACCCTGATGAGTACACAGTGTGTCACTTGAGCAGGATTCATGTCTGTATGGATTTCAGTGGAGAAACATAATGTGAGTCTATACAAATATTTGTAGCCTTTTGCTCTATCACATTGTCTGTTTTATTGGTCGGATTACCTGTGTTGTGGGGACTATAGCTTTTTTTGGTGATACTTAAAAAAAAAAAAAATCTGATTAAAAAGGGAGATCCTGGGGGGGGCGGAAATCAGGCTAAACCCCTTTCTGTTACATATTGCTAGAAGTGAATTATATGAATTTGAGATCGGTAAATGAAAAGCACTAAAGATCATATAATTCTTGATTATTTTTTTTTTCCACACCAGAGATGGGGAAAGGTTAAGTAGAGCAATTCTAGGGGAATCAAATCCAAACCAGTCGGATAATGGATATATAGTAGGCCAAGCTCCCAGTTACCTGCACTAAGCATTAGCATACCTGACTACTACTAGGTGTAGGAATGTTGTGAATGAATACTGTAGAAAAAGGTTAACTATTTGACATTTTGTAGAAACAGACAGCTAAAACCATGCCTTGTGGTCTTCAGTGTGTGTGTGTGTGTATATATGTAGGCTGGCATCACCTTCACGTGACTTCTCTGTGGCTACATCGTGGTACCCAGAAAGGGATATACTGACAAGATGCACACTTAAAGATAACATAACTATTGTGATCATAATGTACATTAGTCTGTATCTATGAATTTGAAGGTGAACTGTAGCCTGGAGCTTTCATTTCTTAGGAAAGAAGCCACCTCTACTAGTATTTAATGGATTGGGGCAAGCTCTTGATGCAGTTGCCTTAGGCCATTGCTTCCCATGCTGCTGCTCCCTCCGCTTGAGTATAATCTTAACATCTTCTGTGGCTGGTGACATTACTTATGTTTGGATAGGCTGAGAGGAAATTTCTTGTATTAAGTGAAAATAAATCTGGACAGGAATCCCAGATTGGGAAAATAACTGTGGAAAAGTTGGATTGTGAAAGCATCTTCAATTTTTCATAACTTGACAGCATAATTTTAAGC
Source organism: Falco peregrinus (assembly GCF_023634155.1). NCBI lineage: Eukaryota > Metazoa > Chordata > Aves > Falconiformes > Falconidae > Falco > Falco peregrinus. The sequence continues at coordinate 13,580,338 of NC_073734.1, forward strand.
TCCAGGAAAAAATTATGATACCGCTAGAAAAGATCACTCATGGAGAGTCCTCTAAAGCTGGATGTGAAACACGAGGCCAGCACTAGTGTCACAGCTGGAAGAGAAGAATTCAAGTCTCATACAAGGTAGGTACATAATGAAAGACTTGACCTTTGCTGCAGTTCTGTTAAATGTGTGTCTTCAGTTAAAAAAAAAACAACAACAACTTGGTGGCAAAAATGGCAATGGATGGCAGAAGTTGAAAGCGCTTATGCAACTGCGTAAAAATCACTGTGGCATGAACTGCCTGGAAAATGATGCTTAAAAGGTTGGCCTACATAGGAGGTGTTATGTACATATGCTCCTTGCTACATGCAAGTTAGTTAATTGTCCACTGAGATATGTGTAGTCATAGGACTTCTCAAAGTATATTTTTTTAAACTAAATATTGGAGTTCTTTATTAAACCAGACTAGGAAATACTTTTACAAGGATGAATGTTTCTATTTGAGCAGTCATAAAGCAAACATTATTCTTGTTCTCTAGCATGAGTCACAACTGTATCAATTGCTTCATAATACATTAACCAAATAGCTTGGTGGCGGTGAGCAAGGCTTAATCATATCCGTCTTCCCATTCTGTGTCAGTGTGTGCTATACTGTCTTGCCCTTACTGCTCAAGTGATACGTTATGTATAATGATTTCACGTATTTCAGGATTAAATTGAAGCGTGGAACAGGTGAGTGCCTGCCATTCTTAAAACTTGAACCCATTGTGAGTCTAATTGCATTATTTGATTCTAGATAACTATTTGAATGGATAGTTCTGAGAAATTTTGGCAAAACTGACTTACCAGTGGTAAGTATCAGTTGTTGCTGGTATAGCTAACATAAAAACCTCACTCTCTCTTGTACTTGACTCCAGTGTGTTTTTACAGCAGTATCATGCTGGAGCCATTGCAAGCAAACATTAGAGATGTTTGTTTATGTGCTTGTCTGCTAGGTTCCATTGAGGAAAGCCAAGAAAATTGCTGGTCCTTCTTAAACAATAGCTGGGTTTTTTTGGATGAAAACTAGTTAGGTGTGTCTTGCCACATGAAGCCTGGGACACTTCCCAAGTCATGGTTCAAGAGTGTGCAGGTGTGTGCTGAGGTTTTGAAATCACCACAAATAGCAGTGCCAACCTGAAAGTGATTCCTTGAAGCAGTATCAGCTCAAACAGGCTGTGCTCTACATTGTCCCTCATGTTGTGCTCTGCAAACAAACTACTGCTGTATGCAGATGCTGTTCTGGTATCACTGAAATTAACAGATTAGACTGAGATTTGTACAGTTATGTTTCTCTTCCAAATGGTTGGCTGGACTATGCCCAGCTACCTGTGTGATTTCCACACCCCACACACCCCTTTTTTTTTTTTTTTTTTTTTTTTTTTTCCGTGGTGTAGAGGAATAATGTCTGTCAACTTGGTGATTTAAAGCAACTTGTGTTAATAATAAAGCAATCGTAATTAAGCAAAACAACAACAAATAAGAAACTTATTTTCAGTTTTGATATGGTAATTCCAGATAATGTGGTATTTGCATTTGAGTTGGCCTAATTAATTTGCATTATTGTACAAAGAAACCAAGCGTTATTTAAAAAAAGATGCATATGTTTGATATTCCTTGTAATCATTCTACAGTTAATCTTTGTGGGCTTATATTTCCCCACCATGCATTTGTGAGTTCTTATGTTAAAATATTTCTGTTAATGGATACCTTAGTATGTCTAATGCTATTTGCACAGATTTTTTTCTATGTATTTCATATGCATTTATGTAAGTCGGTAATTACACATGGCTTTGTGATAGGTGTGCTCTTTACTGTCAGCAATGGTGTTACCCAAATGGGAGAAAGAGCACAAAGGAACTGAGGATTAATGTGCCGTATAGTACATACGATTCTTGTATATGTATTGCTGCTACTCTGTGGATATCCATCTCTCTCAAAAAAACCCCAAACCTGTTTGATGACCCAAAGACTGGACTTTCTCAGTAAGTAGCTCAAATGGAGCTGGGAGGGCAAGTAGAATGGGACCGCTATAATTCAGTACCTGTGTTTTAAAATTTCTAAAAACTACTTCAATCACCATGAAGATAAGCTGTAAACCAAATTGTGTCCAACTTCCTAATGCAAACAATTTTTCTCTGAACAGAATATGAAAGTCTGATGTCAGACATGTGTGAAGTATTTCAGTAAAGCTTTCAATGCAAGGTACTGTAAAACATTTTTTTTTCCCTATTAAAATGTAAAAAAAAAAATACCAAGAAAGATGTTGGATGTTTCTGGGGAAACAGTGCTGCCAATACTTGTGATGCATGAAACTATCTGGATGAGGATCTGAACCTGTAAATGTGAAACTGTTTGAAACAAATGTTTCTTCTTAGGTGTTTGTACAGTGCCAGTTGTGGTGGAATTCTTGGTTGCAAAATACAAACTCTGGAAATACTGGGGAGTTAAAATTTGGTAGTGTGGTAGAGTTTCAGACTTGTTCCAATATGGCCAATTTAAATGTCATTGTTTCAAGGGGTTAAATGGCATGTGAACAAGGATACTGTATATGGAATTAGCGTGAAGATTTACAAAACCAGTGGAAGGATGAGTATTGGATTCTCACAAGAGATTTCTGCTAGAGATGAAAGAAAGCCTTCTCTTTAAGTACAGAAAATGAACAACTGAAGTAAAACACCTGGAATGTTATTTGTGTGTTAGGTCAGATGTAATTGCTACTGAAATAAACAAGTGCAAATTGTCTGCAGCAAGGAAAAGAACTATCCTGTTGGGCAGGAAGTTGCATTTATTATTCCTTGTTATTATGAAGGAAAGATTTTTTTTTTTTATATTCCTGGTGACTATGAAGATTAAACCAGAGATTTATGTTAATGCAAAGGATTAAAAGAATCTTAACAACATTTATAAAGATGCAAATGTTCGCCTGCATTTTATCTTTTTTCAGATGAATGTGCCATAAGGGAAATATTGAGGGGGGAGAACACATCCTCACTCTGAATTGCAACATCTGGTTTAATACTCCACTCACATGGTCACTATTAGTTGTTTTCATCAGTGTGGTTTTGAACAGTGTATGATAGACTTTTTCTCCCTAACTATTTTAAGACTCTCGGGGTATAGCCATCTATGACCAACTTCAAATATATAGTGCCTGTTTAGTGTATGGCTTCATGCATTGCAGATTTCAATGAACTGTAAATATTACTCAGTGTATTCTTTTTTTTCTTGCTACTTTGTCACTTTCAGATTTATTTTCTAAGCAGGACTGAGCTTGAAATACTGGCTCCACTGTAGAATGTCCCCAGTTTCAAACTGTTCTCTCAGTGCAAACACAGGCCACACCAGCATGGAAAATTATGTGATTTATTTGGGAGCCCTGACATATTATACATATATGTACATACATTTCATATGGAGAAACTATAGAAAAAAATATGCTTTGAAAAAGGAGGCAATTAAGGTGAAGGTGTAAACATCACTAGCCATTTATGTTCTGTTTTGGGTTTTTTCCTGCTCTTTGACCAATTGTTTACTAACAGATGAGTATTTATAAACAGAAGCCACCTGGATTTCTTAGGCAAGTCAACTGATATGACCGTGGAAATGTCACAGCTCTCAAATCAATATAAATCTTCAAAAGGTTTTGAGTAGTTAAACATCAAGTAATCCATATAGTAAAAGTCATAGCTTCGTTGCCGTTGAGAAGGAGAAAGCTGTGCAAAATACTGTTGTGTAATTTTAGTGGTAGTTCTTTCTTCATTGGAGTGTCTATCTTTAAACTTGGGGAAAGTTAAATTTTGTGGTGCACCAATTAAGTGCAAGAAAAAGTTTGCATCTTCTTCCATACTTTCAAATTTCCCAACAAAGTCGTAGTCTATTAAACATGGGCTGCAAAGCCTATTGACATGATCCCAGTGGATATCCATACCCACTGGCCTATGTACATCCAGGAGATACTGAATGAACTCTTTAAATTTGACTCCAGAGCCTGTCCTTAATGCTTCTTTGGTGGCATTGACACGGTATCTGGAAATGATGGCTTTTCCAAAAACCGGGTGGTAGTAGTTATTTGGATGTTCAAACTTGTCCCGAAATGCAGATACCAGCTTTTCAAAGGGTTCACGAATAAAAAGCATCTTTGTGTAAGTGTTGAGCCTATGGTAAATTCCTTTGTGATCAAACCCATCCAGTCTTTTTAAATAGTTTCCGTAGTGCACTGTATTGTGCTGTATATCTTTTGTGGAAGAAGCCAGCCCGTTAAGAACCATAAGCACCCGTTTCCAGTTAGAGCAGCCAGCTTTTGGTACTTCACAGTATAAAACTCTGTATTTGTCTTCTACAAATATTCTAGAAACATGATAAGGAGTGATTATTCTTCTATTATTACTCTTGTATTTAGAACATGTTTCCCTCATAATCCTCTTTCTTTCTCTTTGGATCTGATAGAGACTCTTCCACTTGTTGCTTCTATCCTCAGATTTAAGCGTGGGCAGGTTGAGAATGGAGCTGTTTATGGAGATCAGGATTGGGCTCTTTTTAATTATAAATCTCCTCCTCCGTTTATGGAGCCCAATAGAATTAATTTCTTCACCTTTCTGTTGATCTTTCATTGCAAATGTTATGCTGCTTTGCTTTTTGTCTGTGCTTTGAAGCTTAGTGGGCACACTTTCAGATAGGTGTAATGAATCGCTCTGCTTTACTGTTGCTACTCTGTCTGCAGTATTTTTTCTTAATCTTCTATCCTGGTTATTGCTGGAAACACAGTCCTGATGGGGGGAAAAAATAGATTAAAGGTGTTAGTAAATGAGAGAGTGTCAATCTTAACAGCTTGTACAATTTAGTGGGGATCTTTCATACGCTCTGAGTTCAGCAGATTTGTACAGCAAAATGCATTGCTCCAGGTCCTCAGCACTGTGCCTATGTTGTGGTATGGACTTTTCTCTTGTCATCTGGTTCTGTGCTTACATGAAATTCAAAGGCTGAGATGAGCCTGAACTGGTAAATTCCTGTTCAGATTTGGTTTTAACTGTATTTTAGGTGGTGACTGTACCCAGACTTTGATAGAATAACTTTGTCTGAGATATGTTGTCTTTGAAATTTCCCTAAAATGTATCTGAGTATTTTGAGGACTTCAATTATTCCAGGCTGCTTGTTGTCACATGAATCAGTTTGCCACCCCCACCCCCCAGTAACTTTATCTTTGCAATGAGGGTAGTTGTGTGGAGAGTGAAGGCTGGCAGGGAAGGGAAGGTTATAATGTTTGCAAAGTGGAGTGAGGGTGTAGAGGGAGCAAGAGTGGAAAGAGGGAAGCAGAAAGGACTGCAGTGAGAAAATGGAGGCTTTGCAGAGAAGTGGGTTTGGTGAGGGCTGTGTGAATGGAGACTCCAAAGGGAGGCTTGAGTGAGGTGAGCCTGGGACCAAAGTAACTGGGACTTGATGGGAAGCAGTAAGGGGTGGGAGTGAAGCAGTGGCAGGGGTTAGGCAAGTGAAAACAGAGTAAGAAAGGTGGGTCTATGGGTAAGGGGTGTCTGGGACCTGCTCTTTTTCATTAGGCAGATCTCACTGGTTAATACTTCTGGCACACAGCCCCGATGTGCTCCATTACTTCCTGCTGAATTAAATCCCAGTCCACATGTCTGTGCCTCTTGGAGGACTACAATTAGGTTTTGAACACTGTTTAACTACAGGTCATCCCTGTTTTGGGAACTCACCTGGGAGCCAAGTGCCATATGAACCACAAGGGAGTATTTCAACAGAGGAGGCAGATGTAGATGCAGTGTGTTTATTGCTTACCCAAAATATTTAATGTTTGTTTAGAGGTTTTACAAATTGTGAGTTTCTGATTTTTCAGTCTTAATTTGCTCCTTACTAGTATTTAAAACTTATTTAAAAATAAGATAGTGGATGAATTTTAAGGTGTACAGTATGAGGATTAGTAGGGTCATGCTCTTTCAAGGTGGCAAATCAAATCTTAATTGTAATGGTGATTTTAAAAGTGTCTGTTGGCTGAAAAAAGTGATGCTCTAAGTAACTTGTACTGTTATGGAGGTTATATCTTGCTACATCCTTTTAAGGGTGAGAGACTTAAAAAGTCTTTAAGAGACTCAGTAGTCATTATGAAAAGCATTGGTGATAAAAGAAGAAAAAAACCAAATTGTATTATTTTGTAGTTGACTTGCTTAAATTGTTAACTTCTATACAAAAGTCCGAACAGATCAGTATTAAGTAGGATTTTTAGAGTACTATGCAAGTTGTTGCAGAACTTTAGGCTTCTAAAATGTTTTGTTCGCTATGGTGGTAGTGGAGGTGGTATGTGATGTGCAGACTGGGAAAACAACTGATAATTTGTCATACGAGACAGCGTGTATTAAGTTGCTGGGAGTGATTGTTGTACTCTGCCCTTACCTAAAGAGGTTGTTTCCAGTAGTCGAAGGTGTATTAAAGTTTTTGTCTATGTAAAATACTAGAAATACTTACCTATATTACCCTTTACAGAGTGGCTGAAATTCAATTGAATAAGAGTAACTAGACTCATGATGTGGCTGACATTTCAAGGTTATCAAATTCAAACTTCCTAGATATGCACACATTTAGTGATAACGATGATAATGAACCTATAGTTTTTGGGAAACTCAAATGCCATGATTTCAATGTCTTCTGTCAGTCTAACTCTTCATCCAGAAGGTCAAGCTGGAGCTGTAGAGATGGAGTGATGTCAATTACATCGCACTGATTTCACCAGGCAATGGCATTTGGGTAACAGCTGTCAGCTGCACAGTTGTTCCTTTGTGTATCTTGCACTTGTCCTTTAACTATGAAAGCACTGCTATTTTGAGTGTGCTAACAGCCACTAGATGGAGGAATTTCACCAGTATTTTTCTTTTAGCCCATTTTTAAGTACCACCGAAGACATTTGTTTGATCGGTATGATTGCATACAGAATATTAATATATGCAAAGTTTACAGTATCTTTTAGCAATATCCAGTCTAGGAAAAAACTCATAAAACTAAAGTTGCATAGCTTATCAAATTCATATTTTAAAAGGAAAATTTGTACTTCATGGCAAAGCTTTGATGCATCTTTCCTTTTCAGTGCTTCATTTCCAGTCTAGTGGCCTTATCTGAGCCATCTCTATCCATACTGCATACTCAGGATTTGGTACGTTTTCTTTATGTACTGCTGAAACTTACTTTTTTTGATTGCTGGAATCCCATGTTATATTTTATCCCTAAACAAAGAAAGAAATTAAAGTAATTATTTAGAAAAAATAAAAACATTAATTTTTGCTGGACTGGTTAACAGTATGTCCTCTCGGTAACTAAAAAGAAAAGAGGAACAAGTTCAGTTAATGCAACAAGTAGACCAATGATGAATCATACATAATTCATGTATATTTCATAGTTAACAATATCCTAGAAAGGCTTTGTTTAATTTATAGATGTCATAGCAGTTGTAGAATGGTGTGAATGTCTCTACATTCCTTTTACAGATGGGAAAACTGTGATGGAGAAAAGTGATTGCTTAACCTCGGCCAAAAGGCCAGTAGCAGAATAAGAAGCGGCTGGAATTAGTGATCCTAGGTTAGAGCTCTCAAAAAAAGCTGTTCTTTGTGTACTTACCAAAAGCTGTGTCATTCCTCCCCCCTGCAACTGTGGATAGTATGGTACTTAATTGTAGTAATAGCTTGCATTGAGTACTGCTGTAAAATCACAGCAACACACAGTGGAGTTGCATGTAAGTGAGGTACAGTTTGCAGAGTTATAGAAAGACAGCACAGAACTGTGTTTTGTCAGATCTTCTGACTTCTACAGTGATTTCTGCTTGAAAACATAATAATAAAGATGTGAAAATCCTAGAAGGCAGCTTTAGCACATGTGTAGGATCTCATTACTGTTTCTAACCTCCGCTGAGTATAAGTTAATAATAGAGGAATGTATAATGGAAAACACTTCCTAATGATGAAATTAGTTTGGGGCTTTTCAACTTATAAAACTGCTATCTGTCATCACTGTCACTGTTGCTTGAAAACTTCAGTTGCCTAAGACTTCAGTTTAATAAGTCTGCATTGCATTACAAATCCACAGCCTTTTTGACAAGGACAATTACAGATAAAGGTATTGCAAAGCATTATAAGTGAAAGCATCGCTGGGATAGCTCAGTCCCATCAGACTAATTTTCATGGTGCTATGAAAGCTCTCAGAAGTACTGTGTGCACATAGTTCACATTGTACTTTATTGCAGTTAAAGTAGACTTACAAGATCAATCATGTTTTGTTGTGTTTTTTTTAAATCGGATCTACAAACTGGTGTTTATAGTCGAATCTAGGTAAAATTGCTATGGTTATTTCTATGCTGTTAGAGCTCATCTAGCAGTGCTCATTACTCTTTTGGCTCATGTTTGAGCTTTAATTCCACTGCAGCAATTTGTAAGCAATAAACAAACTTGAGTTAAGTTGGATAGGGATATTGTGATTCTGTGCCTATTAAAAGCAAAGGGCATATTATTTTTACTTCATCAGAAGTAAGTTCCAGACATCTCACGGAAGGACTCTTCAGCCTTTTCCTAGCAGCTTCTCAAAAATGTTTAGCTGTAAAATAAACTCAGAAGGTGTATTCTAAAGAGAAATGGAGCTAATCTATAGCATCCTTCTGTGAGTTCTGGAGGATTAAAACTGATACTGTTGCACCAGGCTTTAGGAGATGTTAATTGAGCTGTTGTGCAGTTCTTGGTGGGATCAGTTAAAGAACCACATTTATTCTACGGCTATGTAATATGTTACAGACCAATGAATGTATGGAAACTGCTGTCCATAAAGAACAGCAAAAACTGAGCACCAGTGCTTTGAAAGAATTGGTACTAGAGCATGGGTGATCTGTTTAAACCATGAAAATGTTCTGTTTGTCAGCAGACGTAACCTTCTTTTTTGCTAACCCTAAAGGTATAACTCTAAGCCACTTGAGCTAGATTTGTATTGGCTGCTTGGCCTTTGCTCAAAGGCATCGTTAATACAGCGAGTTGGAGTAGTTGCTTAACTTTCACTTTAGGCTTTCTTGTAGCAAAGCTTGAAATTGAATGTTATTTTCCTTATAAATTCAGAATATTGTTATACTCTTCTTTCTTACAGGCAGAAATCATGTGTGTCAGGTACAGCTTTGAGAAGTTAACACTGTTAAGAAATTTAGTCTGGTATTGTGGGTTGGTCAATTCTGCTCATTTTATATGGATAACTTTTGGTTCTTGTGTATATGTAATGCAATGCACTTAATTCTTGTAATAATGTTATTACAGACATAGCCACTATTCTGTTCAGTACCTATTTATTATTCTAGAGTATTTTATTTTTGGTCAGGCTTTAAATTGTCTTTAAACTTTAAATTGAGCAGTTCAAGTCACACTTCATCCTCTGTCACAGATCTTGCAGGCTTACTTTGGCTGTCGATACTATCAACATGGATAGGTGAGAATTTATGTATTTGAGTATTGCTCCTACTGTGAGCTAGTTATGCCTACCAGTGTAACATAGGAGAATGGTTGTGCAGTCCTCCCCAAAAGATATCATGTAATGTTGACAAATCTGCTGCCTTTCTGTGAAAGCATTTTGAGCTTTCCACAATTGAAAACATAAATAGGTGAGAAAAGACTTGGTCACCTATTGGAAAACTGAGCAAGTATTTTGGACAGAATCGGATGCAAATAGGCATTTGCTGTGTCCAAATTAGAATGTAAAACTTAGGGTTAATTTTCTTTTTTTAGCTGTGGTCTCTTGTCCTGACTTCGATGGGAGCAGTGATAGCTTGTAGCAAAAACACACTCTTTGTGTAATTACCTGTTTAAGTTGCTATGTTTCTGCCAGGAGCAATAATTATTAAAAAAACCCACAAAATTGCAAAAAGCAGCTATGAAACCTGTCTTGTGGTTAATTATGACTAATCATGTTTTTGCAGTAGTGTTTCATAAAGGTAACTTACTTTAGAGATTAATACTTTGCACTGATATGCTGTGCTTTAAAAAAAGATTTAAAATAAATGCTAGTAGGAGATGAGTAACTGTTTAAAAATTATTCTTAATTTACTGGCTTTAAGATGTAATCAGAACAACAATTCATGTTTAATGTAAATGTTTGGTGAAGTGCTTGCCAATCTCTTCAATGTTTTCTGAATTTGTGATTTCTAAAGTTGGCTTTTTAGCTGTCTTTCTCATGATACAGTCTGTCACTTGAGATTTAAAGCTACATAAAAACAAACCCCTCTTAAGTGCAATTAACTCAGCAAAGTTGTATTGCACAGATCTACTATACTAATCAAAATCTAATTGTAATGTCATGCTACATCTTTACTATCAGTGTTACTTACCAGTTCTCAGATGTTATTGCCAAAAAGTAATTTTTTTCCCCCATAAATAAACCACTAGTGTCTGCTGCACCCAGGTGAACTTAGTGATCATTAAACATTTGGTGCCAGACACAATGATGACCAACATCTCACTACAGTTCAAACAGAGAGAATAGCTGCACGACAGAATCATTCTATCAATTGTACATTATGTCAGTTTTCGTGTTCTTTTCTCTTCCCCTTGTACAACCGTGATTTTTCCAGACCTGAGCTTGGCCTGTGTTTTAGGTCTGCTTTTGTTGTCTTTCATGAAATACTAGCCTTATGCTTCATCTAGTCCCACCATATACTTAAACCCATTGTGAGCTTTTTTTTTAAGTGCTACTAGCAACACAATAAAATGACCATAATCTTCTCTGTGTAATGCTATCTAGCTTTGCCCCTGCCTTCTCCTCTGTCTCTGCTTCAAGACCTATTTGGTTTGCCTCTGGTGTTTTCCTCTGTTCTGAGACTACACTACAGCTGAATATTTTAAAATAGAAATGATAACTTCAAGTCTGCATCTGTGACTCCACCCTTTAATGGGTTTTTCTGAACGGTGTATACTTGTTTGCATCACCCTAACTGATTTGTGAAATATACTCTGGAAGGGCTGTCGCTTTTATTGCGTGAACATCTGTGTCAAGTGTCCTATTTGTACGTGCTCCAGTCTTAGGTCTTTACTCGATGACAACAACATGTACTTAATAGAGAATGAATAATAGACTAGTAATCAGAATTCTGGTTAGCATTAAACATTTTCAGTTTGAAAAGGATTTTCCCCACTGTACTGGGGTTAACGGTCTTTTTCTGGTGGGGGGTTTTTTATCATTTAAACGAAGAACTGCCCATTTCTGATCAACTTACTCTGGTGTCTAATTGTTTATGTATTTGAATTATATTACTCATTAAAGAAATGTTTTTAAGATTGCTACCATACCATTGTAAATAATTTTTTTACGCATATAAAAAATGTAGTGTATAAACCTTTTCTTAGAATGTGCTTTTATTTTGAAATTGAGGCCTAATTAATGGATTAAGCTTTTTATGTCTGTATGCTTATTGTATGCTATGTGTATATGCTGCTTGTATCTAAAATATATAGCTTATTTTATTATGGACCCCCCCCCCCCCCTCAGAAGTCCCCACCTACCTCATTTTAGTACGGATGAAATTAATGAGGCAGAATAAAGAAGCCTTAGCAAGACTGTAGCACATCTTAAATTGTGCTTCAGGAAAGAAGCAAACCTATACAGTGACTACATAACCGAACCTCTTTGAGTCCCTGGTGAAGCTGCAAGTATGCAGTGTCATATCTCACAGATGAGTAAACTTTTACAGTGAATTTCTTGGTTAAATGATACACTGCTGAGCCCTTGTCAAAGCTAAATGCTCAGTGACAGGACACGCATCGTAGTGTTTTACAGACTTGTGAAGTCATATATTTCTGAGATACAGAATGTCTATTTTCACATCTGTTTCACGCTAATTGTTGCAGTGGTAAAGACAGCACAAACAGTTTTTACTCTGTTCTCTGTGAATGAGGGGTTGCATGCAGGCAAACTATAGCCTCTTGCAATTTGACCAAAGAACTTGTCTGTCACTCTTGAAATGAAAGCAGTCAAACGCAGCTTCCATAGCATTTCTCACTTTTGTGGCAGAATAATTATATATATAATGACAAAAATAAATTTATGTATGAATTTTAAGAGTGAATTATTGGGGAACTCATTTGTAATGCAGCTTTTCTGGAAAAAAAATAAATAGGTGTTACTGTAAATATTTTATTCTCATCTCTATTGCTACAGTATGTACCATGTAGTGGGTACATTTTTCCACTTTACATGGCAAAGTGTAGCATGTTATTTGTTACTATTCCAGCTTTTTGCATGTCAGAAGCAGAGGCTGATAACTGCATTTGCCAAACTGACCTGTTTTTTAGGTTGTCACGTGTTGAATTACAAACTCAAATATTGATTGTCTGAAATGCCAATGTTACCCCTCGTCGTGTGAAAAAATTAAATCCAGACTCATACAGTGAGTCTTTAGTAACATCTAGATTAGAATGTATGTATCCAATTTCTAATTGTGATGTTCAGTTCACCAGATCGCTCAAGTAGTGAGATGTGGTTTATCCACTGAAGACTAAGGTTCTATGGCCCAGATTCTGCTGTACATCTCTGGGTGTATCGGATTCTCACTTACATGCTATCTAGGTAGTTGTATGTGTGTATCCTTAACACACCATGTGTCAGTGGACTGTGGGCTGTAGAAACACTTCCAGCTGGTGTGAAGCTGTCCCAGCAGAGCCTGGGGGCTGAGCTGCTAAGAGAAGGATCCTCCAGCAGGCTTCATTGTAGGGCACATGGGCTGCATGCAATAAAGCTGCAACTCCTTGAAGAACCTCACTGTGAGAGTGACATAATTTTGCCCCTCGTAGGTGGTGTGTGTTCCAGGGGAATCCTGATTTTTATAGCTATGATGGAGAATAAGGACTGTTAACTTGAGAGTAGTTCTTCTATGGTGCTATGTTAGTATTTCTCCAGATGCAATTATTGGCTCCTCTTCAGTGCTTTCTACAATCTCTATTTTTGGCTAACACTTACAGCCTTTTTCTTTTGTGCTTTTCCTGCTCTTAATATTCATGCTTTGCTCTTTCCAATAACTTCTTTCCCTTCACTTTTCTTTCCCTGTATAAAGAATTCTCAGGCTCTGCTCTGACACTGTGATCCAGCACTTCTGAGGGTGTAACAAAAGTTAAGCTTGTAATATTTCCAGAAACAAGAATGTCTGCATTTGATTAACTCCATTTTAATTGATCCTTCTCAATTTGAAACTTACTTGTATTCTATTGCTTTACTGTTGTCTTGCCAGCAATGTTGATGCTGAAAAAAACAAACCACAAAACTCTCATAGGGAAAATCTAGCTGGGATATTTCATACCCTTCAGAGGGATGTTCATTAACAACATCATCTGACAGGATTGCATTTTTATTCTAATAAAAATATACTGCATTTAAAGCAAGATTTATAGAAAAAAAATTATGTATTTCCTCTTTTGAGTGCAGTTAAATAAAATGATGTTTATTTATTTGCTGTGTGAACATTAAACCTTCTTATGTTCTCATGCCTTCCATGGTTCTGGTATCCAGCATCGATCTCCTATTACTCTTTGTCACAAAGAAAATGATTCTGAAGTCCATCTTGCTGATTTAAAGGAGATGGAAACTTAACAGACAGTTTTGATGGTTGTTTCCTTTGAACAGAGGGGGATGGATGGAATGTTTCTGTGGCTATTTCACAGTCTCCAGAGCAGCCCTTTGGAGCTCCAAGTAGTTAAGTATGGCTCTGAGCAAAGAGCTTCTCTTTCCCCTATTTTGAGAAGGCATAAGAAGTTTGCCAGCTACCAAGGGTTAGGGTTTTTAAAATCTCTTTGAGCTGCCTTTCATGTGTGAGTTCTTTTGTAAATCAGATAACTCTGATTTTTTTATTATTTTTTTTTATTCCTGAGTGTTTAGGTTTTTTGTTTCAATCCTACCATTGCCAAGCATGCAGTTCTTAATAGTTTAAATGTAATCTATTCGAGAACTTTGAACTCTGACTTGCGGCTTATTCTTAAGGAGTTGTGGTGAAGTAGAACACTAGCCAAAAGACAGCCATTCACTCTCCTTTTCCCCTCTCCTGTGCTAGTATTGTGCACAAAGTGAATTACTTTGTATTGCTCTTGAGCTTTTCAATCCGAGTCAGTTTCAGAGAGGTAGACATTGAGTCTTAGTGCAACCATTAGCTTCATATTTCTAAACCAGGCAAATCTGCAGTTTCCCCATCCTATAGGCAATGCAGTACTGTGCTGGATTTGTGTCATGGGGTACTTACAATGGGGCTGCCTGTGTGCTCTTCAGTTGATTAAAACACTATTACTCTGGCTTTTTGTGGCTGAAATGACTTTCCATCTTAATGAAGCAAGGGAGTCTCTGGACAGAAGTATTGTATATGGGGAAAGCAATGCAGTTCTGAAGGGCATACCCTGGAAATAATTAAAACCATTAGGTTCGTCCATCAGTTTGAACAAGAACAAAAAAAAAAAATTAAAATGGGGGAACTGAAGTAGAGATCAGTACACACGTTAAGTGACTTGTAATTTTTGCCCCTTGAGGACTTTAATACTGTCAAAGAACTTGGTGTTCCTGGTCTGTTTGTGGTATTGGTAGCCAATACTGTACATCTAAATCGAGCAAAACTGCAAAAAGTCATCATTCAGAATCACAGCACTTGCTAAATTGTGGCTGCTGCTGTGTTGTCATTGCTTCCTTCTTGATTTCCTGATTAACTGCCTTGTATCCAATACTCTTGACATAATGTCCCTCCTAACATTTTAACTTAGGCCATCCTTCATGCACAGCTTTCTCTGCTTTTTTGGGTAAGGGATTCTTGGAATAAAAGATCACAGATTGGAGCCGGTACCTACCGTTTCTAGACGTGGGTGCCACCTGAGTACAGTGTTCATGTCTACACAGTGTTTCTCAGACAGAATACCCAGGCTATTCTCCTGCTGTTGTTTCCCCTCCACAAAAGCTTTATGCCTCTTGGACAACTTGCCTTACATCTGTTTTCGTGTGTGTATTTGTGTGTTGTGTGCTAGTAAGAAATACTAGCTCTTGAAAATTTCATTTATTTTCCATTATCTGAAATGCAACTTCATGTGAGAAATAATTGGTTTTATATGGTTTGCTTTGCAAATTCTTTAATTCATTGGGGTCAAAGCAAGAGAGAAGCAGAAACAGAAATAGTAGCATTTTAGGGGAATAATTTTCTTTTGAATCAAAACCCAATTAAAGTGTTGCTGTGACTTCCTGGTAAGTCCCACCACCTGCGTATCTGCAGTGACTTTGTTTGCTGAGTATTGTTCAAAACTGTGGTGTTAGTCTTGTCCAGAAAGTTGTTAATTTACATTCAGACTTTGTAATGAGGCTTTCTTTCATCTGTCTTCTACTCCATTGTTGAGATCATAAGTTGTTTGAAGAGAAGATTCTTGTATTATTTGGAATCTGGAAACGCTGATACTTCCCTGAATTGCAACATGCTAATAGAACAGGTATATGAACCTTTAAAGAAAGATCACATACTACAGTGTTTTTTCATATGTTCTTATGTTCCAAAATATACCAAATCAATCTCCTTGACTACATACATAATCATGTAACTTACACTTGGTCTGTTTCCTTGATAGCTAATAAAGGAAAGTGAAATGCATGGTACCTTTATCTTGCAAGCTGAATTAAATGAATACAAGAAGCTGTTTATGAATTTATGAGGAAGGTATCACTACTTGTTTGTTTTGTCTTCTCTTTGGTATTTAGCCATGTTAATTAGAGAGTGCCGTTTTCTGTCTTAATTTGTATTCAATAAGAATTCTATGAGGAAAGCAGAAAAGTCAAGCTTGTGCTATTGCATTCACTATTCTTTTTGTGGATGTATCCC
This sequence comes from Falco peregrinus, assembly GCF_023634155.1. Classification (NCBI taxonomy): domain Eukaryota; kingdom Metazoa; phylum Chordata; class Aves; order Falconiformes; family Falconidae; genus Falco; species Falco peregrinus. The sequence goes on from NC_073734.1 coordinate 13,596,218, forward strand.
TAGGAATATTGTTAATTAACTTCATCAGCTTTCAGGCACTGTCAGCAGTTACTTGCAATTTCTACCTATTACCCTCAGTTATTCTCCATTCTTATATTTAATATTTGCATATTGCCTTCATAGCATGACTTTGACAAAGACATTACACTTTATTCAAGATTATTAAAAAGTAAAAGTTAAGGTTTAAAATATAGCACTGCATTTATATTTAGTAGCCTGGAGAACTGTTCGGGTAACCAGAAGAGTTTGAATGAATCTCGGGCAAGCACTTGATGTAACTTGTGGCTGTAGTGGAGCATGGGATAGCTAGGCAGAATAGCTCACCTAGAACTCCAGAATGTTTCAAGAAATTGTGGAAGTGGGACACTAAAGCTTCAATGGTCTTTCTGTTGAAGCGAGGACAAAGTAATACAGGTGGAATTCTGGACTGCTTTTGTATCACTCTGTAGTGGTATTTCTTTGGGAGAGGAAGCACAAATGGAAAGAGAGAAGGCTGCAGGCAAAACTTGAAAGGCGGATCTACGGAGACATGCCTCTGAGTGATAAAGTTCAATGATGTGATAGATTGACCATGTATCAAATGCCACAGATGTGCATCCAAGTGCTGTACATTATAATGTTACAATTGGCTGGAACTGATAGTTCTCATAGTTAATTACTGACAGGTCTTCCTCGTATAAGAGAAATATGTAGCATTAGAAAAAAAAGTTAACACCTGCAACTTGGCTACAAAAACATAGTGCAAAAAGGGTGATAATTGGACAAACTTTGATTCATGACCTGTAAGAAACAAGCAGGAGATGGCAGTTCTGGGAAAGGTGTGAGGAGTTGAGCTCTTTGCCAGGCCTTTTATTCCTGACTAATGAGCAACTGAAGGACAGTGGTGATTTTCTGTTAGCTGTTTCTCACTGGTCTTGTTCTTGTCCTTCGTGGAGGACTTCCTATTTCTTGTTAAGGAGCTCACTTACTCTCTTCCGCCAGCCAGATTTTAGCGACTATTTGGTAGAACAATTTGCTTGCATAAGAATAGCGTCTTGGATTATTTACTTTTGTATCAGTAAGAATGAGGGGGAAATTATTCTTCTCAGGGAAACCTAGTGATAACTGTTTCTGCTAGCCATGTAACACAGTGTGGTACCCAGGATTTGTCCTGAGCTGGAAACCCAGGTGGGAAGAGTCAAGGTGCTAGTCTTGAGTTCTAGCAAGACTGAAACTTTTTAAGGGTAATTGCAGGCCATTTTAAGATATTCTGAAACTTTTGGAAGTCACGAGTTAACTTTTGTGTAAAGCTAGGAAAAATCCATGTAAAGCTAAAAAAAATGGCCATTATGTTTTTTAAATTTATGACGTTTTTTGGAGAACTGTCCTACTTGACTAAATACAGTGAACCTAAGATGCTAGCCAGGAAGATAAATGATGGAATAATCACTGTTAATTCAAGAAATAGCCGTGAAGTTGAAAGTGGCAAGGAAGTTATATATCCTGAAATGGCCTGGGAGTAGTACAGATATCTGCACTCTCAAGAGATCATGCTGTGTTACCTTATTTAGTGATCCAGACCTTTGTCTGTCTTTCCAAGTGAACACTGAACTTGATAACAGTCTTTATCTTGGTTCTTCCCAGTTGCTGTATAGTCAGTGGGGATACAGATATTTTTAGGGGTGGACTTGCAATCAAAAGTAAGGGGAAGACAGTCTTCAGTGGTATTTGGTTTGGGAGTTCTGCTGTACTCACGTCATACTTTGCATGGCTTGCATGTAACGAGTGTTCCAAAATAGTGCACTTCTCCTTTTCCAGGCAGAAAGGTTTTAATTTCCCTCCACCAAGCTACTACTGTATTTTTCTACTTTGGACCCCATATTGAGGGTTTTGTCTTTAGCAGTGTGTTGCAGCAAGTGTGTTGTATGGCAGCTGCTCACCTTTAGATCCTTGAAAATAGTAACTGTGCTGTATTGGGTCTGGCCAAGCTCCCCAGCAGCGCTCGCAGTGCTGTGCTCACATTGGTAGCTAGGCAGGGGGTGATAACACACCAGTGTTGTGGCTACTGCTGAGCACTGCCCGCACGGCACCAAGGCCGTCTCGCCAACCCCCCCTCACCTGCAGGCTGGGGGTGGGCAAGATCTTGGGAGGGGACACAGCCAGGACAGCTGACCCAGAGTGACCAAAGGCGTATTCCATACCATGCAACATCTGCTTAGATATAAAAACTATAAGAAAGGAAGAGGGGGGCATTTATTGTTTATGATGATTGTCTTCAGGAGTAACCGCTATGTGTACTGAAGCCCTGCTTCCCAGGAAGTGGCTGAACATTGCCTGCTGATGGGAAGTAGATAATAACATCTTTTGTTTTCCTTCACTTCCATGTGCCTGATTTGCTATTGCTTCATTAAACTGCTTTTACCTTGACCCAGAAGTGGGTTTTTTTCCCCCATCTTATTTTTTCCTCCCCTGTTCTGCTGAGGGGGGGAGTAATAGAGTGGCATGGTTGGGCACTTGGCATCCAGCAGAGGTCAACCCACCGCAAGTGCTTTCTCCAAGAAATTGGAGACATGCTCCAAGATGGCTCTAAAATGTACTTAAAACAGAGGGGAGTGAAGCAGACTTACCTCATCCAGAGGTCTCTAGTTTTAATACTGTGGGGTCTCCAGATGTTATAATGTTGTCTCAGGAAACTTAAGAAATAAAAGGTAACCAAGCCAAGTCACAAATTAAGTGAATTGTTCTCAACTCCAGTTTGTAAAAAACCAACATACTGACGTGTCAAAGCACTTCAAGGCTATGGTGGCAGATGACATGAAACTACATCAACAATCAGACACAGGGAGAGAGGTGCCTATGCCTGACAAGACAATGCCAGCAGGTCAAAGAGGCAGTCAGATTGTCCATGGAGGCCACCAGGTCAATAGGCAACCTCCATCAATAAAGTGGCAGTTTGGTGCTTGTGTTTTCTCCTTGGCTATGTAAATGGCCATGAAAAGTAGTAGTAAGACACCTGGAAAGCTGGACTTAATGTCTGTACAAGTTGTCAAATATCTCCTTACCGTAGTGGAAGGCACACTGCTTGAGGACAACAGGGTTTTTTAAAATGGGAGAGAAGTTCTTTTGTTCCAGTTGAAGGGATGAAGAAACTTTGTTATGAAGAAACTTTGTTAAGGTAGAGTGATGTTTCTTGCTGCCTGAGAAATCTGACTCATTAACCCTAGGCAACAGGAGAAGAAATTCATAGTAACTTGACAAAAGAGTACTAAACAGGAAAAGAGACTGAAAGGTGTTAGACTTCTCCCAGGGAGATTTGAAATGAACAGAGAAACCTATTCAGGATGGAAATGGGAAGAACTCCACATAAACGTGCTTGTGTATTAGATAAGGACTGGTGGTTCTTTTAAGTTGCAGTAGGTCTAAACTGTTTTGTGCAAGACTGTGCTGAAATGGACATGCATTGCTGAGGGAACTAATGCTTCACATGATGTGTGTCTTGCAGGTTCAGGTGCTTATAGAACATGGTTAAGCTTTGGTGAAGCATTGTATCATGTGGGCATTATATGGCAGTTCAGCAGGAGTGAGATTTGGAGGACATTTGCTCTGTTAACTACTGCTCACAACTCTTAACATTAGGAAGTGGGTATCTCAGGATCTGATCCATTTATTTACAGCTTGGTATTGGCATTGGAGGGAGGCCTTTGGTGCTTCTCTCCCTACACATTTCCCAGAAGGACTCTACATTTCCATTCTAGCATTATTTGTCTACCCAAAGTTGACTGCAAATGATTTAGATGGGATGCACAGAGAGCTGCTGCTGAGGTAAATGGCTTTCCCCTATCCACGTGGCTCTTGTGTTAACTTTAGTAGTCACTGCCTCTGCCAGGTCCCTGCATTTTCTTTCCTCTCCCCTGCACAACTTAGAAACATGGGAGCTGACACAGAAGTAAAAGAGAAGCTGCAGCAGTGGTGTGGTGGTATTCCTCAGGTATGTGAATGAGAGAAGTAGCTTTCTGTAGGAACTGGTGAATGTTCTCTTCATCTGCACACCTGGATAAGCTACACTGGTCTTCTAAAGGAGTCATTTCTGCTATGGCAGGGGGAAAAGGCAGGCGTTCTCTGGTCACTCTTCCCTGTTTCCTACAGGTACTACTACTTGCTGTGCAGCCCACTGCCTGGGCTGCAAGAACAGAAAGTACTCTTAACATATTTGCCTGCCGCTGACACTCTGATCCATCAGTGGTACCTGAAGAACCCCTCTGCCACTGCTATTTTATGGCCACATCTGCATTTTTCATTCATGCATAATACTTTCTAGTATCCTAATGTAGAATGGTGCATCAGCCCAAGAAGGGGCCATATGAACTGAGAGACTGAATTGTTTGCATCTACCTTGACAACCCAAATTTGGGATACCGTTGCTATGACAATTGAATAATCTGATTTTGTAAGTCAGTGCATACAGTGAATAGGAAATTGGTTGCTGAATATGGTTAGCCAAGATTGTGACTCTTAGCTGATGAAAAGTGTGTGAATGTGTCTGACTTTCATTGAAAGTTTTTCTACGATGATCATTGTTCAGAGCATTTCAATACATATTCGTGGTTCACTCAGTGCATTGCATACAATTATATACAATTCATTCTTTCCATTATGCATTGGCTAAAGGATCTCTGAAGTAATCTGCCACTCTGAATTCAGTCTTCTGAGACAATTATCTTGCATATGGAACTATTTTCTGACAATGAAACACATGACTGACTGGTTGTGTGGCTTACACGTAACACTTTTTTGATGATCTGCTCTAGTGCTGATTAAACCCCAGGATTATAGCAGGAAATTATACACATACAGGACTTTATCTGGCTATTTGTTTCATCTGAAATGCAACTCTTCCACTTCAGATGGAGACGTTTTACGGAGCTACTGAATATCTTGTTGAGTTGTTGTTGAGTATGCATGTGGGTTGTACTCTTGTGTGGGAACACTTAGGTAAGACCTACTTTTGAATCTTGGAGTAGTATATGCAACTCTGCTAGGTAGCCTCTAAGTCTCAATCTTTTGTGTGTTACCTCAGTTTTTTATTAATAAGTATTTTTACCTTTGACAAGTCATTTCCTTTCAGTCCTTATTTCCACTTTTGATGTTATGTTAAACACATTCAGAGTTGTGATTTCATTGTAACTGCTGGTGATTCTTACATTTAAAATGAACAGTGTCCATCAGAAACAGCCTTTTACTATTTACAAATCTGATTTGGTGGTCTTCTCAATGTCTTACAGTCAATCTGTTGGGGGGGGGGGGAAATAAAATAATTTCTATTTTTACTCCAGTGGCTTAGTTCTCTACAACTTTATTGCTCATTGTTCAGAAATGAAACACCTAAAACCTCTGAACTCCACTGTCTGAAGATTTGCTAATCAGAGAATCTGAATTGGAAGCGTGGGTTTAAAAAAAAAACAAACCCACAAACCCAACTTTGTTATAACAGCTCCTGTTTAAGCAATAGTTACTTATGACTGTATAGCACTGTCTTTTCAACTATGAAAAATTTGGCATTTACTTCAGTAGGTACAGGATGAGTTTCTCAGTGAGTGAGTAGTAATGCATTATTGATTTTTTTTTTTTTTTTTTGCATGTGACTGTAAACCACTCTCCTAATCTTTGTACTCATATTGTGTCTTCTTGCTGTTCTTGGTTCCTAAGAAGAATTGGGAAGTTAGTGCTTTTCCACTGAAACCATGTATTTTGGAAAACTACAGTGAGCTTGCAAAAACCCAAGTTTCTTCCTGTTAAATTTTGTTAAAGAAAAAAATATTGGATAAAATTGCCAGTGACATTTTTGGATTCCACAAGAACTTTAATGTAGGCGAATAAATGTTTAAATATACTCACAAAGTTTTGGTCACATTTTTCATCTCATTGTTAGCGTGCCTCAAAAAAAATGAAAACCACCAGGAAGATGTATAGAAAAGAACATCAGTATTTCACACACTCGCTGTTTTCCAACCTTTTCTCCTTGCATAAGAAGGGACAGAATTTTTAAAATTGTCATAATGTCTTGTAGGAGAAGTTTTAATTATCCAAAAAGTGAAGATGTCAGAAATGGTAACACATAAGGACTAAGTCAGAAATAAAATTTTGCAGCATCATTTAGAATGGATTTAAATGTCTTATCTATGTTTCCTGATGCAAATCTAGCTTTGCCTTTTGTGGTGTAGTGGATTTTTTTTCTGTTCGTTTGTGGGTTGTTGGTTTTTTTACTGCTTTTATATTTTCTTTTTCATCTTAAAGTATCTAAGTCCTTCTGGCAGGAATCGGTTTTATGCTTTTCATGCAATCTCAGATTCTGTTTTCACAGATGCTCTAAACTTTCTTTGGTGGAGCTGAAATGAACCGAGACTTGCAAAGGCACAGCACATGCAATTTCAGATAGCTTTTCTAGACCTTCTGCTTTACAGGACATAAAGATTCTGTTTATTTTGAGAAAATGCATAGTAGCATGGCCTTGAGTCCCTTCCCATAACTGCTTGTGCATTTGGTTTGTTTGCACAAAAGTGCAGTTCTTCAGTGTATATTCCTTGGAGAATCTGCCATGCCCAGTATGCAGAGGAACTTGACAAACCTGCTTTTTCATTTGTATGTGTTTGTATGTGGTGCAGGGCTGATAATCTTATAAAAGAAGAGAATATTTTACACTAATAAAAAATCATTAAAATTATAGGAGGCTTGATCTGATTGCAGTTTAATACCTCTTAAATTTGAATCCATAGTTCTATTTTGCTTGTAAACAAATAAGACTCCAGACTATCAGCTGACATAACTGTCCTTCCCCCCCATTAAGGAAGGTGGTAATTACTGAGCTGTTGACAGCAAGTCCTAGAAGAAGCAATGTGAGTGATTTCCTTGGTGACTGTCAAACTCTTTCAGACAAGGCTTTCAAATTACATTCGTAATAACAGAAGTACACTGTGGGAAAGATAGGCAATGTGGTCTTTAGCGAGCTTGTTTCTTGCCGATATACTGAAATGAGCTACCAGCCTTTCCAGCTCCATACTGGCATATTAGCTTGGGGAACTCACTGAAAGACTAAGTGATTCATTGCAATCTTTATTTTTACAGAGAAGCAACAATATCCTTAAAGTTTAGATGCAGAACCTCCAGTATAAAGTCTGAACATATTTTTGCAACACTGTGTCCTCAAGAGATCTTTTCTGCAGTGACTGATTTTTGTATTTCATAATGCTGTGTTTCTTAAAAAGAAAATAGATACTGTCTTGAAGAGAATTAATAGAACAAAAATTGTTAAGTAATCTGCTATGAGTAAATAAGCTAAGTACAGGTCAGGCATTTTCAGAGTTTGTTGCTGTGCTAGTTTTGGCTGGGATAGAGGTAATTTTCTCTGCAGTGGCTGGTAAGGGGCTGTGTTTTGGATTTGTGCTGATAATATAGAGATGTCGTCGTGATTGCTGAGCAGTGCTTACGCAGAGCCAAGGCCTTTTCTGCTCCTCACCCCCTCCCCCACCAGCGAGTGGGCTGGGGGTGCATGAGAAGCTGGGAGGGGACACAGCTGGGACGGCTGGCCCCAGCTGACCCAAGGGGTGTCCCACACCGTATGACATTGTGCTGCTCAGCATATGAAGCTGGGGGAAGGAGGCGGCAGGGGGGAACATTTGGAGTGATGGAACCTTGTCTCACCAAGTAACTGTTAAGGTGTGATGGAGCCCTGCTTTGCTGGAGATGGCCGAGCACCTCTCTGCCTGCCGATGTTGGGGCGGTAGTGAATGAATTCCTTGTTTGGCTTTGCTTGAGTGTGTGGCTTTTGCTTTACCTGTTAAAGTGTCTTTATCTCAACCTGTGAGATTTCTGCCTTTTACTCTTCTGATTCTTTCTCCCATCCTGACGGGGGGGAGTGAGCAAGCGAGCGGATGCATGGTGCTTAATATCACTGGCTGGGGTTAAACCACTACAGTTACTTAATATACACAATACTAATTTTGTGTTTTGCTGATGACGTTTTAAACGGGCTCAATTTTCAACAGTTTGCAAGATGGTAGGTTTCAAAGCTGAGGTTACATAAAATTATGAGTTTAGCATGTTTGACTTGGTCTGTAGGCTTGGATTCATCACTAAACTTCTCTGCCTCGGTCTCCACAGCTGTAAGATAGGAAGAATGTGCCTTCCTCAAGAGGAGTGCATTGCATATTAACTGACCAAATACAAGCAGTTGGTGCTCTGCAAACTTTATAATGGTGATCTCCTCTAATTAAGGATTATATTGCTGATCACAAGCAGTGCTTTTCAACAAAGACTGACACTTTGTTTTTAAACTTCTGCCCAAAAGGTTTCCTTGTCCTATTCTATGCTACCTTCTTTGTCTTCGAATTTCTTCCAAGTTCGATCTGTGTTTACATGTTAATGTTGATGGACATAATCACTGTTGATGCAGACATTTTCCTAATGCTCTTACCATGTGTGCTCCTTTGATGGGATAGATTTTCAAATACCGTTCATTATCCAGTTGCTTGGCCTCACATCCTGTCTCGCATAAATTGTGACAGTGGACTAACTGGTATAGAGAATAGAAATATCCCTTACAAAAGCTATTTGTGTATAAATGAACCACTTGTGTGATTTTTATTGTGGGAGCTTGTAAACTTTATTTTGTTCTATAGAATGTTTCAAACCAATTCAGATGTAGATAAGATACGTAGCTATTAAATCAAAAGGTTTTAATGTTTAGGTTTTTTTAAATACTACTTTCTGGTCACATTCTGAAAATCTGTTTAATACTGTTTAAAATAAGCCTGTTCTGTTAATTTTTAGGGATGATTTCACCTTTGTCAATAAAGTAATGCAAATAAAGTCTTCCCTGTTATGTTAAAGGCTACAGAGATCTAAAACTAGCTATGTTATCTTTGCTTAAACCATACTCCTCTGTGAGTCCTCCAAAAGGAATTAGTCTGTTTTATTGCTGTACACCAATTTTCCCCATAGAACTGTGCCGCCTCCTTGTTCTCTTTCTTCTCTTTCAACACCCTAAAGGCATCACAATAACCAAAATGAGTATACGCAAACATCTTGAGAGAAGAAGTGTCTATTAGGATTTCTAATGTTTTGAACGTTTTTCTGCCTTCCCTTATCTGCATGTGGCTTTGTTTAAGCAATAAACTTGCAAATAATTAGAAATCCATACAGGGATTTCTCTTGCCTTAAAACTACATGGAGACTGAGGAACCCTAATTCACTTGCTATTGAATTAGAGAATTACTGAATACTAAATTAATACAGGAACCCAGAGTCAAGTGAAGAATCTCATTTGTTTCAATGGGATTTGATTATATTTATCTGTATTTAATGTTTCCTTCAACACAAATGAATGTCCAGCTATTTGTGACATGTAAAATACTGCTACTAGCTCAAAACTATTGAGTACCAATTCCCTTCTTCTATGCATCACTCCTATTGAAATTGAGACAGATAGTAATGAACACATCATATGTTATATTTTTATAAGAATATTGCTGTTTTCATTTGAAGTAAAAGTTATTTTAAATAAAAATAATTGTGGTGTTTTAGACAGTAAGTTACAGCGCTAAGAATGCAAATCTTGTTAAACACAATTTAATAAGATCAGAAAATATTTCTAGTTGATTTTCATTGTCCAAATTTGGTGAAAAAAATAGATAAGGTATACCTACTGCAAAAAGCAGAATGTAGGAAATCTGTAATGATTTTCTTCTTTTTTTTTTTTAATAGCCAAAGCTGCTATTTGTAGTGTACATGAAAGCCTTTGTTTTTGCTATGTAGTGAAAGCTAAAAACTTCTGTTTTATGTGGCTCACTTCCTAAAAGTAAGGTTGTACAGTAGTACCACCATCTCTCATCAGATTAAGGTGAAACTGCATAACAGCATGGGCATGAAGATGTCAGGCTTGTATTATTTCTGCTCATGGTCCGTTATTTTTCCATTGATCTTTACAAGAATTGCAGAATCTTTTAGGTTGGAAAAGACCTTTAAGACCTGTTAACACAGCAATGTCAAGTCCACCACTAAACCGTCTGCATAAATGCCACGTCTACATGTCTTTTATATACTTTCTATACTTTTTCAAGCCTATAACTCTTCTAAAAAGCATGTCATTAGATAGATATTGAAAAGAGAATGCTGATGATGGCTCTACAAAGCCAATAAAGCTACCTTTATTAGCTTTTATAAAAGTAGTTATTGCTCATAGGGTCTTAGTCTCCGCAGGCAGTGAACCACATTTAGATGTTTAAAATCTATTTCTCACAGGCATCTCCAGAAGCCTTCACCCCTGCCCTTACAGTGCTCCACCATTGTGAACATACTACTTCTTGAAGTTTCTGCCCAGTGAAGTCAAAATACAAAGTGTTAAACTTATTTACTTGTTAGGTGTTGCTAGCTAGTAGAAGAGGTCACTGGTAGCTCCTGGGAAAGGAACAAGTTTCTTTCCATTTCCAGTCTTAGAATAGCTAAGACAGTAAACATTAATTTTCATTAAGCACTTTGCTATAAATCTCAGTTTAATATCCATTTCAGATGTTCTAGATAAATCCTTAACCTTTCATTTGTTCCCTCTTGTAATCCTGTATCACTGATGAATCTTGGCAGTGACAAATGGCATTGTTAGACCCTGCAACTACTTCTGTTCATGTTCTTCCCCAGTGTGTTTTCTTTAGAGGGAGGAAGAGGGGAAAGGGACAGGCTGGGAAAGACTGTTGGAATACTAATGCCTATAAATGGCATCCGACTTTTCTTTCTTTTTCTCCTGTTCCTCAAACTCTGAGCCTGTCTGCAAAAACTAGAAGCTGCCCTCTTACTATTTTTTTTTTTTACTGTTTTTATTTTTAACTGGACTGATATAAACTATTTGGTTGTCTTGGTAGTAAATTAAGTAATGTTAGATGATCACTTAGAGATCCACAGCCTTCCAGATCATTTAGTTCCAACAATTATGCATATAAACATGTGAAGTAGGTTGTTTCCTCAGGTAGGAACTACCTTATGTCATTGAGATCACTTGCAACAAGTTTATAGTATTTCTGCAATAATTTGTCTGGTAGCCAGTATGATTGAAAAAGTGACGCACACTTTGTTACAGTAACCAGAAAGTCCAAAAATATGCTCCTTTTTAAAGTTTCTAGACCTCTGTGGCAAAAAAAGCTACTGATTGTCCTACTGAAGAGAGAACTATTGTCCTACCACAAGTGAGATGTCACATAAATAGCTGATTTGTGTTGGACTAGAATGAACTTGAACTCTGAAACCTTTGGATCTGCCCCAACTTTAGCACCACCTGATGGGAAGACTCGCAGACAGGTACAGTAACAGCTCAGATTTATGAATAGTGTTATTCCAGGTGTCAAAGTGTGAAGATAGATGTAATTAAGCAATAACCCTGTCTTCCCAAGGACAAATTAAAAAAAACTTTCTGTACTGCTTTTTCCAGTTAAGATCAAGGTGAAAAAAAGGATTTTGACTCAAGGTTAGAATATAACTTCTAGTGAAATGAAGAAACCAGATTAATTTAGGAAGCTTTCGTTTTGGGGAACATTCAGTTTCTCTTGTAATGGGATTTCCTGAAATACAAATTTTATGACTATCAGAAGTATTAATGCGTAATATGTTTAAAAAATCCCAAACCAACCAGGTCCCACCCACCCCAATCTACTGATGCGATATGAGGTGCTTTAATTTTCTTTGTGTATTTTCTGTTTTGAAGAAAACAGTACAGAAAATTTTAAGAAATGAAGTTAACTGTACACGTCAGCTTGTATGTAATATAACAACTTTGTAGTTAACGCTACTATTAAGCGGTCATGAAACAGTGTAAAACTGTTTTAAAAAATATTTATCTGATAGGAAAACTTTTGTTTGGGATAATGGGAGATACATTTCAAACCCTGAGTTTCATATGGAAAATATGCTTTGTGACTAGTGAGGATCTGTACTGGTAAGGTTTTCTGGCCTGAGCAAGCTGAACACAGCTGTTGGGTTGCGCGCTTGCTTGCTGTGTAGTACAACTGGTGGAGCTTAAGACATTGCATCAAACTGTCCTGTGCTAGAGGCTGCAGGGACTCCCAGCTGTTAACGCTTCTGCTGACCTGTAGTAGACCAGCACAGTGACCTTTTTGGTAGCTGTATAACCCCAAGTTAACCTGGGGGTTATGTTAACCCCGTAAGTTTTGAAATGAATGAGAAAGTTGCTCAGGCAAACGGCTGCAGTATCCCAGAACAGGGCAAAGAACAGGCTCAGTCTTCTGAAGAGATCCATGTCTACAGCTCCTGGCACATTGAAAAAAGTTAAGTACATTCAGTACCTTCTAAGACCTGGCTCAGACCCTATATTTTCATGATACTGCCAGCTCAATCTCGTTTCCTGTTATTGGTTTAGTGGGAATAATCTTTGCTTAATATTAATAAAGTTTTGGGGCACCCTTGAGAGCTTGTTAAGAAAGAGCTTGGATTCTCCATCACTATGTGGAATGTAACAATAAGGATAATGCTTTAATTGCATGGTTTTGTTTGTCACAAGAAATAATTAATTCTGTCCTGTCTTTTTGAACAACCGCGAGGATTTTTGTGCTACTTGTTAATATATTTAGATTAGATGCTAAAGTGAAAGCCTAAACATGCTGTCATCTTCAGACGCACTCAGGCAATTAGGGTGCAGCTTGTGTTATTGTTTTATAATTCAAGCCTAGTGAAGTCATAAATTAAGAAGCTCGTTAAATTTTCAATTGCATTAATAGGAAAATTCAACTTACTAAATTCTTTGGTAAGGCCTAATAACAAAACATTGGAAATACATCTTTATTTTTTTCTCTATCTTTGTTAATCCTTGTTGCCCAGACAGCCTTCTCTACTCTTAATATAGGAAAAATAAAGTAATAGGAACAGAAGTTGTAGAAAACAATGTCTCCTACATGGATTTTAACATTGATCCTCCTTGTCACATTTTAAAGCATTTTTTTTAAACTAATTCTTATGGTTGACAGCCTGCCCCATAAATAGCAGCAGGAATCTCAAATAAAGACTGATAACGCTATTTTTTACTTGCGAATGCATGACACAACTTGATGCTCTAGGTTGAGATATTTTTACTGTTTCCTTTTCTAAATAGCTCAGTTTACCCTGCAATTGGAAATTGTAAGTGTGTGTATTTAATGGAGCATGCAAATATGAAACTGCTCGGTGAGCTGTCTGTACTGGTAGGAATGGTTTCATATCCATTAAAATAATAATGACTAGATTCACAGTTGTGATGAATTTCCTTATTTTTTTTTGAGTACCAGCTAATGGTTCAAGCCCAAATTATTTGAAAATTAATGTAGTTAAACCCAGTTATGCTGCAGCTGTTTTTTATTATTATCATTATTCACTGTATGGTAGGATGCTCACTTTGTAACAGTACGAGTACTAGAGAAATTCTTCATTCATCTTGATAGGTGTTGTTTATTTAGTGGTTATCTCAATTACTGCCAAATTGTAGTGAGACAGAGCAATGAAATAACGATGAGGGGACATGAAATGATTTGCACATAGTACCAACTCACTCTACATAAGTATATACACAGAAAGAAAAATATATGGCTCGATAATTTGAAGACTTCATTGTAAATGTGAGTTTTTTCCAAACAGTAGACTAATAAACTTTCTGATGCCTGCTGCCATTCAAAAGAAAATTTTTGAGTGAAAAAGCTATCTTCTAGATCTAGTCATACCTACCAAAATTGTATCTATTGCCTGTTTGCTCAATTAACTGTTCAATCTGGACAAACAAATGACATAGGGCAAAAAGAATCTGCGTTTCATCAGGCAATTTTAGGGCATCTGTTCCTGAACTATGTTCCCCCAGGTGCACAGGTCCAACCTAGTGCTCGTGAATCCAGTGAACTCCTGTGGACTGCAAGGTTTGAAATCACGGACCTATTCAAATTCTCCAGTTGCATCTTGCAGCAGGACATTCAGTAAATGATCTTTTGCCTCAAAAAGATATTTGGTATTTGAAATATTAGCTCTTTTTGCAAGACACCTATCTAACTGCAAGGTCAATTACATTTCTCTTCTTACTTCTGTGAAACCTAGTACTTTCTTTTTGCAGGTGTCGGGGGTGGAAATTGGTACCGGAGCTAAGTGCAGTCTGGCTTGGATGCTGCTGCTCTTGTAACTTTCTTATAATAAGATTTCATGCTAATAATGGTGTAGGGCCAAGTCATAATCTGATGTGTTCCAGAACAGGGGAACGCAAAATATTGCAGGTTGTTGGGAAGGGTAGTCATGCTTTTATGAGGTGATTTTCCTCTGTTCTTATGTTGCTGTCACTGTCAGTAATGAAGTCAGTTGCCAGGAAAACAGGACCTAAATACCCTCTGAAAACATAGCAAACTAAAATTAATCAGGTTTTTAGGTTTGATACTTCAGGTCTCTAATTTATTAAGCTAAAACTAATGGTACTTTTGGGCCTGATTCATGATGTTTAATTGCTCAAGCTTGTCAATATAGGACATATAGCATTCCTCTTTTTTTATATATATATTTTTTTTTTCCCTCTTTTTCTTCCCCCTGCCTCAACATCAAGTCTAGCAGGCTCAGGTCTGTGCCAGTGCACTACAGTCATGCATTGCCTCTAGTCAGGGGTCATGACAGAACCAAAATGCTGGCTCTGGGGAGGCTACCATGTCTTCCTTACCCATTTCAAATATTTTATACAAAGTCAGAAAAACAAAACAAAAAACCTTCAAACCAAAAGCCAAACCACAAACAAAAAGGAACAGGCAACTCATAGCTCCAGTAACGTACGGCCTACTGGAGTACCCAGTTAGATTTCTTTTCCTTGTGTTCTTGTCCAGTTACAAAACCACAGGCCCACAATGATGTGGATTGCTCTTTGACCTGTGACATTCCTTATTTTCCCTGTTCTTATTGCTGTTTACTTGTGACCTCATCTCTGCTGAGCTCAGCCAGAAGGTAGGTAATAACTCTTCCCTTTCTCTTGTCACCAGATGTTAATTAGTGAATGTGCTAGTTTTGGCTGGGATAGAGGTAATTTTCTCTGCAGTGGCTGGTAAGGGGCTGTGTTTTGGATTTGTGCTGATAATATAGAGATGTCGTCGTGATTGCTGAGCAGTGCTTATGCAGAGCCAAGGCCTTTTCTGCTCCTCACCCCCTCCCCCACCAGCGAGTGGGCTGGGGGTGCATGAGAAGCTGGGAGGGGACACAGCTGGGACGGCTGGCCCCAGCTGACCCAAGGGGTGTCCCACACCGTATGACATTGTGCTGCTCAGCATATGAAGCTGGGGGAAGGAGGCGGCAGGGGGGAACATTTGGAGTGATGGAACCTTGTCTCACCAAGTAACTGTTAAGGTGTGATGGAGCCCTGCTTTGCTGGAGATGGCCGAGCACCTCTCTGCCTGCCGATGTTGGGGAGGTAGTGAATGAATTCCTTGTTTGGCTTTGCTTGAGTGTGTGGCTTTTGCTTTACCTGTTAAAGTGTCTTTATCTCAACCTGTGAGATTTCTGCCTTTTACTCTTCTGATTCTTTCTCCCATCCTGACGGGGGGGAGTGAGCAATCGAGCGGATGCATGGTGCTTAATATCACTGGCTGGGGTTTAAACCACTTCAGTGAAGTTTCAGTTTACTGACTTCCTGATCTTCAGAGGGATGAGAAAGGACTTTTCAAATAGATTCTGACTGGGCTCTAAGGTATTTATTTCCATAGCTAAAGGTTGTTGCACCCTCAGTATAGAGAAGCGTGTCAAATTTAAAATTTACAGTCACGATAATAAAGATATTCACAGTAAGGAAATACTGGTTGGTGAAACTTCAGTAGTTATTCCCCTCTTCCTGAAATGTGGAAGTTTACAAGCAAGTTTCTGTGCAAGGAGGTAATTTGTTGAGTAGATGATACCAGCAATGAAGGGGCTCATTTTTGTTTTGTCTTGAACCAGTATAATTCAGTCTTAGGTGAATTGTCCTTCCTCTTGGCAGCTACAATCCTGTTTGCAGTTCTAGGCTTACAAGTATCACTTATGTTCGCTGTATTTGGAGGTGTATAATAAAGAGCTGAGATACAATGAAGGGTGCCAGGCTCATGCTCACAGGAATAGGATTTCCTATAGAAATGTAAAATTTCTTGTAGAAATGTGATCTGCATTGAAGATTGTTTTCCCGAATCGGTGTCATAATGAAAACAGTTTTGTTTGGTTTGGTTTAAGCATCTATCTTTAAAATTTATAGCTATAACTGAACAATTTGGTTGAACTACTGGCTCTGTGCAATGGTTTCTTAAAGACTGTTTGTTAGAGCAATGTGTTCTGGCTTTTTGGATTTTTCCTATTGTTAATCAATAATAAGTTTTAATGTACTTTTCCATTTATTTCTTTGAACAACACTGCTGCAATAACGCATATTAGATAATTTCATTAACCTTGGCTTTAGACTTGCACTAAGAATCTCCTTAATTGGGCAAGTGTAGCACAGATGTGAGGCCTATGATTACTGTAGCTATGCCAATCTACTGGCAATGTGTCATTTTTAATGTGACAGCTGTATTCCAGCAATCAAGGGTTACAGCTTCTGGCAGTGTGATGTTCTTATTATGCCATTTCTGCTCTGCAGTAAAATAATTATTTCAAAGCAATCTGCTTCCTTCTCATCCCTAACCTGAGATCAGAAGTCTTCCTGTTTATTGTTTTGTGACTTCTCATCTAACCATTATCTGCAGCAGCTGGGTTCATGTTTAAAAGTTAGTGTTCTAAGACTGACCTAAAGTGTATTATTTAAAATAAAAAGTGTGTGTGTGTACTTATATGTGTGTGTGTATATATATATAAATAAAACTAGCAAATTAAAATCTGTCCCAAAGTACATTTCTCCTTTGAGTAAATGAACTGGGAATACCTAAAAACTGTGGGAGGTTTTTTTTATACTTATGTCATATGCACAAATTATTTTATGAAATTGTCTTTCAGCAATCTATGACATACTAAAATGAATACTTTCTATAGTGACTTCATCTCAGGAATTTTCAAATAAAGGCCGTGCAGTGTCTATCTTGAGAAGTTGCCACAGCACAGGCTTCAACCAATTTGACTGATTTCACTTGAGATATTTTTAAGAGGGATATTTCCGTTGGGTTTTTTTTGTCCTGAAACAGTGAATGTTCTTTGAAGTCCAAGTGGCAAACAATGTGAAAGTGAGTTAAGAGGTGTTATGTTACCACAAAAAATAGGCTCACATTTGCAGAGAGGTCAAAGGCTATCCCTCTATCCCCTTTCCCCCCTTCCCATTTCTGAAATTGCTCTGGGCATCTGAGCAACTGGTAAAGGAGGATGGGTTTTTTTTAGTGTCATAGACCAAAAGATCAAGCTAAATTAAATGGGAAAGTACCATTAAAGAAGCCTGAAACAATTCTGAATTATAACTGTGTGACCAAAAATAGAACCAGCTTTTCTGGGATCTAATGACTGCAGTGGTGATAGCAATTGCAATGGAAATTAGAAAAGCATCTTGTAAAGAGAATCACTTTTCATCAGCACCTTATTTTTAATAAATCAGTGCTGAATTTTAATTTGTAATTCAATTTCCTTAATGCATTCACCTTGTGTAACTGAGAAATCAATATTATTGGATGGATGTATTGTTTTTTGTCTCTCTACTTTAAAGGTCACAACCTGATTCAAGCAACTATAAAAATTAACATTTTTTCAGTAATCTTAGGATAGATAAGATTTCTCTGTAGCCTTAAGAAAAGTATACTAAATGTGCTTTTGGCAGCAGAATAGTTTGATATGTTATTGCTATGTGACAAATCCAATACAGAATCCTTATTAATAATCCTGTTAATGTTTCATCTAATGTGAGGGAAATGGTAAATAAATTGTGGCTTCAACCCACTGCTGAGCTTCCAATTACTATTTTTCTCCCTATCTGCTTGCAATATGTCATTTTTTTAATATGACTGAAACTTTCTAACAATCAAGGGTTAGGATCCTAACAGCATGAAGTCCTCATTACGTGATTTCTGCACTACAGCAAAATAATGATTGTGAAGCAAGCTGTTCTCCATGTAACACTTCTAGAATAACTCATAAGACTACCCATTTACCAGCTTCTGGTTATGGATTCAATTACTTTATGCCTCGGGTTTGTGGATGTTGGAATCATGTCATGCATCTGTCTTGAGCTGTGCCATAAAAAGCATTCAAAGTGAATAAATTACAGGTGATGTTCCCCAGAAGCACTCTGAGGTTTTTGCTTTTTCCCATGCCACTGAAGGCCGTGTCTTCTAAAAGTTTAATGAAGGTTTCATAAACCATAAAAAAGCCCACTAGAATGTCATGACCTTCTTTCATTTTCTGATACTGTGCAAAAATCTATGTTTTCCACAATTAAAAGGGAGAAGAGTATTACACTTGAGAGACAGCATTTAAATGATACGTTATAGTCCCAAATACATATTACACAGAACTGGAGGTAAATAAACAGTATTTCAGATGGCTATGCAGATCTTGTAAAGAGACATTTTATTTTTCCAAACAATACATCTTTGCCTCCTTCAGTATGCAGTATAAAACTGGCAATGAAGTATTTATGATTTCATCTTCTTATTAGCAAGTGACTCTAGGTACAGCTGCTGTATATAGTTTCTTACGTTAAGCATATATAGCAGGGGAAAGTTCAGGGTGCCTGACTGTACTGCATCTGATCTATAGCCAATTCTTTTTCTTTCTATTACTATACGATAAAATTAAGGCATAATGTAAGGCTGACCAAATGTTTTTTAGAAAAGCTTATTTTTTTAAGAGGAAGGGATCCTTCTGTGTTGACAGTAGAAGAGAACTTGTAAATGGTGAGCAATGGTTGATGGGTGATCTAAAATGATTACCAAGTTTGAAACTCAAACAGCGTACAAACCATACCGCAGTTATAGCTCAATTATTGATTGTGCTTTTATGAGAAATTCAGCATTAGCTATTGTTTGTTTGCTCTCTGGTGCCCTGGAGAATGCAGCGAGATGCTTGCTTGAAAATGGAAATAATGAATTCACTCGAAGCAGGGTCTTGCTCCCTTTCCTCTTTTTTTTTTTTTTTTTTTTTTTTGTGTCATCCTCCCACCTCCACACACACACCCCACCCCCCATCTTTCTCAGCTTTACCCAGTAGAATTCCACAGAGAACGAGGTAGTAAGGCTACCAATATTGTCCTAACTCTCCTTAATATCTGGTAGAGCCCTACACGCTGTGTAGCCATACGTTGTGCTCCCAGCTCACACTTTGCCTTGCAGTCCATAGAGCTGATAAACAGTGCTGAGGCAACTATGGTGTCAAGTATTTTTCTCTCTCACAAGTACTCTGAAGCAACCTGAGGGAAAATTTTAAGATTATGCTGACATGATGAGAGAGGTTATACGTGGTAAATTCTTCACTGTTTCAGGAATTTGGCAGACTAGCAGGCTGGCAAGTATTCCCTCATGACAGACAGGGAAGCCCTGTGATTCAGGACCGTGCTTGTTGCATGCAGACATGGAGTGCCAAGGTTAGACCACATACATGGACTGCCTTTTGCCCTATAAAATTAGGTTTCCGTACATCAGAAAATGTTGGGTTTTGCCCAGAGGATGAAATGTATGAACAATTTTTGGATGTAGATACACTGTTCTGATGCATTTGCTGTGTGTGAAATGCGTGCCTGGTGGGTATGAAGTGGGAAATACTACAACACCTGAGGAATTTGTAATCAATATGCACAGCTCTCTTGCTTTTAAGGTTGGCATGAAAAGAACTTGAGTAATGTTAACGGCTTGCTCAGCTCCAGATAGCAAACTACATCTAGGGAGACAGGTGCTCAGGTGTTACACTTGTGATTAGATATTTAGGTGTGGGGTTTTACTAGATATGATAGTGACATTTTTATGATTGTTTTGTTTTCCCTAACTGCTCTATTTTTGTAGTTTTTGAAGTGTTACTTTTCTGACCTTTGTTTGATATCCCTCATTTGCAGGATCACTCAGAGAGCAAAAAGATGCCATTTTATGTATCATTAATTCCTTATAAACATCTCATCCCTTGTTACTGTTCCTTTCAGTGTTTGATTAACAAAAGATTAAGGATTTCAAGTCACATTTCTCTTAAGCCTCCAAAACTTATGGGTGTTAAATAATTTTCTAGCCACGTGGCTAACATCATACATCAGCTGCATGGCTTCTGGCAGCATTAGGGAGGAATATAACGATCATATTATCATTTCATTATGCTAACGATTAATAGACAAACATATATATATGTGTGAGCTAATGGGCAACCTACTCTAGAGGCAATGCCTGCAAAATCATTACCTTCCAATATACTGAAAGTGCCAGTTGTCCACCATGTATTGGTCTAGAGAATGTTTATTACATTAAACATACTGGGTATTCCTATTAATATAAGCTACTTGATTCAGTAGATACCACAGATATCCAGAAGAAGAATATTTAGTGGATGATGCACACGGAGAAACAAGAATCAAAGGGTTCTGAGTGCAAACACTACAGACTGGATGGAATGGGAGAGAAATAGAAGAGGCTGTGTATGAGGCAGTTGGATTTTTTGTGATTAAAGGAATTGGGAGGTACCAAGCTCAGCAGAATGAGTCAGAGAAAGTGTTTAACATCATTTTAACATAACTTCTCATAGGAGAAAGGCTTTAATGTCATCTCTTTTCAAAAGCTTATGGTGTACCATTGTTATAGACATATGCAAGATATATGTTGGAGACTGGATCACTGCACTCCTTTTTTTACCTGCCAAGTCTATCAACTGAATTCTGAATTACTGTGGTGTCTGTACATGTTTCTGAAAGCCCTGCAGTGGCAGGAGGCAAGATTCTTTTTGAGTCAGTGAGGAGTAATTTTCCAAGCAACAAACTCAAATGGTTTCCCTGATAGATGATGGAGTGGCAACGAGTGTTGGCTGCCTGTAGATGCCTGGGGGACCTTGCAGTAGGAAAGGCTGAGATGTGTCTTCTGGCACAAGAATGAGGAATATGGGTGTATAGGTATACAGATGTGGAGAATGTGGCAGAAGTGGAAATTCTCTGAGGAGGTTTGCTGAGGCCTGGGGAACTTAAGGGCATGTTACAGTTGTGGTGACTGTGGAGAATTTTTAGCTAGATCCAATTTTGGGGACAGAAATGCATGCGTGGGATTGGCCACCCATAACCATCCCAAGAGATTACTTTCCCCTGCTTTTCCTATACTGCTTCCTTGTTGTTACTGCTAGAAACATGACAAAGCAGTTGCTCCCCTTCAACTATGTTTTACCTTACTAAAGATCTCCTTTGACTCCTAGGTTATTTAAATTCCATTATGAGAAAAAAAAAAGGCAAACAAACCACCACCTACCACTGTTTGTCACTCTCCTGTCATTCCTGCCTATATACTTCTGCAAGAGCATTCTCCAGGCTCAATTGATCTGCACTGCAGATTTGAATCCTACCCTGGGGTGACACTGGCAATGGTGGGGCTTCTTAGTTACTGCTCTGCAACATCTTTTTGGAGGCAGGCTGTTCTTTTGCATAGTGTAGCAGGTGTCTGTAGGAGACTTCCAAGTTGGCAGAGGGAGTTTAGCCTCTGCTTCCTTGACTGGATGGTCAAACACCATCTAACACAGTGCTTTTGTCTTGTAGGGCAAGGGGTTATCAAGCTGAGATGCTTTTCAGCTCTACCGTTAGGACTCAAGGGACTCATGGTGGGTTGCTGTGGCTTTTTTCCTTTGTCATTATTGAGGTTGATCTTTTCCCATCCTTTCGCTGTGGTAGCCCCTCACTACTGGAAGGTAAAAGCACAACTTATGTGATATGTTGGATAGTTGTGTAAATGAGTGCAGATGTTAATTTAATAAAGAAAAGTTACTATTTCAGTCATGGTCCTCAGTCTCTCTTCTGTATCCAAGTCAGTGATTTCCTGTAGGTTTTTACAGTCATCCTATGAAGCTGATACAGAAAAATAACCTTTGCTGTAGAAACCTACAAGCGGGTTTGGGAAAGGATAGCATTCCCTTAAAACTTGATAGGATAGCAATTAATTGCTTTTATTCTTCATTGAGATACTTTTAGTTTCTTACTACAGGAATACAATTCCAAAATATAGGGTATAATATTTGTTTTACTGAAGCCATGATGCTTACTTCATTGGGACCAGATTTTTATATGTAATGTTTAAAACTGGCTGATGTAATAGAACTGGCTATTGTTCTACTGACATAACTAAATGTGAAGAAGACTGACTATATGAGGTACGCCTTGTTGCTGAGCTGAGAATTACAGGTCAAACTACATCGTGCACCTAACTAATAAGTGGAAAAGAAACCAAAAAGTTCAAATAAATGGGCCATTTATCGCAAGATGATCAAAATGCAGAATCGTGAAGCCTAACGTTTACAAAATCCCAGCTTGCTTTAGTAATTCTACATCTTCTAGAAAGAAACCTTGGGATTTCCATTCATACACTTCACTAGAGGTTGGCTCTTCTTATATGTGAAATAGGAAAGGCATTATTAGCAAATAAATCCTGGATGTGCTTAAATGGGTGCTTCCTGGATTGACTGTTAAGGACTCTGTTATCTATCATACCCCTAAACTAAATTCTAGCTACCTATGTTACATATCTTTCATGTTGTTGTGTAACACCATGTAGTGTGAAGCATGTGAAGTTTCACAGTGAATATTGCATTTTTGTTGTCATATACTACTAGCTGTTCAACAGTCTCTTTGCATCTTGTAAATACTTATTCACAGTAATTTTTGTTTAAAAAATAATCTTACATTTGGATGCTTATAAGGCTTTAAATTGCATAAAGCTCAAGAGTACTTTGTAGAGCTGTTAGCATAAATATGCAGAAACATTTTTTTGTCAGTAAAGAAATCCAGTGGGCATGTATAGATGTGAGTTTTCTAACTGCAGAAACATTACATGTACCTGCAGAGTAGAAAAGGACTGATCAAGACTTTTGAACTGTTGCCCTTGTGTGTTTTATTCTACAGCTGAACATGTTATTAAACCAATCCAGGCATACCAGGCAACAAGATTTGATGAGACCTATTGAATGCAGAATTTTCACAATGGAACTGCACAAATTTATTTGGCACAAGTATCTCTTTAACTATTAAACTCTGAATAAACGTGTGACCTCTGTAACATTTGCACCTACATAATGTGATTGATAAACTCGGGAATATTAACCCGAATGCAAAATACAAGAGTGATGTCTCTGCCTGAATCCGGTCTTGGCTTCAGCTTTCATGAATGCTTTGGTGGCAGAATGCAGTTAGTTGCTTCTCAGTGAAGAAGGGTATGTTAATGCTGTACAGGGATCCTGGAGAAGGCGGCTGTCTCGGGTGTAAGCCACAGTTGAGTCACTTTGGGCTTACTGTTAGTTGTAGAAAGGGTTGATAAAGTTCTTACGAAATGGCTACAGCGGAGTAATCCTTTCTGTGATGTTTTGTTCAGAATGGCAAGGGGAAGAAAAAGCACCCCTATTTTTGGAACTTCTTATGTTATATTGTCAGGGAGACTTTTAATTGTTTTTTTGTCATATGGTGCCCTGAATGAAGGCAGAGGGTCAAGCAGTGTTGTGCTGCTTAGAGGATGGAGAATTGAAGCCTTTGCCTGCTCCACAGATGGGGCAGGCATGTGTCCTAGCAGACAAATATATTTTCCAAATATTTTCCAGGTGGTATTTCTGGTGGTGGCTGGGTTTGTTTTGCCCCTGGGGAAGGGGGGCATGGGATTTTCCAGCTGCCTGCGGTTGATGCCCGCATGGAGATGCAGATGATAGCTGCAGCACCCCAAACAAGATGACAATCCAGCAGCAGTCAGATGCTCAGGCGGGATGAACGTCTCATCTTTGTATGGTTCAGATAATCTTTAGATATGGAATAAATAAAGTAAATTGGGGCAGTGCCCTGGGATTTGGCTGCTGCCTTGTAAGACTGAGGAGTCGCTTTAGGTCTGTGGGTCCCTGAGCTCAGCCAGATCCTTATGGGGCATGTGGCTTCTTGAAAGGAGGAAGGCTTGGCAGGGGGGAGTATTCATTAGGAATAAAATAACCGGGCAGCAGAGGATGCAAAATTGGCCTCAGCTTCCAAGAGGAAGCTTCCAAGAGACTTCTCTGGGTTATCTATATGCATGAAGCAATTTGTGTATCTATAAGCAAAGATGGTTACAGTTCCAATAAATGCGAGGTGATTCTGCCTGCCTGCTCTGATGAGACCCCACCTGGAGTACCCAGTGCAGGAAAGATGCGGACCTGTTGGATTCGGTCCAGAGAGGGCCACAAAAGTGACTGGAGGGATGAAACACCTCTCCTATGAGGAAAGGTGGAGGGAGTTGGGGTGGTTCAGCCTGGAGAAGAGAAGGCTGCAGGAAGACCTTATAGCAGCCTTTCAATACTTGAAGGGAAGTGGCTTATAAGGAAATGAGGACAGACTTTTTAGTAGGGCCTGTAGCAATAGAACAAGGGGTAATGGCTTTAAAGGGGGTAGATTCAGCCTAGACAGACTTTCTTCAGATAGAAGGAAGATTTTTATTTTTTTTTTATGGTGAGGGTGGTGAAACACTGGAACAAGTTGCCCAGAGAAGTGGTAGATGCCTCATCCCTGGAAACATTCAAGGTCAGTTCGGATGGGGCTCTGAGCAACCTGACCTAGCTGAAGATGCCCCTGCTCATTGCAGGGGTGTTAGACTAGATGGCCTTTAAAGGGCCCTTCCAACCCAAGCCAGTCTGTGAAAAACAAAAACATCTAAGCCTGAGACAGGCAATGTGAACATTGCAGCAAGTCACATAGGTCCTGAAGAGCCATCCAGTTATCACAGTTCCTGACTGTTCAGTATGAGCAGGCAGGTATATAGAAAGTCTCTTTCAGGTATGTTGTAGACACAAATCTAATCACTAGCGGTGGTCTCTATGTTCTGATGTTAAAGTCGCTCTGTAGTAGCATTTGCTAAAATTTCTCTTGAAATTTTATAGATTCCACCCACCCACCCCAGTTCTCTGGAAAATGTGAAGGTTTTAGTTAAAAATACTTTGTGTTTAATGTTTGAGCCAAATGCAATGTACATGAACAGTGGAAGGCTGTGGTTTGGATGCGTCACACTGTTAATTTTTGTACCTGGACACACTGCGATGGCTGGAGACAGCAGGATGGCAGATACAGTCTGAGCTGCTATGGAATCGTGGGGGGAAGTGTGTGAGATGTCTGAGGTTTGGCTCTGGTTAGGTATCACAGCTGCACTTGCGACTGGGATTTGTAGCTTTATTTAGATACACTTGTTTTATGGTTTTGTTTCCCTGAAAATTGTTGCGGATTTCCTCAGAAGAATTTTCTCCTTCCCTGGCCTTTGAAGATGCTGCAATGTTGCACCTCGCAGTATTAGTGTAAATTACTTTTCAAGAAAAGTCAGTTTTAGAAGACTTCGATGTTCTGATCTGCAGCATGGGGAAAGGCAAAGAAAACTATCATAAGAGGCTAAATAAAACTAAAATAATGATAAAAATGGAAAAAAACCCAAGTCTTCAAGTTTATGATAAATTTTCTTGGTAAAATAAGCATTACAGTACTTATTTCAGTGACTCCATTTTGTTTCTGGGAATGTAGAAAAATGCCAAAAGCTACCACATCACGGATGACTGTGCAGCTCTGCTAATTGCAACAATACTTTTTCTGCTGTGAGTGCCTGTATGAATCTGAAGCCATTTAAATGATTTCTTTTAGGCCACTGAACCTCCATTTGGCGGTAATAACTTCTTGGTTGCTACAACCCTGTGCTGGATTTGGAGCAGTGACCTGTAGATGAAAGGCTCCGTTTCCTATTTCCAGTCCCCTGAGTTAACCAGTCTTGGCCCGTTTTTCTTCCCTTCTGCAAGCAGCCACTTCTGCCTCTGGAGTTCCTGACTGAAACAGGCAGCAAAGGAATCATTCGGTGGCTCATATTTCCACTTGGGTTCAGTGATCAGGATCACAACAGAATTAAGTGTGTCGAACTGAAAGGGTCTTTTGGCTTTTCTTAAATGTTCTCTGTGATATAAATGTAACAAAAGTAGCCTGTATTCCAATTAAACTTAAACAGCAGTTGTAGCAGGGAGCAACTGCTGTGCACTCACAGGATAAATCAGCTTTCCTACTGGGATCCACAGCACAGTTAAAAAAGGAAAATCTATTTCAGCAACCTCCCATAAAAAGCATATGCATTTCCTTTCTATCTTGCTTAGTTCTTATTATGTAGTTCTTATTTTTCATGGATACTGAATACCTATGGCTCCATGTGGGGTCAAAATCCTTATAATTTCGGAGAATCTTAAACAGTAACATCATGTCTGCACCACCTTTTGCAGGCAGATGATGGATAAGCTGGGCTTATCAGCTTTGTTTTAGTTCTATTCCAGATCTCCTGTGGGATGTTGTGTAAGTCATTCCTCCCTGCAAATGGGAATAATGATTCTTTTCCTGTTTGGCTCTTTTTCTGCCTCAGGTGGAAAATCTTTGGGCCAGAGATGGTTTTTTGAGCTGTTTGACCCGTACCTACCACACTGAGTCTTGAACTGGATTCTAGTTGGGAGGACTATCATGGAGCTGGACCAAATCCAGTTCGTTGACACCATTTTTGTTTCTATTCAAGCCACAGCTGCATCTGAGCCCATGGAATACGACTCATTAATGAATAGAGAATGATCCATTTTGAGTATTTGAGTACATAGAAAACTCTACAGAGATAAGCCCTCAGTGGAAGACTCACTGTCTACCCACTGGTGGTAGCTCTGTTAGCCGTGTTTTAAGACAAAAGATGTTTTTCACACTTGGCAGAGCAATCCAGAACTGCTATTTCTCCAGAGGTGCATCAACAAAATTCACTTTTCACTGGCCAGCTATGATTACGTGTTACCCTTAATTATGTTTCTTTTTGCCTCTTGCTACTGTACTGTGGGTAGAAATGACCTTAGAAAGGCATATTAAAAACTGACACTGGCTTGTGCGAGGCTTTGACCATTAGTATTGTGGTAGCCAAAAGGCTCAGACAGCCAAATGTACCCTTCTGTGGACTCCAACCGGACCAAAAAGAGAACAGATTTAATTAAAGCTATTATGGAAGTAGCGCTGCATAATGATTTACCCGGAGTGAAAGCCAAAGTCACATTTGTTGGAGATTAATATAACTTCATATGTTTGAAAGTTCCCTATGTTAAATGTAATAACTGAAATTTCATATCTGCAAGCCTAGTTGTTCCAGGCATAAAATGAAAACCAACTCTGTATTTACTCAGGCCATTTCTGTTGTTTGAATCACTTTTATGGATACATGAAAGAAAGTCTGATGAAATGAATTATAGATATAAAAACCAGCAAGAGTACACAATATAAAAAATCTGAAAGGCATGTTAAAGGTAGTCTTGGGAGTTCAGCTTGACAAAAAAAAAAAAGTATTTTCTTCTTCTCCCTCCTCTTTTTTCCTGCCTTTTTTTTTTTTTATTGCCTATTAAATTGAGATGAGGACGAAGAAAGATATTAAAAACTAGTTTTTCTGAATTGGAATAGGAAGGATTGTGAGGCAGCAGGAAGCCCTGTGCATTGCAGAAAGTGGATGGCAATCAATAATAATGCAATTGTAAAGGTACATCATTTTACAAAATACATCAGTGGGACGGTAACCTGGAGGATGTGTATGAAGCTTTGCAATAGGAAGAAAAGTTCTGAAGTATTCATTAGCTAACCCTAATTGCCAGATTATTTTTCCTGAGGCACATGAGTATCACAAGAAATCCACAGAGTTGCAACAGATTAAGAGGAAGCTGCTTAAGTGCCACCTGAGAGAGTGGAATAGTGTAACACACTTTGGAAAATGGACATCTTCTGGTATATATTTTTTTCAGATGTATCATATTTATTAGCTTTACAGGTGGTCTTGTTGGCTGTACCTGAAGTAGTAATGACTCAGAAAATTCTGCCTTCCTGAGAAACGTAGGAAAATAAATGGACATAAAAGCTTTCTAAAGTCTGTTTAGAGGAAGAGTCAGTATTATACAATGAAAAACATTTTCATTTGCTGTTGTTACATGTGATGAAGTAAGAAGCAGCAATATCTTTGAATTGTTGATTAAGTTTTGTGCATCTCAAGGTGATTTCTGTTAACTAAGTTTTTCCTCCAAATTTCACATTCTCTTGATAAAATGGCCCATTGTTTAAAAAAACGGATAATTTACATCATCCTTAAACAGAAGGAAAAGGTACCTGAAGATTTTGTATAAGTGTAATTAGGCAGTTATTCTTAATGGAGAATTACTTTATTGATATGTAGCTATGAGTCTCTGTGTTGTATTTTCTGCAAGTAACAGAGAAAAGGGAACAAAGCCAAGATGAGACAAAAAATCTGAAAGTAAACAAGCACTGTAGTATGATTAATGTTTAAAGGAGAGCTGTTGGATAATGGTGTTGAGCTTATAAGCACGTCTAAGGAAGTAATTTTTCTCTTTAAAGTATGTATCACCTTGGATTTGAAATTTAATTTGTTTTATTTTTCACTGATATCTTGCTTATTAAACAGAGTGCTCTTTTGAAGGGGAGAAATGCTTGAAACAATATTTTAAGAGTTGATTTATTGAAATACATTTAAATACTGCTGAAAGATACTTATTTTTTTTATTAGAAATGTGTGAATGTTTAGTCAAAAATCCCAAGCTACGTTTCAGATTTAAATTCCCAAAGTAAACTCTTCCTGGTTTGACTGGAAAGAATATAGCCTCCAAAACCAGCTTGTTCTGTCTTTCAGACATGCTGATGCTCATCTTTGAGCAGACGTAAGGATTTCCTAGCAATTTGTCTCAAGTCTGATACTGAGTCCTTTCGTTCCCATAGTTCTTAGTAGTAGTTCTTCAGGTGGCTGTTTTAAAGACCTATTGGATATAGCTGCAGATGTGCTTTGTTATTTCTGGCGTTTGAAGAGGTGAGCTGTTGTACAGAACTTTGTTATACTTGTTTTGACGTAAGCAATTCCTTTAAACACTGTCAGTTATTGATATTTCTAGAGTACTAGGACTTCAAGACCCAATCAGAATGGGAGGAGCCATTCTTTCAGATCTTACTCTCCAAGAGGAAACTTGGAGACAATGGAAACAACAAAAGTCTGGAAAACATTCACTGTATTACTTTTTGTTCCCAAACTAAAAGAGAAATTAATACATGATAAAGCTTGACAGTGTTTCCAAAGCTTACATTATTTTGTTTAAGGCTTATATTTTTCGTTGTCTTCTACCGTAACATCTCCAGAAATATTCTGTGAAATAGGAACAGTCAGCTTGCAAATACGTTGTCAGTCCAGTTTCATGGATAGCTATCTGTATAGCGAGAGGTCACAATGGGGTGGAATCAAAAAAGACGTCCCAAGCTGTTTTCCTGTTTCCTTTGAAGTGTAACACATCCTGCAGCTGTCAAAATTACACAATACGTTTTCAGAAAGCAGAGATGATAAGACTGAAATGCTTCTGTTTTTGAGAATTAAAAAACTGTGGATGTCTGGTCACAGGTCACATGTTACTGACTACCTATACTCTTGTTGGGTTCATTTATTAGTAGGAAAAAGTAAACATTTTTTTCAGGTTCAAGTATTAGATTATTTTCATTTGAGGAGTTCATTGCATCTTTTCTAATTATGAATTAAAATGTGCTGGATGTAAAAATGGGATAAAATGCCTTTTGTAAAAGTAACAATACTAGTTTTAATTAATCCAATTTAACATAAGATTTTCTTAGGGATTAGATAGCGTTTTTTTAATAATTTGAGTAATAACAATTGGTTTTACTAAATAAAGTATGATTATTGGTATGCCTTATCTTTCTTTAAACAAATGCTGTATTTCCCTGGTTTAGGAAAAATTACAAGAACAAGGATTACAAAGTCACAAAATTCAAGTGCAAAATTTGGATGCTTCTGGATGTTTGAAATAATTAGAGCTGAAGAGAGGCCTTCGTTCTCAGCGAGTCTGTCATTTTTACAAAATTATGTAAATATTGTATTGGTATAAGCAAGATATTGTTGTAAACTCAGAATGTTTCCTTCCTTAAACTTTTGTACAATTCATCATTTCAGGTTTTTGAAAAGAATAATTATTTTTATTGGGGAGAATCAGAATGTTTTGTTTAAGGCAGAGAAAAACATTTTGAGGTGTACTGATTTTATCTGAAAATTTTCTGGCAAAACAGTAGCAATTTTGCAAAGCATGTGATTTTTCACTAGGTATTATTTTTCCAATGCTTTAGTGAATAATTCATATTGAAATAGGGGGGATGAGCTAGAAAAAGTTTGTATGGCCAGTCTCTGTAGTAGTGACAGTAATTGTGGCGGAATAATTGATGAAATATCATTTAAGTTTCATTCCCCTGCTTCTGCTAGTTGTAAATACATTGTGCTGTAGGCACCACATTCACACTTAATTAAACTGATTAAAAACAAAAATCACTTTGCCTTTATCTTTTCTTTTTTTTTAAAAAAAGAATTAAAATACAAACTATATACCTCAGTGTCTTAACATTAAAATAAACTAAAATGTCAGCATTAGCTGTTCAATTCGTTACACAGCTTACGACCTCAGCTCTGTTAAGCGTCTCACAAGCCATCAGTATTTACTGTTCAGTCACTGCTGACTTGCAGCGTTCAGAGTTATGGGTAATATTAACGATTACTAAATTGCAAATTACTTTTCATAGCTAAAACACTATATGTTTTACCTATAAATGTGTAGCCTGTTGTAGAGATTTCAGAGCAGATGAAAGGTTTTCTTAACCTTGTAGCAGATGTGCAAGTGCTTCTAATAACTATTCACAGTGCAAAATAGCTTTGCATAAGATTTATCTTTTACTACCTTTCTTTGCCCATAGTATAGCAGACTGTATAACTGCATGGGATCATGTTAATGGGCTGGCTGCTGCATACCTGCTCTAACTTTTGTTAGATTTTTAGGTGGAGCAACTTAGACATGAACTTCAATTGATGCCTTCCATTGAAGCTGCTAAGAACTTTAGTTCAGAGGTTATATTTAACCCCCTATCGGATAAGGCTATACCCAGACAAATTCAGTGTATAAAAACAAAGTGCAGATTCAGCAATTCATTTAAGCTGTTAACTTCTAATTGGCTCTAGTTTTCTACTATTTTCTTACCTTTTGTAAGTTTTTGAATTTGTAGGGCTGTGTCAGTACCATCTACCAACAAGCATGCTGAGCTGCATAAAAGTTCAAGTAGTCAAAAGTCAAAAATAGTGGGACTTTCTGTGCAGTTGCCATGCATGGTGCTTGTTGTGACTGCTGAGTCTTGGGTTTCCTATGTTGAGACAACTCTTGAAGATAGGCTCTGTTTTTTTGAATTTAAAAACTTTTTAGTTTTGATAACTGTAAAGCAGTATTTCTGTTCTCTCTTCCCAAGTTATTCCTTTCAAGGAATTTTCCATAGTTCTTTGACATTAAGTCATTTATAATTTTCCTATTCACCAGAGCACTGTAATCTTTACTGTCTATTAACATATAGTCACTGCAAGACAACCCTAGCATATTAGGTCTCCAAAAAAAAAAAAAAAAAAAGCCTGCTATTAAATATCTATTACAAGGGTAGACGTCCTTTAATTAAAGCACAGAGGAAAAAGTATTTTGCTAGTATTTAGAAAAATACTCATCATAGTTGACATGTTCTGGTTTTGGAGTCAACAAGAAATGAAAAGAATCCTATTTATTCAAGGTTGCAGAAGAGAGCTTGTTAAAAATCACTGTCTCTGAAGTGCAATGCCAAATGGTTTATACTTTTTAAATGTGTGAAGTTTGAAAGGTAGAATGGGATGATGTGTTTTGCAGTTCCTCATTAATATGCATTATCATTGAAAAAATAGTTTAGCTTATTCTCTTTTTTATTAGTAAAGCTATAACTGGGTGATCCTTGGGAGGCTGAAAATACCACTTCTGAAACGAATGTCAGAAAATCATACAAATTTAAACTTTTGAGTATCTCTTCTGAGACTGTGTGCTAGTTCTTGCTTTTCTGACACTTAGGCCCCTGTCCCTGTAGTTAATCTTGCAGAAATGTTGGGAATTTTAATGTGCTATGGGTCACGTAAGATTCAAAGTCCATTAATGCAGTTAGAATACAGGCCAGCAGCTGGATTTGGAGACTTCTATTTTACGTTTGTATCTCTTGATTTGTATGGTTTCATGACTGAATCTTCAGACTTGTTAGATGCTAAAACAGCATAGGCAAAGTGTTAGTGCTGGACTAGCTTATCAGTGAACTTGACTGGGAATAATTAGTTCTGGAAGAAGACAATGGAATATCTTGGGAAGATAAAAGGCAAAGGGAGGAGAATTAATAAAGTTATTTTTGAAATTAAGCCTGCTAGATAAAGGCATAATTGTCAGCTAGATACTGCTGAGTAGTTTTGACTGGTGTGATGCTATTGGCATTGGTAGTTGCGTACGCTGGTATTACTGGGGGTTCTAAACGCCTGTAAATTAAAGGCAGCATATCACTGTGGCAGCTTTCCCCTTGCTAGGGCCTTGTTATTGTAATTGTCCCTGGGGGATGCAGCAGTGAACCCAGTCTGTACTGGGGCATTTCTTTTGTAGTGCTGACCTGAGGTAGCTGGAGCCTGTGGTGTCGAGCAGGTGGCAGTGTCCACCGGCAGTGCTGCCTGCCCTTCCCGTCCATGGCCCTGCCAGGGAGGAGGGCAAGGGACCAGGTCAGAGTATGCAAGGAGGGTGCTGTTGGGTGCAGGGCAGAAGCAGAACCTTTGATCTCTGTAAGTATTTTCTATTAAGGATATTGCTGCCAGCTCTCTAGATTCGCATGGACTTGGGCAGCATCAAATACAGACGTGCTCTTTCTTGAAACTATCACTTCCTTGGCACTGACAGGAGACCAGCAAGCATCTCAATGATGGCTGTAGGGCTGTGAAGGAAATCTAATATGTGTTTTTATAACATTTTTATTATTCCGCAGTAGACAGCCACCGCCTTTTACATAAACAGTGGGTGGCAAATTCAGGAGCTGAAGTTCAGCAGTGATGAGATAGCTCATGTAAATTTATTTTGTGTAACTGTTTCCACATTTGTTTGGAAAAATAAGATGTACGTATATTTGAGGTACATGTATAATTTTTTATCCTTCACGCTGTTACTTTGTCATCTTTCATTCTATGTTGGGCAAGGATTTTGTGCTTTTACTTCTAATCAAAACTGCATTATAAATAACTCCACCTACTTAATCTGTCCAGGAGTGAATAAGCAGCATTCTGACATCATTAGACCAACATCATTTGGATTTTAGTGGGAAATACAGATTTTGAAGGTCAGTGATGGAAAAATTAATGTTGGGTTATCTAAAAACTGACAGTACTTTGCAAGTCTGCTTAGAGATCAGAAGTGATGTAATTTCAGCAGGATGGATTAGTTGTCAAAGCTTTGAAAGTATGCAAAAATGTAATTCATCATCGAGTTTTTCAGCTCTGTATATTGCCAGTAGAATTTTGTGAGTGTGTGTGGTATGAATAATTTGCCACCATTCAAATGTATAGGAGGTAAAGAGAATCAAGATTTTGTGTCATGGTACTTCCTTCCTTTGTGATCTGACCTACCTGGCCAGTTTCAGTTGCATGTTAGTCCTGTTCTGTCTTTAAAAAAAAAAATAAAATCACATTGTTTTTCTTTACCTACCCTATTCCAGGCCTTTCTCTTAAAATATATCCTTGACAACTGTCCCATTTCTCATTGATTGAAAAAAAGGTGGTCATGACTTTCCAACCATACTCTGTCAATTTGGAAATAAAAGATACTGCTCTGTCAAATGTTGAGAGAAATTCTCCTTTTGAAAAAGAAGAAGAAATTGTCTAGCTAGCATTAAACAAAGGCAGGAAGTGAAGCGTTTGTTCATTTTATGAAGTCTGGTGAATTCTGATAATGAATCCTTTTACATATATGATATTGAAGCTTTTCTAATTCCAGGCAGATAAGAAATAAAAGTTACATATTTCAGCTTCAAAGACAAAAGTAACCTTTTATCACCTAATTTAACAATCTTCTTAGTAAAATGTCTTAGAAGAATGCGAAATGTTATTTAAATAATAAAAAAGCACCATCTTTGAATAGCAGGGTTTTTTTAATTGCCATAATCCAAGAAAAAACATTTCCTTGCTTGCTTTAAATAGATCCTCTTAATGACAGGTTTTTCCTTAATGAGGAGGAGAACAAAGGAACAACTCTGTGCATGTTGGTGTGACTTCAGTATGACAAAAGTTCTGACTTTTGACAGCCTGCACTAGGAAAATAGGAAAACTGGAAGTGGTTTAGTTAATGTGTAACTATGAATAGCTAGTTTGCATTTTGAAACATAAACTTCTTTATATTAGCATTTGAAAATATGTTTTAAGTAGAAAAAAAGCCAAAGATATTTTACACTGCAGGTCACATAGTGTCTTAATTCACACTTTTTTTTTGATAAGTAATACCAAGTATCTTTTAAAATTGGGCATTCTTGTTTAGTAATCTTCTGTGAATTTTGTGAGTGATAAATAGCTTAGAATAATTATACAAGTCAAGGAGTTTTTGGAGAGAACTTGCTCTAATGCTAAAACTAGAAGGGGAGACCTCTAACATACCGATTAGTAAATAACAGCAGTTAGTGCTACTTAAATTCATGTGGTCAAGTTAACTGATGTGTGATAATACCTAATAGCAAAGGAGAAGATAATCCTATACTTAATGGTGATCAGATTTTCTGCAGTTGACTAAACCTCAAAAGAATGTTCTACGTGTGGTTCTTTGCAGAGAGCATTGTTGGTTTTAATAGGAGAGATTAATTTGGTCTTAACATCTAAGCAGTAAGTCAGGTAAAATATGAAAATGTACAGGAGGGGTAGAAATCTGTTTTTAATATTGGATCTTAAAGCGACTTAGTGAGTCCCATTTATTTTCTAAGGAATCGTATTCGTTTTCAGAAATTGCTGGGTTCTGTAAAACTTAGGAGGAGTGAATCCTTCTGCTACGAAGAAAAT